>NC_081437.1:28621033-28925160 GCF_949786415.1 Peromyscus eremicus | reverse complement strand
GCAGAAGGGCGAGCAGGTGGGAGATGCACTTAGCTGGCTTTCTCTTACCAGATTTCTCCTGGGTGTGTGCTCTCCCACTTTAGAGATATTCTGCAACCATGATAGCATTCCGTTCCTCTTGCAAACGAGGAGACTAGGAGGCAGAGAACTAAGTCAGTTGCTGAACACAACCCAGCCGCAAGCCTTAGACCCTGGGTTTCCTCCCAGGTCTCTGACTTAAATGTTTCTTTCACTTACATCACCCAGCAAAGGTGATGGATGGCTGCTAAGAAAGCAAGTTCTCCAACCACAGACCCTCAATAGCAGTGGTCCCCAACCTCCCTAACGCTGTGACCCTTTAATACAGCTCCTCATGTTGTGGTGACCCCCAACCACAAAATTATTTTCGTTGCTACTACACGACTGTAATTTTACTACTGTTATGAATCATAACGCGAATATCTGTGTTTTCCGATGGCCTTGGGCAACCCCTGTGAAAGGATCATTTGATCCCAAGGGGGTCGTGACCCACAGATTGAGAACCACTGCCATAGCCTTTTTTTTTTCTATCCTCTCTTCTCTATCAAACACCCTTCTCCCCATTTTCAAGAAAAGCAGGTGGAAATAACTGAGCGAATTTTTATCCTCACCTCGATCTTAACAGATTTAATTTGAAGTACATTTTATGTTTTGTGATATCCATTCATAAGGTTGAGGAGCTTGACCCAACCTACCCAAGGTTTAGCTTTTTCCATCTAGAAAGTAGAAACCGTTTAACTTATCCATCTAGTCACTTCTTTTATTCAACACTGAGGAGACGTAGTCTCTGTCCCTGAAGTGCCCCAAGTCTTGTCAAGGGTGGCGGTGAGGTAGGAGAATGGGGTCCGGCAGGTGAACCACTAACGCTATACTATAGCCTCAAAACCCAAAAAAACACAATCCATAATTAATTCTGCCTGAGGAAAGAGGCCGCACAAGAGGTGGTGATACGTGAGAACTTAGCTGGTTCTCGAATAACTTTGTCAAGTGAAAAGCGAGGCAGACTTCGTTCGGGTGCAGGCAACAGGTGCCCTGGTATTGTATGACCTTTCAAACATCTGTTTACCCCAAACAGGACATCAAAAGCAAAGCAAAGAAACTCTTCTATGTGTCCAAATCCAGCTAACTGGACCGGTGAGTTTATTTGGGGTCACTCACAGAAGCACAGGCGATTCCAAAGGCATTACCAAGACAGCTGTCTCAACGGGAGTGACGACCCAGGAAAGCTGGCCCCTGGGGTTGCCGGCACTATTGCAGTTGACAGGTTACCCAGGCTTCATCTTGCATTTTTGCACCCTCCTCTGGCCTCCTGCCTCCCTGCAGGACAGCATCTGGGAGAGGGGGCTGTGCCTATGTCCTCAGGGCTCTTGGATTTGCCAGGCAGTTCTCACCCTCCTGTCCTCCCTGGCTTACTCCTGGCCTGACTCCAAGCCTCGGACTCCAGAGAGCTGGGAACAGAGGGTGCTCGGGAGATCTGAGGCCAGGGATGGCTCCAGTCTCTGTGTGTCCAGGTGCGGCCGTGTTTACCTAGCAAAACCCGGATGAGGTCTGGCTGGGTGGCCTCTGATAAAGACCGCACCTAGCCCTACACCAAAAGAGAGGCAGCTGGCTTCAGTGGCAGCGCTGGGATCCTTAGAAGTCCCTTGTCACCCGGGAGTCAGCGTGTCTGAGCTGCGTCTCGAGGCTTTCTAAATGAGCTCCTTTACTCTTGGTCCCTTTACGATGTACCTCAAAAAAAAAAAAAAAAAAAATTCAACAACAACAACAAAAACCTGGGCCACTGGCCAAGGCCTCTCTGAGTTGATGAGAGCCACAGCTCACAGGAAAACAACTGGAGAAGCAATTCCACAGCTTCAAAGGATCAAAAGCTATGGAAGGCCAGGCACAGGTCTGAAATGCCATCTGGAGGGAGGTCACGGCCCTAGAAGTTCCCTACCTCCATCCACTCCCAATGCTGGGTCCTACAACACACGGTGATGCGGATATTTAAAGTTTCAGAAAAGCCAGGTCACCGGCACAGAGAAAGCAAGAGAGGACAGCTTTTAAGAATCATCAAGCCAGGCAACGGTGGCGCACACCTTTAATCCCAGCACTCGGGAGGCAGAGCCAGGCGGATCTCTGTGAGTTCGAGGCCAGCCTGGGCTACAGAGTGAGTTCCAGGAAAGGCACAAAGAAATCATCAAGATGATCGTACTTAGTTTTCTGAAAAGTACCCTTAGGCTCCAGGGTCCTGGAGGGGTGGGGGTGGGGCCTTTGAGGCTCAGAATCAGTCTCTTCATCATCAACTCTCTCTCTTCAATAGCTCAACTCATAGTGACATAACTCCCTCCGTTCATCCTGTGACCTTTGTCAGATGGTCAACTCAGTTTAGTGCCACTCAAATGACATTTAGGACATCTCCCTTGCCCAGCCCATGAGCCAGATCCTAGAAAGCCATATATGGGAAAGATTTCTGTCTTCCTGGCCTTGAGGGGACTTTCCCTTGGAGAAGACAGCTGCATACATGTACCTGTCATTTACCATAATTACCATTTGGAGGATGCCTTCTATGTGCCAAAAGTTTTACCCAGATTATCTCTATTCCTCCCCAAAATTTGGGGCTGGCACAGGTTTATCTGCAGCTATTGATCGAGAAGCATAACTTCAGAGCAGATAAAGCTACCCACCAGGGCCTATCAGAGCTCAGGGTGTAAAGCAGCCTCTTGGTGAAGCAATGTGCTACCTTCAGAGTGAGTATTTTTGCTATTTCTACCCACTCATCAGGGCCCATGGGGAAGGTCAAGGGAGGTTCACCTTGTTCTCAGACACAACATAACATAGACTCCACCCTATGCAGAGAACTGGTCACTCCTGATTCCGGTGAGAGACTCCTTGGTACCTCTAGGTGTTATGTATTGGAGAGACGGTGCATTGGCGGGTGACCCAGGCAGCTGGTGAAGGCCTGTTCCCAGAGAGACAGGGCAGGCTGCTGTAATACCAAGAGCCCGTGAGAGGTACCACTGAAAAGGCTTAATGCAAGGACTGTTACAGACCAGGGGTAGAATTAAGAGGATTATGGTAGGGTTACCAGATTTGGCAAATAAAAATACAAATGAGACGCCAAGCTAAATTTGCATTCCCTATAAACAACAAAGAAACATTTTAAGGCATACCCTGTAAGTTATTCTTAAAGCTATAATATTTAAAACATACTTATACTAAAAAAATTATTCATTATCTGTAATTCAGCCTGTATTTTCTTCCAGGAAACACCACATGAGGGACATCTAAGGACTAGCTACAGCAGGAAGCCAGCCAGGAGGGGTGGTGGCTGGGCACAGCTCACCTGAACCCGGGAGATCCCAGGTTCCCCACAGGTCAGAGAGTCCAGCTTAGCATGGCAAGGAAACAATAAACATCCCGTCTTATTCCCCCGCCCCCACCCTCTGCTGTCTTGTGGGGCCTCCCTTAGCAAGGACGTCCCTTGATGTAATCTTCAGAATCTTCAGAGAGTTCCTTGGCACACAGCAGAGCAGACACTAGATCTGGGCAGAGAGAGAAGCCGAAAATGTTCAGCACAGCCAGTTCACAGATGTCTATCTTTCCTTACTTGGTCCTCAGCATTTGGGTCAATGACTATTATCTCTGTCCTCCAGGGTCTACAGTGGCTCCCACCGCAGGCAGCAGCAGGTTCAATGTTCTCAGCGTCTTAGCGTCTAAGTCCTTGGAATGCAGTCACTGTCCCCTGGCAGACAGGATTCCTGGACAAAAGAACTCATTGTAGCTCAACACAGCATCAAGACTTTGCTCATGGTGTTCTTCAGGGTGGCCTGGAGATTTGGGGCTGGAGGGATTCTGGGGAGATTTGTTCTTGCCCCTTATTGCCTCACCCAAACCTCAGACTTGGCAAGAAAGGTCTCAATCCAAGTAACTCCTTCAGCTCATGGCCCCTCCTTGGAAAAGTCTAGTTTCAACTCAGCAGGAAGCCACCAATGGCTTCTGGGTCTGTGTTTGGGCATGAAGCATGAAGCTGTGGTTCCCAGGGTTCATCACCAAGTTCTCTTCCCTGGCCAGAACACAAGATGCTTTCTCTTCGATTTCCCTTCAGCACGGTGCTGGGAATGTGAACGCAACGATTTTGTTTTGAAATGACATTCTTTGATTATAGCTCAACAATTTAATTATAGTTATTAAAGATGTGCCCAGCTTAGTAGTTGTGGTATAAAGGGGGTGGAGGGAAACCTTCAGTCTTCGGAATCAGCCTGGGCTTATTTACATAGTAAACAAAACCTTTGCTGAATTCAGGCTGGTGAAAGACATTGTGTGGCTGGAAGTGTGATACGTAGACAGGTGACCAAGTGACCTGCTCTGCCACAGTGAGGAGTTTAAACTACTTCTACTCGTGTGCCTCTTCTTCTAGAACTTACCAGCATTAGAACAAGACTGTCTCCTTACTAAAGCTTTATTTTTAAATTAAAATTGGGATATCAACCATATCTTTCTCAGCTTTGTTTGTCTCCACCAAAGGAGGTCCCTGCATGTTCTGGAGGCCTTCGAACTCTTTAATCAGAGTTGTCCAGGTACTCATATGCAGTTTCAAGAAAGAAGAAAGGCAAGTAATTATTATTAAAAAAAAATTTTTTTAAAGCCAGACACCGGTGGCACATGCATTTAATCCCAGCACTTGGGAGACAGAGGCAGGTAGATCTCTGTGAGGTCGAGGCCAGCCTGGTCTACAAAGCGAGTTCCAGGACAGCCAGGGCAACACAGAGAAACCCTGTCTTGAAAAAAAAAAAGACAAAACAAAAAAAATTGTTTTTAATGATCCATGATGTTCTAAAAATGAACAACCAGTGGCCAATAAGATGACTCAGTGGGTAAAGGTGCTTGCTGTGTAAGTCTGATTGCCTGAGTTCAATTCACAGAATACACATGAGGCTGAGGGGACAGAAGCAACCCCATGAGCTGTCCTCTGACCTCCACAACATGTACTTTTGTGTACATGCCCTCCCCCAGAGCCAAGCACATGAAGGCAACAATACATACTAATATGTATATGTATGTCTGTATATCTATCTATCTATCTATCTATCTATCTATCTATCTATCATCTATCTATCTATCTATACTAATTAATGTAAAATATACCTTTACACTGTGTGAATATATGTTGCTGTGGTTGGTTTAATAAAGAAGCTGACTGGCCAATAGCTGGACAGGATAAGGTGGAGCAGGAGAACCAGACTAAGGACATTGGGAAGAAGAAGGGTATAGTCGGAGGAGTTGCCAGCCAGACATGGAGAGAAAACAAGAGGTGCAAGATGAAAGAGAGGTAACACCATGGGGCAGAATGTAGGTTAATATAAATGAGCTAATTTAAGTGGTAAGAGTGAGTTAGTAATAAGCCTGAGCTATCAGCTGAGCATTTATAATTAATATTAAGTCTCCATGATGATTATTTGAGAACTGGTGGACAGGGGAAAAAAAGTACAAATTATTATATATCTTTTAATAGCATATACTATACTGATTTAATATACTATTTTAATGCACATATCAATATATATAATGTTTCAAAAGCTAGGTATGGAGAGAGCTCAGGCAATAAAGTGATTCTATGTAAGCATGAGGACCTCAGTTTAGATCCTTCCTCAGCACTCTCTTAACAAGTCAGGCATGGCAGCCATGCCTGTAACTCCAGCACTGGTGAGCTGGAGACCATAGGGTCCCTGCAGTTCAGTCTAGTCACATTCGTGAGTTCCAAGTTTACTGAGAGACCTTGTCTCAAAAAACAGGGTAGAAGGAGATGGCTCTTGAAGAGGATGGCAGCTCACAACCATCTGTGATTTCAGTCCCAGAGAATCCAATGCTACTTTCTGAGCTCTGAGGACAACAGGAGCTCATGGACATATACGTGCCATGTACATATACATGCAAGCAAAACATTTGGGCTGGCTAGTTTTTTTGCCAACTTGTCACAAGCTAAAGTCATCTGAGAGGAGGAAACCTCAATTCTAAAAATACTTCCGTAAAATGGGGCTATAGGTAGGCCTATAGGGTACTTTTTAAAGTTCTGATTGATGGGAGGAGGATCCAGACCATTGTGGGTGGTACCATCTCTGGGCTGGTGACCCTGAGTCCTATAAGAAAGCAGGCTGAGCAAGCCATGAGGAGCAAAGCAGTAAGCAGCACCCCTCCATGGCTTCTGCATCAGCTCCTGCCTCCAGGTTTCTGCCCTGACTTGCTTCAGTGATGGACTACACTGTGGAAGTGTAAGACCAATAAACCCTTTCCTCTCCAGCTTGCTTTGGGTCACAGTGTTTATCACAGCAAGAGTGACCCTAACTAAGACAACACTCACACACATAAGGTAAAAATTTAAAAACAAGGGTGAATCGTGATGGAGGAAGACATCCGATGTTAATCCGTGGCTTCCACACGTGCATTCATGTGTGTACACACCCTAATGCGCACATGTACACACAAAACCATGTACATGCATAGACCACCCCAACATATAGATTAAAAAAAGAAGAACCACCACACATCTAGGACAAGTTTCTCAAATCGAAGCCCAAAGCAAGCTGAAAAGTGTTTTCAAGCAGAGATACTGGCCCTCATGTAGAGTACACTGGCCTTATATGTTGGTATAAGAGGAACCCAAGAACCTGTATTCTTTAAAGGGCTTGTTAAAATGCCTGTGTGTTCAAAGTTTAAATTTCAGCCTATGACATTACAGGGAGGTGGCAGATCATTTAAGGGGTGGGTCTAATGGGAAGCTGTAATCAGACTTTCTTTGGACCACCAGTTCAGTAATGACACAACAACTTCTTACTAATTATGAAAGCTTGGCCTTAGCTTAGGCTTGTCCCCAACTAGCTCTTATAACTTAAATTAACCCGTTTGTATTAATCTATGTTCTGCCATGTGGCTCGTTACTTCTCCTCCATACCTTCTGTCCAACTCCTTCCAAGTCTTGTTGGCAAATACTACGTACCTCAGAGTCTTCCCAGAGTTCCTCTCTCTCCCCAGAAGTCCCGCCTATCCTCCTCTGCCTTGCTATTGGCCATTCAGCTCTTTATTAAACCAGTCAGAAGGTGCCTTGGCAAAGACACCACCTCTCCACAGGGCACAAGGAGATGATCCCACAACAGGAAGCAGATCAGGGGCAGTTAGGACTCAAGCCCCTGTCTGTCTGTCTCCTTATTTCCCAGTCACCATGAGAGAAGCAGCAGCATCTCGCCATATCCTCCCCACCATAATGTGGTGTCTCAACGGAGGCCCCCAAAACAATGGAGCTGAATGATGACGAACTGAGACCTCTGAAAATATGAGCCAGAGCAAAGCTTTCCTCTGCTTAAGTTGTTTGAGGTCAGATATTTAGTTATAGTAACTCAAAGATGGCTAACACAGAACTCTCCAGTTGAGGTGGGAAAGGCAGGAAGTGGCGGTCTTGGGCAGCAGTTCTTACAGTGAGTATGGTCATCAGTAGTGTGGTGGCGTGAATGAAATACGTCCCCCTAAAGGCTCGGCTATTTGAAGACCTAGTGCACAGTGGGTGGTGCTCTTCGGGGAGGCTGTGTAACCTTTGGGGGCTGGAACCTTGATGGAGAAAGCACGTCACTCAGTGGGCTTTGAGTGTTTATGGTCAGACATGCTTGGGTTCTCAGCTTTCGGCTCCAGCCACCATGCCTGCCATTTGCCACCATGCCTCCCTGCCATGATGGACTTGGATCCCTCTGGAACCATAATCCACATAAATTCTGCTATAAGTGGCTGTGGTCATAGTATTTTTATCACAGCAACAAAAAGTAACTAATAAAAGTAGCATCAGGCCCACCTTGGAACTTTCGAGACAGGAGCATTCTTCCTATCGACTTCAGAACTCCTTGCTCAGAAACTCTGAGGTGGGGACCAGCAACCAGCCCTTCAAATAAATCTGATATGCTCTACAGTTTAGATCATCCCAAGTCCTCAAACTCAGAGAGATTCTCATCTTGCTATCGGGCCAAAGCAAATGCTCTGCACACTGGGTTCTTCCAGTCATGCCAATCAGTGCCTTGTCCTTGCTCTAGTCTGTGTCTCTGCTGAAGTTTCTCCTACTGTGCAAAGTTTCAGTTAGACAGCTGTCAGAGCTCCTGACATGTGACAGGCCTTGGATCCTCAAGCAACAATAGTCATCCCCTACCATCCTCCCTCTGCCGGTCCTGTGAACTGAGGCAGAGCTTTGCGACTCTGTGGAGCTGGGTGTAGAGTACAGACAGAAGCCCTGTGGTGTGTATGGTTCTCTGGCCATCAGCTTTTGCACTGACTGTGACCTCCCCGGCTTGGTCCCGATCACTTAAGAGGGGCTATTTTTGCTCTCCACAGCCCTGGAATCCAAAGCAGCTGAAGAATCTGAGGGGAGGTCATGCCCTGAAGTCATAAAGGAGCGGAGATGGGTCCCACAGTTCCATGCCGCCTTGTTCCAACTTGTGGGAAGGATACTATATCATCCAGTACAAAAGCAGAGACTTTCTAGCCAATGTAAGGCATGTAAAGCAAATTCAGGCTTGCCCCTTTCTCCTTGAAAGGCAACCATCCCCTAGAGTGATGAACTACACACATCCTCTGCCTGATGATTGACTTGTGGGAATCCACTGTCTGGATCAGATATGGCAGTGCCACCAGCGTGTAGATGGATGAGAGAAATCCCAGCATATCCCAACCACACAGAACCAAAGGATGTGTATATATAAAGAGACGCCTTTAAAAGAATTTGCCCCCACAATTGTGAAGGCCGATGTGATGGTTAATGTAGTCAGCTTGGCAGGATCTACAAAGAGACAAACCTCTGGGCACGTCTGTGCAGGGTGGGGGTGGAGGTGGGGGGTGGTATATATATTTCTAGATCAGGTTCACTGAAGTGGGAAGACCTAAACAGCACCATTCTACAGGCTGCAGTCTCAGATTGCATTAAAAGGGAGAAAGTGGGGCTGGAGAGATAGCTCAGAAGTTAAGAGCTCTTCCTGCTCCTCCAGAGGACCTGAGTTTGCTTCTCAACACCCACATCAGATGGCTCACAACCAGCTCTAACTCCAGCTCCGGGGGATCTCCCATCCCCATCTGGCCTCCGCGGGTACTCTTGGGCACGTGTGTATATTAAGATACAGACATACAGACATACACACACACATTAATAATAAAAACAAAGTGATTCTCTTTAAAAAAGGAAAAAGTCATGAGCAGTCGTTACTCATTACTACTGCAGAACATTCCTTTACACTGTGTGAAGCTGTGTCACTGTGACTGGTTTAATAAAGAGCTGAATGGCCAATAGCTAGGCAGGACTTCTGGGGACAGAGAGGTCTCAGGGAAGAAAAGAGGCGGAGTCAAGCAAGACATACAAGAGAAGAGGTAAAAGTCTCAAGTCACATAGCAGCACGTAGATGAATAGAAATGAGTTTATTTAAGTTATAAGAGCTAATGAGATAAGCCTAAGCTATAGGCCAAACTTTTATAGTTAGTAAGTCTCCATGTCATTTGTGTGTGTATGTGTGTGTTTGTGTGTGTGTAAGCTGGTGGCCCCCCCCCAAAAGTCTGTCTACACAGTACTTCCTGACTTCAGATGTAATGTGACCAGCTGTCTTGCTCACTTCTGTTGCCATGACTTCTCTGCCCCAGTGGACTGTGTCCCCTCAAGCTGTGAGCCCCAATATACCCTTCTTTAAATTGCTCCTTGTCAGGCATTTGGCTATAGCAAAGAAAGAAGAAACTAAAATGATATGCAAATTCAAAATATAAGGATAGGCTGGTCATTTAGAGATCAGGAGGAAGTCACTGGTTGTAATCCAGGACTAAAGACTTCTACTGGTCCAGTGTCCCCTTGTCTGGGAAGACTGGTCTTTTTCTCACTACGGACTGCATTCTTCATTTAAGGTCACTGTTTTCAAAAATAAGGCTCACTTGTTTTTTTTGTTTGTTTGCTTGTTTTTTGAGACAGGGCCTCTGTGGTGGTTTGAATAAAATGGTCCCCATAGCCGGGCAGTGATGGCGCACGCCTTTAATCCCAGCACTTGGGAGGCAGAGGCAGGCGGATTTCTGTGAGTTCGAGGCCAGCCTGGTCTACAAAGAGAGTTCCAGGAAAGGCACAAAACTACACAGAGAAACCCTGTCTCGAAAAACCAAAAAAAAAAAAAAAAAAAAAAAAAAGGTCCCCATAGTCCCATAGGGAGTGGCATTATTAGAATGTATGACCTTGCTGGAGTAGGTGTGGCTTTGTTAAAGGAAGTCTGTACTGTGGGTGGGCTTTGAGGTCTTAAATGCTAAGGCCAGGCCCAGTGTGGCAGTCTCTTCCTGCTGCCTGTGGACTGAGATACAGAACTCTTGGCTCCATCTCCAGCACCATGTCTGCCTGCATGACGCCATGCTTCCCATCTTGATGATAATGGACTGAATCTCTGAAGTGTAAGCCAGCCCCAACTAAATGTTTTCCTTTATAAGAGTTGCCATGGTGGTGTTGTCTCTTCACAGCAATAGAAAGACTAACTAAGATAGAAGTTGGTACCAGAGAGTGAGGGTATTGCTCTGATAGGTCAGACCATGTTTTTGTTAGGAGGAATGTGGACTTTGGGACTTGGAAAGCAATGGAATGCTTTAAGCGCTGTTTAATGGGCCATACTAGTAGGAGCATGGAAGACAGTGGTGTTGAGGGTGATTTGAACTGTGGGGGCCCAGCTCAAGACGTTTCAGAGGAGAAGAACTTTAGTATGTGTCCTAGAGACTGTTCTTGAGATACTTTGGCAAAGGATATGGCTGGTTTTTGCCCTTGGCCAAAAAGATCTGTCTGAGATTAAATTGCATTGGCAGAGGAAATCTCTGAACAGCCTAGTGTACACTCTGTCCTGTGGTTAAATCCTGTGTTCAAGGAGATAAAGAGATTAAAGAATAGCCTGTTGTTAAATGGAATAAAGGGAGTGGTGACCTCAGGGCAAGACTTCACCCAGCTAACCTTCCAATTTATGAAAAGGAATTAAAGAACAGTTTATGTCCAAGTGTAGTGACCCACACCTTTAATCCCAGCACTCAGGAGATGAGGCAAGCAGGTCTCTGAACTCAAGACCAGTCTGGTCTACAGAGCAAGTTCCAGGACAGGCAAGGTTAGGGAGTGAAGGAAACCATCAAAAACAGAAAGCTGGTGGTAAGGCAGTCAGAAAGCTGAAAGGACTTGGAGATCTGAAGAGTGCTTTGACATCAGACATGGAGATGCAGAGTTTGGAGTTTGCCCAGCTGGTTTTCAGTCTCGTTTTCCTCACGATGCTCCTTTTCTTCTGTTTTGGGACAGCAATTTATATCCTGGACCATGCATTATATGCTGGAAGTATGTGATCTGCTTTTTTATTTTGATTTTATAGGAGGATTACAGCTCAGAGCATGAACCTCAGAAGCAACTTGGAATTTTGGACTTTTAAACATTGTTGAGACTGTGATAGACTATGGGGACTTTTGAAGTTGGACTAAATGCATTTTGTGTGATGATATGGCTATAAGCCTACAGGAACCAGGGAGTAGAATGTGCTGGTTTGAATAAAAAGGCCTCCATAGGCTCAGGGAGCAACACTATTAGTAAGTGTGGCCTTGCTGGAGTGAGTGTGGTCTTGTTGGAGGAAGTGTGTCACTGTGGGTGGACTTTGAGGTCTCAGATGCTCAAGCCAAGCCCAGTGTGACAGTCTTCTCCTGCTGCCTGTGGATCAAGACATAGAACCTCTCCAGCACCATGTCTGCCATGTCGTCTGCCATGTCTGCCTGCATGGTGCCGTGTTTCCCACCATGATGATAATAGACTAAACCTCCAAACTATAAGCCAGTCCCAATTAAATGTTTTTTTATGGAGTTGCCATGGCCCTGGTGTCTCTTCACAGAAATAGAAACCCTAACTAAGACAGTCTTTCTAGAGAGCCCCAGCTGTCCTGGAACTCACAGAGATCCGCCTGCCTCTGCCCCCCAAGTACTGGGATTAAAAGTGTGTGCCCCGGGTGGATCTCTGGGAGTCCAATTAGCGAGAATGAGGAGGGTTTATATGAGTGAGAATTGTTGAGACCAAGGTTGGATAAAGCACAGGGACAAATAGCCAAACGAACGGAAACACATGAAATATGAACCAATGGCTGAGGGGTCACCAACTGGATCAGGCCCTTTGAGTGGGTGAGACAGTTGATTGGCCTGATCTGTTTGGGAGGCATCCAGGCAGTGGGACCGGGTCCTGTGCTCATTGCATGAGTCGGCTGTTTGAAACCTGGGGCCTATGCAGGGTTGCTTGGCTCGGCCTGGGAGGAGGGGACTGGACCTACCTGGACTGAGTCTACAGGTTGATCTCAGTCTGCGGGGAAGGCTTTGCCCTGGAGGAGGTGGGAATGGTGGGTGGGCTGGGGGGAGGAAGGTGGGGGGGGCAGGAGGGGGGAGAACAAGGGAATCCGTGGCTGATATGTAGAACGGAATTGTATTGCAAAATAAAAATTAAAAAAAAAAAAAGTGTGTGCCACCACTTTGGCCTCAAAAGAACCTTCAAAGAAGTATCCAGAATAATGCCTAACCAACCATCATACTAACAATGGCCCAGGTCAAGTAGACGTCACCACGTAGTTAAAAAAATCTAGGCTAGGAGAATTGAGGAAGTACTCTCCTCATTAGCACACTATGAGAAAGCTGTACCTGTACAGTTTGGTGAATGAAGAGACCAGACTGCCTAACTCATGTGCCTGGCCTGAGAGTAAGCCAGCTCAGGTCTCTGGTTAACCTAAGGAAAGTAGGGAATGAGATCTCTGGACGCCTGGGACTTTTCTACTACTCTCCATAGATGTGTATCCTGATGATGTGCTGGGGGCAGAGTTGGAACCACCCTCACCCAATGGCTTTTCCCCACAGTAGGCAGCCTCTCTGCTGGTACCTGTGGGGTCAAGACAGAACCCCAGGTTCCCCTGGGACTATGGAGCCCAGAAAGGATTTTGATCACTCATAATTGAGAGACATTTCCTCTGTGTGTGTGTGTGTGTGTGTGTGTGTGTGTGTGTGTGTGTGTGTGTGTGTGTGTTTGGAGATGTAGATAGGGGAATGGGTATGATTATGCATATGCACATATGTGTTTATGTATGTATGTGTATATCATCCGTATGCCATCTCCTGTTTTTAGCAGAACAGAGTATTATAAAGATTCCTTTGGGACCTGGGAAACTGGCTCAGTGGTTTAAAGTGCTTGCAGAACAAGCAAAAAGACCAGAGTTCAAACCCCCAGGATCCATGTAAATGCCAAGTGGATATGCCAACCAGCCCGTAACTCCAACCTTGGAAGGCAGAGACAGGTGATCCCAACAAGCTGGCTAGCGAACATAGCTGTATTGGTGAACTCTGGGTTTCACTGAGAGACCCTACTTCAAAGAATAAGGTAGACTGAAGACAATTCCTAACAGCAACCTCGGGCCCGTACAGGCACACATGTACATATATACTCCACACATATGTGCACATGAATACTCACATGTACATACACCACACACATATATACATAAAAAGGAAAAAACAAAAAACACTGACACCCCATTTCAAGCCACTGCCCAC
The DNA here is from genome assembly GCF_949786415.1 of Peromyscus eremicus. Classification (NCBI taxonomy): domain Eukaryota; kingdom Metazoa; phylum Chordata; class Mammalia; order Rodentia; family Cricetidae; genus Peromyscus; species Peromyscus eremicus. The sequence continues at coordinate 28,911,570 of NC_081437.1, read as the reverse complement.
ATAAGGTCCCCATGCACTATGAATTTGATTTCTCAATTCATTTTCTGGGAATCTCCTAAAGAGGGCTTGTATTAGTTAAATTTCTCATTGTTTTAGCCAAATACCTAATAGAAGCAACTTAAGGGAAGAAGGGTTAATTCTGGCTCGTGGTTGAGGGGACACAGCCCATCGTGGTGAGGAAGGCATGGTGGCGGCACCAGCTTCTACCTGTGGCAGCAGGGCCATAAGGCGTGCTTGGTACACCATGGAGGACTAGGAAGGAGAGAGAGCATAGGCTGGAAGCGAGTTGGGCTATCATCCTCAAAAGCCAGGCCCCCATTGCCCCAGTACCATCCATCCTTCCTTTCCCAGATGTTTCACACTCTCCCAAAATGGCCCCTACGAGCAGAGGAAGAAGTGTCCAAACACATGAGCCTAGTTTCACATCTAAACCCTAAGATGATCCACTGAGTCCCCGAGCACATGTCCATGGCAACAAGCTGGCCCAAGCTGAAGGGGGGGTGGGGGTGGGGGTGGGTGGGGGGGTGGGGACGGGACACGGGGACGGACACGGGACGGGACGACGGACTTGAAGCCCAAGATCCTATGGCTTCCAGGCCCTTCCTTCCTCCTCCTCCCCGCACCCCCTTTACAAGTCCCATTAGCTCTGGCCACACAGTTTAGACACATTTGAGCATAATTCTTTGTCCTTAATGCTTCATCGTTTGCCCCAAGAACAATGGTTACATTACACCGCGGCTCTCTAGGGTCCTTTCTGAGGATGAAAGAAAGAAGGGCAGGAAGGGAGGGAGGAAGGAAGGAAGGAAGACAGAAAGAACAGGGAACAGATCTCCCCTCAAGGGAACTGAAGCCTTCATGGCGGGGCTCAGAATTTGTAGCGTCTCTCTCACTTAGTTAAGAGGGTTCAGCTTGAGGTTGAATCCTTGTGCAGAGGCGAGACCATACAGCCTGTGGTGTTGGCCTGCATGGGACGTTTGGATGTGTTGAAACATTATACAGAGTTAAAGTGGCCTTTCTGTCCTTGCCTAGCTACTGCTGCCAATAGAGCCTAAAATAGCCTCCTTCCCCGGCTACCTCTTACCACCTTGAAGGTTTAACTGACCATCCCCAGCCCAGACCCATCGCCATCACTTTCTGTCTGGGGTTGTGTCCTTCAATACAGTGGTTCTCAACCTTCCCAAAGCTGAGACCCTTTAATACAGTTCCACATGTTGTGGTGACCCCCAACCACAAAATTATTTTCATTGCTACTTCATAACTGTAATTTTGCTACTGTTGTGACTCGGTAATGTAAATATCTGAGTTTTCTGATGAGCTTAGGAGACCCCTGTGAAAGGGTCGTTTGACCCCCCAGGGGTTGTGACCCGCATGTTGAGAACCACTGCTTTAAGGCCAGCGTGGAGCCAAAGGAGAGGACTGAGAAGGACCACTTCTAGAAGGGGCTACAAGAAAGAAAATTCTAAAGTGGAGCCCTGGGGGTGGAGAAGGGAGCAGCTGAACTTCTCAGGATGGGCGTGGCCAAAGGGAGGCCCGGCTCTGCAAAGACCCGGACAGCTGCAGGGGATTAGGGGAGCTGGCCCAAGTAGGGTGTGTAAACGGAGACTTTAAGGCATGTTTTTGTCTTTTTCCACGCTGGTTTTCTTCCCCCTCCTGAGCATTATGGGTGGGACAGAGAAGGTTCTCAAGAAATAGTCTCCAAAGAGTGATTTTTAAATGGTTTGTCCTGAGCGCGGAGGATTCCCAGGGGCGGAGGAGAGCCAGGGAAATCTCATGGGCTGTCTCAGGAAGAGAAAAGGAATCCGGTTCTCCAGTCTGGGCTACAGAAGTAGTGTAGCTTTTCCTGGAAATGTTACCTCACCCTCACCGGCGCTGGCTGCAGCCAATAAGGGAGCCCCAGGCTCCGGTGACTAGCAAAGGTCCTAGTTGGTTTGGCCATCCAGACTTGGAGACAGAGGAGATCACTCAGCCAGTCAAGTGTGATCCTCGTACATAGGAACCCCTCTCTCAAAACCAAGGTGGGGGGTTGGGGGGGGATGGTCCTTGGAGATTATGCCTCCCCAGCTTAGTAACCTCAGTTGGTCCCCCAGGACCCATATAGTGGAAGAAGTGAAGCAATTCGGGCAAGTTAGGATGTATCCTCTAACCACCACAAGCACGCTCACAAATTTAAGTCGATAAATACAATCCCTCTAAATAAACAAACATTAAAAAATAAAAGCAAATAAAGAATAAGCAAGGTAGATAGCCCTGAGGTTGATCCACAGGCCTTTCTCTCCCTCAGTAGAAGGACAGCGCATGCGCTCTGCTCCATACCTGGCTGAAAGCTGTAAATGCCAACGCTTGCTGACTCTGAGCCTCTGTCAGCTTAAGTTTAGTTGGAAGCTTCTAGACTCCAGAATCTAAAGGGTCCTTCGGCTTCACTGTTCACGCACTGTTTGAATACCTGCCGGTGGAGGCAGCCCCGCTCGGGTCTTTCAGGTCAGGTGGGTCTGTACTCTGTGCGACACTCCTTGCGGAAGAGCATCTCACGAGGCTGGCCCTGGGCTCTAGGTTCCAGGTGGCCCAGGTGCCCCATCAGTCTGCCTATGGTTCACAGGCTGCCAGCCTTCTCCTTCCGGGTCAAGGGAAAGAAAAATTCTTCTTATGCCCCTCTCAAAGACACCGGATGTTAGCACCATCCTTCTAGTGAGCTTGGGCATCTTTTAGAGACACCACACCTTTTTCCAAAACAAACCCAGGGCTGGCTACACTGAGGCCCAGAAACAGCCCTCAGGGGCTACTGGTCACAGGGCCTGTGCCACCTTCAGAAACTGAGTAACAGAGAGGTTGCGGCACTGACATCTTAAAGGACAGGGCCTCCGGTCCTCCGTGCATCTGAGATTATTCCGGCTGTTCCTGTCCAAGCCCGTTCCCTCCTCCGGGATAATGAACCACCAGGCCTCCTCCATAAGATTCTGTGGCCATGGGGCTGGAGAGCTGGCTCAGAGGTTAAGAGCACTGGCTGCTCTTCCAGAGGTCTTGAGTTCAATTCCCAGCAACCACATGGTGGCTCACAACCATCTGGAATGAGATCTGGTGCCCTCTTCTGGCCTGCAGGGGTACATACATAATAAACAAATCTTAAAAAAAAAAAAAAAAAAAAAGATTCTGTGGCCTCTTGCCCACCTGCCACCTGTTTCTGTTACCTGCACCATCATGGTCCTCTGGCTTCTTCTCAACCACCTGCTCTCTGCTCCCATCACCTGCTCCATGATTTCATCATTCCTTAACTAGCTTTTTCACCTACCTCCTAATGTCCTCCATCTGGTGTGTCTTTAAAAAAAAAAAAAAAAAATCACCTTCACCAGCCACTAAGGCAGTGGTTCTCAACCTGTGGGTGGCAATCCCGTTGAGGGGCGTGTATATCCTGCATGTCAGATATTTACATCACAATTCATAACAGTAGCAAAATTACAGTTATGAAGTAGCAACCAAATAATTTTATGGTTGAGGGGTTATCTTAGTTAGGGTTTCTATGGCTGTGAAGACACACCATGACCATGACGACACTTATAAAGGAAAACGTTTCATTGCGGCTGACTTACAGTTCAGAGGTTTAGTCCATTATCGTCATGGAGGGAAACATGGCGGCGTGCAGGCAGACACGGTGCTGGAGAAGGAGCTGAGAGTTCTACATCTTGATCCGCAGGCAGCAGAAAGAGACTGTGTGTCACACGGGGCATAGCGTAAACATATGAGACCTCAAAGCCTGCCCCCACAGTGACACACTTCCTCCAAGAAGGCCACACCTCCCAACAGTGCTACTTCCTATGGGCCAAGCATTCAAATGTGAGTTTGTGGGGGCCATACCTATTCAAACCACCACAACATGAGGAGCTGTATTAAAGGGTCGCAGCATTAGGAAGGTTGAGAATCACTGTAGGATTTAAAACAGACCACTCCTACTACAAACCTAATTTACCCCAGCCCCTAAGGAGGAAAGAACTTTCCATAAGTACCCAGACTGCAGTGTCATCATTGACAATAGTTACACCATGCTAGTGCTTCCTAATTCCCTTAACAGCTCACTGACCATGCAGAATTCCCTTCAAAATGTAAAAAGATGTGTCTCCATGAGGCGAAAGTCTGGCTTGATGTTATGGGAAAGGCCAGCGACAGAAGCTAGGCCCGTGTCCCCAGGTGCCAACCGTACACCGACTGACCCTCCCACTGAACACTAGGTATGGTTATCTGCTAAGGATGGCACAGGTATAGGTTACTCTAGTGCTGGGACAGAAATAAAAAGCCACCATCTACAGTTTAGCAAAATGCCACAAAGCAGCGTGCCTGCCACGGGCCAGCCAGAGCTGGGAATGACTACCTAAGCTATTGCTCAAAGAGGGTTGCACATAATGAAAATATTCTTCCACTCATCAGTCTCCAGAGGTCAAGATGTCAGCAACCACTTCAGGAAACATGGTCAAGTTCCTCATGGCCTGCCTTTCCAATACCACCTGAGGGGCCACTGAATTGTGACTAAGGACTAGAGGCCCTCAGACCAGAAGGAGGGGCCTGGATGGGATTGATTAATAATATACGGAACATGGAGACGTTGAAAATTACATCACTGTAGGCAAGAGATATATCTTTCCTTTGCTACTGTAGTCAATTAAACTAACGCGCCCATCAGCAACCTTGTTTCTAGCGCTACAAGAGATCTGCAGGTTGGTAAGAGCGCCCTCATGTGTCCGTGTGGTGGAATAGCCACATGCGTTGGCTTCAACATGTTTCCTCTAGCCTTTATTCGTCTTGCAAACTTGTCAGAACTTTGTTGAGACCTCTGACCGCGTGACTTCAGTCAGCCCCTCAGAGGAAGACCAGCATCAGGAGACCTCTGACTCCAGCTAGGTTGAAGGTTTCATCCCTTTATATATATTGCACACTTACATTCTTATAAACGACTGAAGATCCCAATGTATTTATGTGGCTTCTATCTGTAGATTTACTCTGTGTTAAGAACCAGCACTGATTTTTTTTTAATTGCTAATTCATTTAAAATACAGCATTTTGTAGCCGTAAAACATTTTTATGAAAGTGGGGGAAGGGTGTGAGGAATGATTCAGTTGGTAAAGCATTTGCCTCCCAAGCAAGATGATAGGGATCTCAGTTGGGTCCACAGAACCCACATAAAGATGCTGGGCATGGCAAATGCATGCTTGTAATCCCAGTACTGGAGAAATAGAGACTGGAGTCTCCCAGGCCAGGCAGCCTAGCCTAATCGATGAGCTCCAGGTTCTGCTGAGAGACCCTGTTTCAAAGGAGATGATCCACGTTCCTGAGGAGATAACTTCCGAGGTTGCTCTCAGGCCTCCATACACACACACACACACACACACACACACACACACACACACACTCAGAAAATAACTCAATTTTCTAAAGCAAGCATGTTCATCACAAAGCTAGCATCTTACGTGTTTGCAAATCTCCCTTTGGTGTCTGGATTAGCAGAAGGCAGCTGATTCTCACGTTCGCTGCTGCCTCTAATCCCTTGCCATATTAGGTCACATAGCCTCTGGGAAACTCGGTGTGTGCTGACAGTGAGATTGAAAAGGGCAGAAAAGACGACATGTTATTATGGAGACATTTTGGCCTTGGGATCCCCTGAGATAGTCTTGGGGAATGGGGGTGGGGGGTGGCGGAGTGTGTTGAGAACTGCTGATTAAGAATGTGGTCTCATGGGGGAGTGTCTGGGAGATGATCACTCAGTCGGTAAAGCACCTGGCGTGCATGCGTGAGGACCTGACTGAATTGAATCCCCAGGACCCATGTAAAATGCCAGCGGTGGTGGTGCATCCGGGCTTGGAGTTGCTCCCTTATGATCCTGGTGCTCCCTTGTGATCCCAGTGCTGATAAAGCAGACAAAGGCAGACCCCTGAGGCTTGCTGGTCACTCAGCCTAGTTTAATTGGCAAGTTCTAGGACGATGGAAGAAGAGTCTATCTCAAAGATAAAATGTGCGTGTGTGTGTGTGTGTGTGTGTGTGTGTGTGTGTGTGTGTGTGTGTGTGTGTGAGAGAGAGAGAGAGAGAGAGAGAGAGAGAGAGAGAGAGAGAACTGATGAAGGCACTTTTGCATGAGTATGTGGAGGTCAGAAGTCAATGTCAGTAGCCTCCTCTATTGATCTCCATATTTTATTTTGTTTAAGGTCATTTCGAGACAGCATCTTCCTCTGAGACTGGAGTATATTGATTGACTTGAGCGGCTGGCCAGTGAGGCCCCCCTCTCCCCCTCCCAGATCCTTCTGTCTTATCTGCTCAGCGCTGGGATTACAAGCACAAGTTGCCACACCCCGGCTTGTTTACATGGGAGCTGTGGACTCAAACTCAGATCTCTGACTTGCATTTCAAGTATTTAACCCACTGAACTGTGCCATCTTCACAGCAATAATAATAATAATAATAATAATAATAATAATAATAACAAATGACTGCCTTAGGTGTTAGAGGTCTCATTTCTAAAGAACCTATGTGACTCAGATGATGGACAAGGTTCGAGATCCTGGAGTAGTCTATGCTCAGGAGAAAAAAGGAGATGTCTATAAACAACTATTTTCTGTCCCATAATGTCGTGATAATATATTGTCTACCCTAGTAAACTTGCCTGAGGATCTGAGGACAGAGCCAGCCACTAGATTAGACATAGAAGTCAGGCAGTGGTGGCACCCATCTTTAATCCTAGCACTTGGGAGGCAGAGATCCATCTGGATCTCTGTGATTTCAAGGCCACGCTGGACTACATGAGATTGATCCAGTATGGGAGAGAAACAGAGCCAGGCAGTGGTGGCACACACCTTTAATCCCAGCACTTAAGATCTCATGCCTTTGCTTGGGAAGCACACACGCCTTTAATCCCAGGAAGTAATATAGCAGGGCAGAGAAAGGTATATAAGGCGTGAGGAAACAGGAACTCACCCTCTTTAGGCTGAGGATTTCATAGAGGTAAGAACTAGTGGCTGGCTGTTCTGCTTCTCTGATTTTTCAGCTTTCACCCTGATATCTGGCTCTGGGTTTTTTTTTTTCTTTTTTTATTAAAAGACCATCTAAGATTGGAACAACACCATAACGTCCATCACAGGCAGGGAGTTCCAAGCCACCTCTTGCCAGCCAAATAGCTTTCACCTTTTGAGATCTTTACTTACCCATCATCCTGTTCCATAACTTGGCACCTGCTTCAGCAACTGTGACGCCATTTTGAGATCCTTTTGACCCATCAATGGAAGTTGGAACAGCAGCTCTCTCTGCTAATACTTGAAGGCTGATATCTGGATTGCAATCTCGTCCCCGGGTCCAGCCTCCCACCATCCACAGACACCTCTGGGAGGGCCTGGGTGCCAGCTCCCTGCCCTTGTGAACTGCACTGGGCATCTCCTCACATCTAGAAGCTTCACTGGAGCTTAAGGGTTACCCCTTTCACAAGTCAGCAGTGACCTGGGCACGGTCCTCATCACGACATACCTGGATCCTGTTGGAGCCAACTCTCCAGCCCCCCACATCATGCACTGGGGCTCACATCCCCTTTGCCACTCTGTACAATGCTCACCAGCTTGGATTTGTGCCGGTCTCGTGCAGGCAACCCCAGCTGCTGTGAGTTCATGAGTCCTGTCCTGTCCAGAAACTACTGCTTCACTCCAGTAGTCCGAGATTCCTTGGCAGGGAGAAGCATATCTGAAGACTCTCAGGGGAACCCCAGTTGAGAGCATGGTCTCACACTAGCCATCCTCTTCCTAGGGGTGACAACAGTCCCCAGACCACTCCTTTCCCTTTCTGGTCTCTGGCCTCCACTGGAACAGCCTGAGAGAGTTCTCTAGAATGCCACTGACCTCTGTCTGTTGCCCTCAAAGCCCTTCCTGGGGCTTGCTGGACACAGAGCAGGGAGACCAATGTCCCTCTGTGTGGGGACACACTCTGAAGCAGCTACTTGGATCAACTAAAAGACAGCGCTCCTGCATAAGCTAAAAAATGCAAGGTTTGCATTTTAGTTCTCATGAGATATCCAACTTTATTTTATTTATTTGTTTATTTATTTATATATGTATTTTGGTTTTTTTGAGACAGGGTTTCTCCGTGTAGTTTTGGCATCTGTCTTGGTTCTCGCTCTGTAGACCAGGCTGCCCTCGAACTCACAGAGATCTGCCTGGCTTTGCCTCCCAAGTGCTGGGATTAAAGGCGTGCGCCACCAACCAGTCAGTTTTTTTTTTCTTATTCTACATACCAAACACAGTTTCCTCTCCCTCCTCTCCTCCTGTTCCTTCCCCCGACCTCCTTTCTACCCCACCCCCCAATCCACTCCTCAGAAAGGGTAAGGCCTCCATGGTAGTCAACAAAGCACGGCATAACCAGTTGAGGCAGGACTAAGCTCCTCCCCGCTGCATCAAGGCCCAGTGAGGCATCCCGCCATAGAGAGTAGGTTCCAAAAAGCCAGCTCATGCACCAGGGATCCTGGTCCTACTGCCAGGGACCCCACAAACAGACCAAGCTACACAACTGTCACCCACATGCAGAGGTCCCATGCAGGTTCCCTAGCTGTCGGACTAAAGTCCTGTGAGCTTCCACGAGCTCAAGTCAGCTGCCTCCCTGGGTTTCCCCCGTCACGATCTTGACCTCCCTGGCTCCTACAATCCTTCCTCCCTTTCTTCACAGAACTCCCAGAGCTCCGCTCAATGCTTGGCTGTGGATCTCTGTATCTGCGTCCATCAGTTACTGGATGAAGGCTCTATGATGACAATTAGGGTAGCCACCATTCTGATTACAGGAGAAGCCCAGTTCAGACACCCTCTCCACTATTGCTAGGAGTCTTAGCTGGGGTCATCCTTGTGGATTCCCAGGATTTTCCCTGGCACCAGGTTTCTCTCTAACGCCATAATGGCTCCCTCTCTCAAGATATCTCTTTCATTGCTCTTCCACTCCGTCCCTCCCCCAATAAGACCATCCCAACTCTCATGTTCCCCCCCTCTCCCTGCCCCCAGTTTACCCAGGAGATCTCATCTATTTCCCCTTCCCAGGGTGATCCATAGGTCCCTCTTAGGGTCCTCCTTGTTACATAGCTTCTTTAGGGCTGTGGGTTGTAGTCTGGTTATCCTTTGCTTTACATCTACTATCCACTTATGAGTACACACCATGTTTGTCTTTCTGGGTCTGGGTTACCCATGCAAACTTGTACAGCCACTCTGGAAATCAGTATGATGGTTTCTCAGAAAACTGGGAATCAATCTACCTCAAGACCCTGCGATACCACTCTTGGGCATATACCCAAAGGATGCTCAATCATACCACAAGGACACTTGCTCAACTATGTTCATAGCAGCATTATTCATAATAGACAGAACCTAGGAGCCCCTCATCCAAAGAAGGATAAAGAAAATGTGGTACATCTACCCAACAGAGTATTACTCAGCTATAAAAAAAATGACAGCCGGGTGGTGGTGGTGGCAGCGGCGGTGGCGGCGGCGGCGGCAGCAGCAGCAGCAGCAGCAGCAGCAGCCTTTAATCCCAGCACTCGGGAGGCAGAGCCAGGCGGATCTCTGTGAGTTCGAGGCCAGCCTGGTCTACAGAGTGAGTCCCAAGAAAGGGGCAAAACTACACAGAGAAACCCTGTCTCAAAAAAAAAAAAAAAAAAAAAAAAAAAAGACATCATGAAATTTGCAGGCAAGTGGATGGAATTAGAGATATCCAACTTTAAATCTATTAAGGCCCATTTTTAGTTATGTATTCTCAAGCTCACTGTAGAAGCCATATTTATCTTGTATTTGGGGATGTCCTTGCACATCTCAAATACCTCTGGGAAAAGGGATGCCATTTCCTCTTCATTTGAGAAACACTAACCTTCAGGAAAGGTCTCAGCTCTTCAGGGGGCACCCTAACTGCTCCCCGTCACTGGGACCTGAACCCTTACCCCTCCAACTTCAACACATCCTTGTTCATTTCTTCCTGGAAGGACCAGTTCCATTATCACACGTTCATTGGTCTCTTCCTTCCTGTACACTCCCCTCCCGCCACTGTTCCATTTGGGCTCTGTCACTCACTTGGTCTCTTAACTCCTGGCTTGTGTCCTGATAGAGGGCACCCAGTAAGAAAGGAAGCTGATTACCTACATCCCGATGATGCTCGAAGATGAACCTCCCGGAGTCTGCTGGTCCCTGTGGTCCAGGGCTGTTGTAAGGCAGGTGAGAAGGACGGGTGATGAACTGTTCCCATAGCCCTGCTCAGAACACATGGTGAGATCCATGGAGGTCAGTTTCCAGGTTTTGCTTCTGAGATACATGTCACCTTCACCAGGCCTGGCCGAAGTCCAGCCCATCTACCCCTTAACACAGTTCTGCACCACTGGAAACTTCTCTCCGGGGAGTGGCCTGCCTGAGTGAATGGGAGGTAGGCAGGAAGCAGAGTCTGGAGGTTGAGGGTCCTTGTAGGCTGGAGCCCAACTAAGGCAGTGGTTCACAGGACCAACATACCAGATGACCAGAGATACTCCTGTCTTGTGGGTGGTTTCTGAGCACAGGGGTCTCTCTACATAGGACAAACTAGCGATCTCCATTGTCATCCCCTGACCCCTCAGCCCAGGCTCCTCTCTGTGTCCTTTTGAACAGGCCTAAAAACTGCAAGGAATTTGTGCTGCCACCATCTGTGTGGCCCTGGGTAAATAACTATACTAACTGTGTGGCCCAGCCACCCTGCTCCGTCCGATTCCTGGGGCCTCTGGACCAAAGACCAGAGTTCCGCTCTGTTCCTGTCCCTGTCCTAACTGCTCTTGGGACTTAGCCCTGCTAGTGCGGTATGTTTCTTTGTGAATCCTCAGAGGATGGACTCCAGGCATGCCGGGGCAATGCAAGGCTGGGTGTGGGCTAGTTGCAACAACGTCAGGGTTAACAGCAGGAAAACTTCCCCACGCCCTTCCGAGAGCCCTGTTTCCTGGAGCATGGCTGTGTTCATACCAGCTTGCTTGGTGAGAACGCAGTAGACGCAGCCTGCTCACTGCGCATGCACGCTCCCCACCCCTTGCAAATCTGCAAAGGAAACTTCCTTCTGTTGCATGGTGTGTGCGTGCACGAGGCCAGCGAGGGAGTGCGTGTTCCTAGTTAATATGCTGGGAACCACTTCAAGGTGATTGAGTGAAAGGCTTCCGGTTTCTGTTTACCCTTTACTTTGTTAATTGCTCTTCTCAATGGTTTCCAGGACCCTTAGGTCAGAGCCCCTGAGGAGCCTGGGTGTCTACTGGAGAGCTTGGAATAGGCCATCTTTGCCTGGGCAGACCCTCAGGGGGGATGCTGAGGGTTCAGCTGTGGTCATTTACCACTCCCAGGTGACAGCTTAGCCCCGCCCTCACTAGGCTGTTCTGTTTTCCCAGGACATACTCTAAGAGTCCACACCCTCCTGGACCAGACCCTGGAGGCCTCCTCCACACACAGGCCTTCTGCCCAATTCTCCTCCCTGCCCCATGCCCATCTCCAAGTCTTCTCAAGGGACCCATGATTTCTCCATCAGCCAATCCCTCACGCCTCCAGCCATGTTCCTCAGCCTCTCCACTCTTCATTGCTCTTAGGGGAACCCAGCGTGGCTTTGTCCCACCTCATACCTACTAGCATTTTGTTTTAAACTGAAACGTAGCTCCCACTGAACAGTCCATGCCCTGTCACCCTGCCTGTGTCCTTGACTGGTCCTACGTTTTTGGCCTCACCTCCTCAGCCATATGGCCAGACTCTGAGCGCCTGGAAACTTGGCTCCAGCTTGTGTTCTAGCTAGGCACTTAGGAGTATTTGGAGAACGTTGGCCAGTGTAGCCTCAAGATGAGGAATGAAATATGGGCAGAGGCGTTAAGGCTGAAGGGACAGTAGTGACCATGTCTGGAAAGGACCTAAGTTGGTGATGAGGTTATTGGGATTTGGGGGGAGGGGTGTTTGTCTTTGCTTTGGGCTTTAATTTTATTAGATTTATTTATTTAATTTTATGTGTATATTTTGCCTACGTGTGTGTGTGTGTGTGTGTGTGTGTGTGTGTGTGTGTGTGTGTGTGTGTTTTCCATGGACCATATGCATGCTTGGTGTCCACAGAAGTCAAAAGAGGGCATCAGATCTCCTGGAACTAAAGTTATAGGTGGTTGTAAATTACTATGTAAGACCTGGGAATCGAACCCAGGTCCTCTGCAAAAGCAACAAGTGCTCTTAACCTCTGATCCATCTCTCCAGCGTGCTTTTGTGGTCTCTTGTAGTCCAGGCTGGCCTTGAATTCACGGTCCTCTAGTCTCCATTTCTCAGGAGCTGGGATTCCAACTTGGCACCACCTGAGGATTTGGGAATGGCAACCAATGCTAACAGTAGGAAGGGAGAGAAACAGACACGTGAAAAAAAATAAGCAAATGAAGAGAGATCTTGACAAGTCACCCAATGCAGCCATGCATGCTCCCCCATCTGGAGTTACTGAAGCCAGCGAAGGGGGCAGCCTGCAGATGTCATTTCAGCCAGGCATTTCACCTGAGCCAAGCCCCTCCGCTTGGGACTCAGGAATCCTGGCTTTTGCAAACACTTCTAACAAATACTGACATTTGAACTGTAAGTACGACGTGAAGTAGGCAACACACCAAGGTGTTTTTCAACTCCTTTAAGCCAATAACCTGACAGTCCTGACAGGCGGCAGCTGCCAGCCTTAGAGAGGGAGGGGACTGCTCATCTCTGCAGTCCAGGACTGAGGACTTGAAAATCTCAGTAGCCGTCCCACATAGGGACAAGAGCCACACCTTGGCAGGGCGGAGCTCTGAAACCCCTCAGCATTTTGGAACTTGGTGTGAAATTGGGGTAGAGGCTAACCCCAAGTCATGAAGAAAACCTAAATGTTGTTCAAGAGTAAAAGATGTTAGGAGGAGAAAGAGGGGCCCGGGAGAATGGTTCCGAGGATGAAGGTCCATGCCACCAAGCCTGACCACCTTACCTCAATCCCTAAGACCTGCCTGCCTGGTCCCAAAAGTTGTCCCCTGACCTCCACACATACACAGTGGCATACATGTACCTATGTACACACATACACCCAAATAAATACATACACATTTTTAAAAGAGAAGGAAGAAATTCAGTCTTTGTAAGTAAATGTGTCTCCAAAATTGCTAAGAATTATTTAAGGATGCTTAAAAGAAAAATCCTTTGCCGACTAGAAAACTGAACTAGAGCACCCATCTTTGTTTCCCCAAACACTCTGTGTGTGTGTTCTTGTGTGGGAGGTTGCACGTGTCGTTAGCATTTTAGGGGTGAAGGCAGATGACTCACTGGAGGTCCAGAAAAGTGTAGGGGTCAATGTCGAGTGTCTTGCATGTACTAACACCCATGGCTGCTCTTTCCAGGATGACTCAGCCCCACAAGTCTCCAGAGGAGGGATTCTGCCCCATACTGCAAGGAGTCCTCCTCTTCCTCAGGGGTCTCCTTCCCTCCGCTCTGCTCCACTGCCCACCAGCCCTGGGCCACTGAGCATGGCCTCCATCCTAGTCTCTTATCAGCTCACTTCAGAGCCAGCGGCCGCTGACTCCATTCATGCTGGTTCACACACTTGATGTCTTCAGGAAGGGGCTGGGCTGGCCACTCATGCCCTCAGCACCCATAACTCAGGGTTAAACGTTTACCCAGAGGCAGTGTGGCACAATGAATCAACTTCCTGGGTTCAGATTCCATCTGTGCATCTGCTAATTGTGTAAGCCGGGGGAAAGTGATTTAATATCTTGGGGCTCCCCCTCTGCAAAAAGCGATTTTTTAAAATTTCTCTCTCTCTCTCTCTTTCTCTCTCTCTCTCTCTCTCTCTCTCTCTCTCTCTCTCTCTCTCTCTCTCTCTGTGTGTGTGTGTGTGTGTGTGTGTGTGTAAGGGTGCACACCCCATACATAGCACCTGTGCAGAAGACAGAGGGCAACTTGTATAACTCTCTCATTTCACCTTGGGGGTCCTGAGTATCCAACTCAGGTCTCCAGGTTTGACAGCAAGTGTCTTTATCTCCTGAGCCATGCCATCCCCCATAGCGATGTTTAACTCACGGTTGTGACCATCAAACAAATCAGTGTGTACAAATGACTCCTGGAAGTGCCTATTGGACAAAGAAGTTACTGTTGCTGGCACACAAGGCACTTCCTATGTATCGTCGTTATAAGCTGTCTCAGACCCTTACAACGATACTAGTTATCAAGAATACCCCGTGTCACACCACTTCAGCGCAGGAGACACGCACCATTTCCAGTTTCCCAAAGCACAGAGGTATAAAGTGACTGACCCAAGGACACAGTACCAGAAGGTGGCAGAGTTGGGACAGTGTCTGCCTGACGCTGAGGAGTCAGGAGCCTTCCACTCCATCGTAACTGCCCATCTTGGAAACGTTAGCGTAGCTGATGCCTTTCAACAACTGGAGTTCCGAATTTCAAATCTGCTGAGAGGCTGAGTCACTCAAGGGCTAGGAAGCCGCCGAGGCGGTAGGAGTATTCACCGAGCATGCATCATGCCCTGGGTGTGATCCCCAGCACTGAGTAAACCAGGCATTGATGGCACATGCCCGGTAATCCTGACACTTGGGAGGCCGGAAGATCACAAGTTCAAGATCACCCTCGGCTGTATATAGGGAGTGAGTTTGAGGCCAGCCTGGGAGGGAGTGGGGGAGAGAGAGAGTCACCCAGATATTAGGAACTTTCAGAGCTTGGGAGGGAACACTTGGGAGGAGTGGGCTTCCAGTTTTCAATAACAGAGGCAAAGAGTGGGAACCATTGCTGTTCAGGGGTGTCAACAAATTAGCATCATCCTGACCCCTCATGAAGTTCTAAGGATTGCAGAGTGCAGCCAGATAGTTCTCACTCGGGGCCTCCCACGCAGTTGCAGCTAGGTGCTGCCTGGGGCTGGAGACATCTCGAAAGTGTCCTCATGCACATCCTGAGGCTGGTGCTGGGGGTCAGCGGGGGCCTAGAGAGATGCTGTCAGCCCGAACCCCCACATGTGGCCTCCTTGCATACCCTGGGCTTCCCCACAGCATGGCCTCTGATTCCACCAATGGGAAGGGAGGAATGGAGGCTGGAGGCTGGTGGCATTCTTCTGATCTAGCTTCAGAAGTCACGGTGTTATTTCCCCCAGTGACTCCTAATCATCAAAGCAGTCACAAAATTCCCCAGCGTACAAAGAGAGGTGGTCCTGAGCACCACTCCACAGGGAAGAACACAAGAGATGGATTACACCACAGAGGCCATCTTTGAAAAAGGCAGTCTGCCGTCCCAACAGGCTTTCCTGGGAGAACTTTCCACCTAGAAGGAAAAGGTGACTGTCCTGGCCAGTTTTATGTCAATGTGACACAAGCTAGGGTCATCAGAGAGGAGGGAGCCTCAACCTAGAAAATACCTCTGTAAGATGGGGCTCTCGGCAAGCCTGTAGGGCATTTTCTTAATCAGTGATTGATGAGGGAGGGCCCAGTCCATGGTGGGTGGTGCCATCCCTGGGCTGGGGGTCCTGGGTTCTATAAGAAAGCAGGCTGAGCAAGCCACCGGGAGCAAGTCAGCAAGCAGCACCCCTCCATGGCCTCTGCATCGGCTCCTGCCTCCAGGGTCCTGCACTGTTTGAGTTCTTGTCCTGACTTGCTTCAGTGATAGAAGTGCAAGCCCACTAAACCCTTTCCTCCTCAATTTGCATTTAGTCATGGTGTTTCATCATAGCAATAGTAGCCCTAACTAAAACAGTGACAGACGGCAAATTAAGACCATGACAATGACCCCTCCCTGTAGTCATGTGTGACGGTAGTTCCTACTGGCTGATTTGCCAAACAGTCGCCTGAAGTAAAGAGGATCAAGGCTGCACTGACTTCATCATCCAGATTATTCTAACAACATGTAATTTGCTCCCCTGCTGGGGCCAGCAAAGCAAGCCGCAAGGGCATGTGTTTGGGAATGCCCAGTCACCTGCGCAACAGGCTGCTGGCTGGAAATCTCCACCCTGTCCACAAGCAGACAGTCCTTAAATCTTCCCTTCAGCGGCTCCTCTTTGGAATCCTTGAGACACCCTGAGCCCCAGAAACGGTCTTCTTCCTCTAGTCCAGTGGTTCTCAACCTGTGGGTTGCGACCCCTTGGGGAGGGGTCCTATATCAGATATCCCACATATCATATATTTACATTACGATTCGTAACAGTAGAAAAATTACAGTTATGAAGCGGCAATGAAAATAATTTTGTGGTTGGGGGGTCATCACAACATGAGGAAATGTAACAAAGGGTCGCAGCATTAGGAAGGCGGAGAGACAATGTTCTAGTCTCTCTCCTGGGTTCACGGTCCCTAACCTTGCAGCTCCGAGAATCCACTCAAACCAGTTAAGAGCGTAAGCACACTGGGTCTGACTCCTTCCCACCCCTTACCAGGGGCTTCTCTGTTCAGCCTCCAGGCAAGCTGATGTCCCCTGTTGACTCAGCTCCAATCGCAAGCCCTGCAAGAATTAGTTCCTAAGACCGAAGTAGAGGGGACCTGTTTCCGCACAACGGGTTCTTTTCTCTTCCCCACAGCCTCTGAGCCAGCCAGCCCCTGGCTCTCTTCTAGCCTCTCTCATCTCCTGCTCCCTGCTCCTTCCTGGGGAAACACAGGCTGAATCCTCCTGTGTCCCTCTGGGTCCTTAACTGAGCAGTCGCCTGTGGCAACAGCCGTAGAGTAGCTCCACTTGGCCTTGGAGGTCACACTCTTGGGAGCTCTTTCTGTTCTGGGGACTGTAGAGTGAAGTCACAGTAAGAACAGGTCCCAGGAGAGGGGTCCTTGACTCGGGCACTTGCGTCTCTCCTGGAGAGCAGCCCACGTTCTGCAAACTGCCTCCCTGGCCCCTGGAATGGTACAGGGCACCGTCTGACCCTCCAAGATTCCTCTACCTGAATGTCCCCTGCTCGCCCATTCCCACCCTCAGGCCCCCACAGCAGAAATGAGACCCAGAAACACCCACATCAGTGACTCCACTCAGAAGAGCCAGGCTTAGAGACGTATTAACCATCGCCACCCCACGCCAAACTACAGAGATTCACTGAGCATGGCACAATGTGCCAAGCTTGACTGTCGAATATTTTTACACATAATCCTTAAAATAACCCATACGGTCAAGTGGGAAAACTGAAGCTGAGGGGAGCTAAATAAGTTGACTGTTTTATCGCCCTGGTCAATGTTGGCGACACTATGAATCCAGGTTGTCTGTCTGTCGACTCTGGGTTAAACGCCACAGCGTTTTGTATCCTGAGGCACGGTTTTTGTGGCTCTGAGTCTACAAAGGAACCCAGCCCCTATTCTAACTTTGCCCTGGTGTGGAGGAGGGAGAGGGGACTGGCAAACCAGAGGGGCTCCCACTGGGAGGTGGGGGTCAGCTGAGGCTGGATGCTTCCCTGGACCCATCTGTGGTACACAGGAACGAGGTACTAAATGTTCAAGGTACAAGGAGGGAAGATGTCTCCACAGACGCAGCTGCCAGTGACAGTTATGCCTGATGGCTTCTGGGGGAAGCGCCCTTACGTCTATCTGTGTCCCTGAGGTCACAACTCTCCTCCTTCATCCTTCCGGAAGTGCCTTTTTTAATATGTAGTAGAAAGGTCATAAACCTTAGGGCCAGGTTCCTCACCTGCCATTTAACAGCCATGTGACCGCAGGAAGGTCACTCACTCTCTGGTTTTCAGTTTCCTTTTCTGTGAGTGTGGATAAGACTACCTACCCACTCGGTTGTGACAATGAAGACTGAGGCATTGGGTACAATGCACGCGGCGTGCAGTATATGAAAGGCACAACAATGTTGACCTCACTGCCCAGCTGCCTCAGAGGGCTAGACGCTGTGGTTGTGTTGACCAGGCCCAGGTCACAGTGTGGGGAACGGCTCATGAGGACCCTCACTGATGGCCACGCGTTGGCTGGCAGATGGGACCAACACTGCCCATTTCCTTGACAGTGGTCACCATCTGGGGGTGAGGGATACTTCGAAGAGGTGCAGCAAGCAAATTTTTGTTCCCTAGGATGGAAGCCTACAGGGATAGGAAAAATGGGCCGCAAATAAACCAACAGCCAGGGAGGGAAGGAAATAGGACAGTCCCCTTCCTACAGGGCTGAAACCAACACAGAGCTGTGAGAAAAACAGGGACAGGAGATGAGAGCAAGACCCTCAAGGCCAGGCCCAACTCAGGGTTGGGTCAGGATCCAACCTGGGCCCAGGTTTCATAGGATGGGATAGGGTTAGGGTACCCAAGCTGAGGAGATCCTCCCATTGGAGGAACGGCACCTGCCTCTTCTCTGGGGTTCTCATAACCACCTGATCAGGGCAGGTCCTGGGACCCCTGGGTTGCCCAGCAGGGAACCGGGCTTATATGGAAAATGGCTTTGCCGTATGTCTTAGGAAGACCAAAGGCAGGATTCAAACCCAAGACTCGCTACGATTTCTTACTGTGTTCCCTTGTGTCCGAGCTCTCAGGGGAAGAGGGTGACAATGGGCTGGATGGGCCAATGGCTTGTTTTTCTGGAATTCAACCCCAGGGCACCGTGTGAGAGCTGGTGAGTGCCCGCTTTTCCCCTGGCAACAGGGTGGGAGTGTGGGGCAGGAAAAGCAGGTTTCCTGTCCCCTCAGGCTCCGCAGGACCAGGCCAGACTAGGAATTTCCGGCAGAACAGGGCCGCCACTAACTGGGCAGCAGCTCTTCTCACGACCTTGGCCATGACCCTCATCCCCCATATTCACAGTCCCTGATGGGTTCCACCCTAGGAAACTAACTACCTTCTCCCTGGGATGCAGCAGAATGAAACACGGGGATTGTCGGGTGCAAGGACAGGAGGCCACCCAAAGATGACCTTGTCCAACCCAGGCAAGTGTCACTGTACTTGGGAACAGGGCAGTGGACACACGTAGGGAACCTCACCCTTCTAGTCTGTGTCTTCACAGGGTCGAGGGAATCCCGAGGGCTTCCTGATGGCCCCCTCAACCAATGAGAGGTGTGAACTGAAACCCAGGTAGTGAGGGAAGATAAAGAAAGGCTCCTCTGGGGCTACCGACCGCTGGGTTTGTCCAGAAGTGTCAGTCAGAGGCCACCCAGAGGTTTGGCTCTGGGTAGTTGCCCCACCCACTCCGCTAGGCAGCCCTCAAGGGCCAAAGGCCACATTCCCATGCCACTCCTGCTGGAGGCCAGCCAGGCTCAGTCAGAGCGTCTCACTGGCCCGCCGGCCCCACACCTGAAGTACCTCAGGCTTGGTCTGAGAGGAAACAGCCAATTTCGGTTTCCTGCAGGGAGGGCTCAAGGTCAATTCACCGAAAGGACTCACACTCACAGACCTGAAGCCTCCTCCCATCCCTGCAGACTCCTGCGGGCACCCAGTACACATGGATGGGAACCCCCACCCCCCACCCCCTGCACCCAGGAACTGAATCACACGTCTTTTGAAGATAACCTCACAGGAGCTCCGGGAAACAGGACACGAATTGTCTGGAGACCCATCTATTCATTCATCAAATGCAGGTGCATTTGAGTAGCTGCCTCCTCCCATGTGCTGTGGCAAAAATACAGTCCCGGTAAGAGGGACAGGCACAAATGACTTGCCAACCCCATTACGGACAGCCAATGAGGGGACAGGAGAGTTCTGAAGGAGCCGGTCCAGCTCTGGCACGTGGAACGCCTAGTCACCATTTCTTAGCCTCTGCTGGAGGTTGGACAAGAACGGGCCTGGATGCTGAGGCTGTGTGAGAAAAGGGATCCTTAGTAGCCCAGGCCACCTGGCTGTCCTGGAGGCTGGAACAACACGGCCATCTATCTAGCCACTCACAGGCCACTGTGGCCAGGACAGAGACAAGAGCTCGTGAGGCGAGCCAAGCTTGCGGATAGAGACACTCTAGATCCCTATACTACTAGTGGCTGGGCTGGAAGGACCCAGCAGTCGAGATGAGCTCTCTAGGCCCCTGTCCCAGCCTAGGGGTTATCTCTAGCATTCCCTCACCTGTCATGGCCAAAAAGAAAGAAAGGCTTATCCTCAGGGCTTGCCCTCAGGGCTTCCAGGCTGCCATGGCTGTATGGACCGGCACTAGAGCATCGAACCACCTTAGAAACGTCCAGATGGAGTGTTGCCGCTGGAAACCCAAATAAGGCCTCAGTCTAGACTCTTCCTCCTGCTGAAACCAGGCAGGACCAGTTCAAAGGAGATAAAAACCAGGGTGAGGTCCCTCTGGTAGGAGGGGTCAGCGTGAAGTTTACGCCTAAGTGTGCCCTAGCTGGAGAGGCCTGCTGGTAGGGAGCTGGGGGCTGGGGAGAGGTTTCTAGGCACCTGTAAGGTGTCCAGGGGGTCGGGCCCTCCGTTGACTGAGCCCTGCCCTCCGCAGTACTGGGCCTGTGTCAGACCTTGGGCAAATCAGTCCACTTGTTAGAGCCTGATAACCCGGTGAGTCACGGCGGTTAGGACGTTGTGGTGAGCTCCAAACCGCAGCAGTGAATCACGTCACCTTCAGGGAGCCGCCTCTTTCCCTCCTACGTGATACAGGAAGAGAAGTCGGGTGGCTGTGGGGGGACTGTAACATCTGGGCCAGGAGACTCCTGCAGTCTGACTTGGCTGGAAAGCTCAGAATCATAGAGGAGTCCAGGACATCGAGGCCATGGGGTAAGCGTTCTGGTGCTGCCTCTTGGTGCTATGAAACTGAACGGCTACTTCAGTTCAACCACAACATGCCCTCAGCCTGGCCCGCCCTCCTCTCCAGCTCCAGGGGGAAATCAGGCAGATCAACCCAGCAGGCAAATAGCAGGCTTCTATGCCTAGGTACCATGCTCACAAACATGCGTAAATACCTGTATGTGTATGAGCACACATGTGTATGCATGCACATCTATGGACCTGGACACATACGAACACAGACTCACACGTGCACGCATACGCACACGTGCATGGGAAGACCTCAAACCACGCTGACAGTTCAATAGTATGTGGCCGAGCGGCTCTATTCCGTAACTCACAGCCACGACTAGGACAATGATCCCATAATCCCTGCCATTTAGTAAACTGCGCCTCCCCCAAGAAGGCTGTATGCTGGAGCCCTAATCCTACGGTGCCTCGAATGGTGACTCTCTTCCAAGTCAGGGTCTTTAAAGAGGTGGTTACGCTATATGAAACCACTAGGGTGGGGGCCTTAATTCCATCTGACTGTTCTCCGTGCAAGCCGGGGAGAGGCCACATGAGGACACAGGGTGGCTGTGGCCATCTAGAGGAGCGGCCTCAGAAGAAACTGCCCATGGATGCCCTCATCATGGGCCTCCAGCCCCTAGGATTCTGAGCAGGTTCAGTTCCAATGTTCGAGGGCCCAGGCTGTTATAGCAGACCAAGGAGACTTGTACAGTCATCAAGAAGTCACCAGGCTCAGTCATAGGCTCCTTGCTTGAACTCTAGTCCTCAGGAGGAGCTATTTCTTTGGACCCAGCTCTGTTGGACAAGGGCATGTCCCACTCCCAGACCTCACTTTCAGGGTAGGATCACCCCACTCTCCTCTAGGTAGCTCCTTCCTGGCCATGGGCCTCTCGAGCTCCAGGGCACTATGGGTCTCCCTCTGCTCAGCAGCCCGAGACCTTGGTTTTTTTCTGCCCTGGTCTGCTTCCTGGACCTTTATTTGCTTAGCCTCTTTACTCCAAGCTCCAGGCCTGACTGCAGCAAGGATGGGATGACCCACTGAGAGTTCCCTATGGCTCACTTTTCAGACACCTTCCAGGGGCAGAAGCACCAGAATTAGAAAGAGGAGCAAGACCACCACGGTAGAGATCAGCTGACCTCTCCTCAGGCAAGAGCACCTAGCAGGTAAAAAGCAGGCTGTGTGAACATATATGGTCCACACAAATACATGCATACATGCATACATATAAGCTCCCAAGCACATATGTAATCATACACACACACACACACACACACACACACACATCAGAGACTTGTAGGGAAACTTTTACCAGCTCTCTTCCATGCATCCCAGAACTGGGAGCCTCATGGAAGCAGCAAGCCCTTCCCTACATGACTGCCCAGCACACCTCCTGACTCAGCAGGCCCTGCAGAGTCTTGCTACACAGAGGTCAGGAGACGTATTGTGCTGGTGATGACGAGCGCTGGGTCTGGGGACTGCTTGTGTCACGGAGCTGTGACTACCTGGTTGTAGAGGAGGTGGGGGCTCCCTCTCTCTTGAGTGAAGGGCGGCTTTGATGTACCCACTTGTTTGTTTCTTCAGTCAGAATTAATGAAGCACCTGCCTGTGTGAGGCACCACGGTAGGCCTGCTCCAGGAAGGATGAGTAAGCTGTGGAAAGGGCCAGCTGTTGTGCGCAGAGAGAGATGGATGAGTAAGATGAAGATGAACAAGTCCTTTCTCTGTAAGCAAGTGGGCACCTGATGATGAGGGAGATAGACCTACACATGCACCCCAATAAACCGCCTTCACAGAAGTTCTTTATGGCTCGGCTGTTCCTGGGAGAGTCTGCTTGTCTTTCAAGCATGTTTGGGGTTTGGGCTAGAGCCCTCCTCCCACAGAGATCTCTGTGTTCCTTGATCCGCCACCGAGACGTGCTTACTCTGTCACTCTGAAGGGAGAATGGCAGAGCGGGAATGTGTTCTTGGTTCTGGGGTGCAGGGCAGAGAGCCCACGAAGGCTGCTCCCCAAGACTGTGAGCATTCGATCTCACCCCTCTAGTTCCTCAGGTTGCTGTAGCTTGAGGGATGGGCGTGCTAAGGGTCTGGCAGTGTCTAGACAGACTTCTCTGTTGGCGAGTCCAAAACTAGCAAGGACCATGAAAGTGTTGGCGTTGTAGGACCAGAAAGCACTGGGTCCCTCCATGTCTACAGAGACGAACCAGTCTGTTAGTCAGGCCCAAGCTCTGGTTGCCCAAGCGCCTTATCTCTTAGCCACCTGCCTCCTCTATGCTCATACTCAAGTGGTCCAGGGTAGGTGGGGAAGAAATACCCAGCATGCTGACCGATTGCATCTCAACTGAGTCTTCTCGAGGATGTCCGGCTCTGCAGCCTTCCTGCCCATCTGCCGTTTTTACTCCACTTTCTCCTCCCTCCTCAAATGTCACAACCCCTTTGCTAATATGAAGTTACATTAAAAAAGGATGGCACATTGCAAGGAAGCCTTTCACTTTCCTCGTCTCAGAACTATGAATTGATGTACCTCTGTCCCACCGACCTGAGTTCCCATCTGAAGCCAGCCTGTCTGTGAGCAGGATACTTTCCTCTTGCTTGAAGAGCATCTCTCTCATGAAGGCTTGTGCCTTATTTACCCTTGTCTCCAGGAGCTCTCCCATGAGCATGCATACGTTAGGAAAACCCATTCCTTTACAAACAAGGATTGATGCCTCCATCAAAGATCCTTTGCTCTCCAGAAACCTCTGCCCCAACTTCTCCTCTGTACCATGGCAGTTTCTTTACAAGTTCTGCATGTAGTTGTATGTCATTAATGATGGGAATATCTGCAGAGAAGTGCACTCTTGGGTGATTTTGTCATTGTGTGAACATCCTAGGGCATACTTACACAACCTAGATGGTACATCCTACCTATTACACACCTGTGGTATATTGGAGGGGATGGTATAGCCCACTGTTCTGAGGCTACACACCTGGATAGCATGTTATCACAGGAAATACTGTGGACAACCATAACATAGTGGGGTATGTTATGTGTATCCCGATATCTCTAAGCATAGATAAGGTACAATACTAGGTGGTGGGACATCTTCAGCTTATTATCTCTTGGGCCCACTCTCATCAAACATAGCATCACTGTGCAGATGTGACTATCACGCCCTCACTCCTATTCTCTCCTACCCACCACAGCTAACCTTCATTCCCAGGACTCTATGAAAATGTTCTAGTCAAGGTCTCCAAAGATGCTCATGTTGCTGGAGCCGTGGCGGCTCCCTTTTCAACTGGCTGGCAGTCTTTCCACATGACTGTCCTCTGGGCTTCAGAAATGTCCTTTGGGCTTGCGGGGGTGGTGGGGGTGGTGGGGGTGGTGTTCCCTCCTCCTCTTCCTTCTCTGTCTCTCTGTCTCTCTGTCTCTCTCTCCTCTCTCTGCCTCTCCCTTCTCTCTGTGTGTCTCTCTGTCTCCCTCCCTCCCTTCCTCCCTCCTTCCCTCCCTCCTCCCTTCCCATGTCTCAGGCTCCCCTCTGGGCTCAGTCTCTATGTCAGCCCTTGGTCACAGGCTTTCACTTCTCCCCCAGACTCCTCCACCTAAATGATCTCACTGCACCTCTCAAAACCACCCTACTTGATGCCTCCTACTCATGGGTCTTCTGTTCTGACTTCTCCACTGAGCTACAGGCTCACATTAATGTGTCACCTCCCTTTGGCTATGTATCAGGCTTTCGGGGTTAGCACAGATAACACAGAACTTTCCATTATGTCCCCACCCCAACCTGGTCTTTCCTGTCTTGATAACTAGCAGCGACACACACTGGAGTTCAGACTAGAAAGTCTCCCAGTGGCACACCTCGGTATGGAGGGCTCCCTACTTAACCTGGGTCCACTCACGAGAGATGGAGGAAGGATCTACAATGTATAGATTCTTTTGGAGTTACAAGAGGGTTGCATCCCCATAAGTCCATTGTAAGTTGAAAATACCATGATCTGAAGTGTATTTAACACATGTAGCCTGCTCAACACCAGAGCTTAGGAACAATCACATTGCAGTCCCTATAGGTTATGCACACCGTAGACTATGGGTAGTTTCCCCTCAAGACTAGAAGGCCAGGATGGCTCCCAACACACACACACACACACACACACACACACACACACACACACACACACGCACACACACACACATTCACATGTTCTCCTACCCTGTCTCTGCCCTGGGAGTGACCCCAGTATACAGACCTTCACAACTAGCATGATATTCCTAACTTCAAGAGCTTCTCTGCCATTTGGAAGCACCCGGAGTATCTAGAAACTTCTACCTCCTCCCCCAATTATAATCTTGCAGACAGACCAACATGAGGGAGTGCAATCCAAACTACATGGATGGACCCTAAAACTCATTCCTTCATTTATCCCTTTAGCCCTAACTCCTGTATCTGGCAATGTGCTAGCCTGTACAGAAGCTGGGCCAGTTGGGAACTTAAATCCAGGTCTCTGTAGGTGAAGAGATAAAGCTGAGCTATGAAAGTAAATAAACTCAGATGGTCCCCAACGTCACAATCTGAATTGTCAACCTTACCTTGGTGTGAAAGTGATAAGTTTCCAGTATAGATGTGACTTTGAATTTAGAATCCTGATCTTTTCCAGGCTAGCATGCACAGCCTGATCCTCCTTGGCGATGCGGAGCAGTGGCAGTGAAGGACTCCGTGATGGCAAGGAGAAGCCACCCATGGTCCACAATGTGCATCCTCTACACAAGTGTTCAACACTGAGCCATGGGGACCATAAAATGGAGGGGAAGGCCAAACAGAACCTTAGAGGTCCCTGTTCTGGGACGCCACAGGAAGAGCAATGCCAACGTGCATGCTGGGACTGATGACGCAACTAGATGATGAGCAGTTTCACAAACTGCAGGACGAATCTGTGGGCACCTCGAGGGGCACTTCCTCAGACATATGCATGAGAAGGCTTCCTGGGGAAGTCATGTCCAAATTGAAACCTAGAGGAGAAGAAGGTGGGGGCAGAAGAGACAGAGGCAGAGAGAGACAGAGGCAGAGAGAGCCAGAGACAGAGAGAGAAAGAGAGGGGGGCACACTGGTCCACTAGACTGTTGAAAGGGTACCCCTCTGGGATGCTCTGAGGAGAAAAGCATACTCTAGCCAGCCTATCATCTGGACCATATTATTCATTCCTTCATTTACTCCCTTAACGCCAACTCCTATGTCTGGAGTCATACAAGCCTATCTGGAAGCTGAGGAGTCAGGAACGAATAAACCCAGGTCTTGGTGGGTAAAGAGCTAAAGCTGAGTTGTGAAAATAAATGTAAAGGAAGTCCCACCCAAGACTACACCCTTCACTCCAGACATACGGCATCGCTGGGTCCAGCACCACACACACACACACACAAACACACACCTGGGCTCCGGGGCTCTTGCTAGCCATGCAGGAACTTGTCTCTGAGCTGGTCCTGCTGCCTGAAGAGCCTGTCTTTCTGTTCAGTCCCCCTGCACTTGCTCACCACACACAGGGACATTGTCTCTGCTCTGGGAGAAAACACACATATATGCATGCACACAAACACACACATTTCACATATTCCTCTACCCTATTTCTGCCCCAGGAGTGACCCCAGTATACAGACCTTCACAACGAGCATGACACTCCTAACTTTAGGAGTTCCTCTGCTACGTGGAAGGATCCCCAGTGTCCAGAAACTTCTACCTCCTCTCCTAATTATAATCTTACAGACAAACCAGGATGAGAGAATGCAATCTGAACTACATAGTCTACATAATAACGTGGTTTGGGCAGACTTCTTGGGAGAAAAGACGGTCAGCCCAGCCTTAAAGATCATGAAATGATTAGTAGTAGTGAAAAGGATGAAAGATTTCCATTTGGTTTTTTGAAGGACACAATAAATTCAGCCTTGGGGGCTGGAGGCATGGCTCAGTGGTTAAGAATACTGACTGCTCTTTCAGAGGAACCGAGTTCAATTCCCAGCACCCACATGGAAGCTCACAATTGTCTGTAACTATAGTTCCAGGGGACCCAAAACCCTTACACAGGCAAAACACCAATGCACATAAGAATAAACAAACAAATAAATTAGGCCTTTTAGGATGTAAGTGACGATAATAAATCTACTGAGGAACTGACAGTTGACCTTGCTTCAGGTGGTGCCGAATAATACCAACAGGACTCTATATACCAACAGAGGCCAGAATAATACCAACAGGATTCTACCTGCATCTACTTCCATTTCCCATCTAGAACAGGATCAAACTGATCTCAGCGTGGAGCTTCCGCAAGCGCTCCACCAGGAAAGGTCTCTGATTGGCCTCCCTAGCACACACGAAGGCGCATGCCCAATTCTGAACCAATCCTTATGACTAGAGATACGGAGTTCTCGGATTGGCCAGCCCCGAGATGTGTCCCTACCTCTCTAGGAGGCTAGCCTCATGAGAACCGCAGCAGGGACCGGGCCTAAGGAAACACGCTCAGTTACCAGCATGTAAAATAAACAAACAAACAAACAAAAGCCCAAACCAGTCCTCAAGGACCTCTGCCTTGAATAACAGTCCTATAGTCTACATTTCTTAAGCTTCCATATAATTTATCCAGAGTGTTTATCAGAAGATAATGCTAAGCCAGATACACTTATCACTGAGTTCCACTGTAGGGAAATACACATCCAGATATTAAACGTGACCGTTCCGTTCTCTTGTAACAGGGACCAAGAATCCTGTGGAATCCCTTTGAGCCATTTATTCTAGGCCAGTGGTTCTCAACCTTCTTAATGTCATGACCATTGAATACAGTCCTGTATTCAGGACTGTGGTGACCCCCTCCAGCCTTAACATTATTTCGTTGCTACTTCAGAACTGTAATGTTGCTACTGTTATGAATTGTAATGTAAATATCTGATACGCAGGACATTTGATATGCGACCCCCAAAGGGGCTGTGGCCCACACGTTGAGAACCACTGCTCTAGAACAATGAATTTGGAGCTCCCAAGTAAAACGTTCCTTAGAAGACAGGGTGGGACAAGAACATTCTTTTTCTTTTCTTTTTTCTTTTCTTTTCTTTCCCCCTTCACTAGCTGAAGGTGTCTTTGGGCTGGAGAAAGATGCAGGGGGACTGGCTGGATGCCCAGGTCCATCTTTGTGTGTTGACCCAGCAGCAGGGCTCTGATGCTGAGGTCTGTGGTTCAGTAGAAAGGTCATGGCCCCTCTCTTCTGCCTCGGGGAAGAGTGAATCAAGAAAGCACCTGCCTGGTCAAGTCTGTGCTCCCCCTGTTTTCTGCCTTTACCACGTGGGATCCTTTCTGTCGCAACCTTCATGCTTCATCCTTTCCAGCTGCCACCTTTGGGGAGGCCCGCACAACGCCTTCTAGCTGCAACCCTGACTTGGTTCTAGGATGCTGTATTAGTTACTTCCATTATCGCCGGAAGGAAAAATGTAAGAAAGGGGCGCAGATTATTTCAGCTCACCGTTTAAGAAGAAACTGTCTATCATTACAGGGATGATGCTGGAAACAGCTCTCTTCTTGGCAGCAGGAGCAGGAAGCTGCTTTCTCACATTGTGGTGGATCAGGAAACCGGTCGCTTTGGACCAGAACTGAGGCTGGGCTATAACCCATAAAGAGTCCAGCCCACAGCAACCAGTGTCCTCCAGCTAGGTCCTGCCACCTGAAGGTTCCACAGCCTCCCCAAACAGCATTACCAGCTGGGTTCCAACTGCTCAAATACATGAGCCTATAGGAATTTCAGATTCAAATCATTATCAGGCACCTTTCCCACAGCTCACCCAAGTCTCGTCAAATGCAGCCTGTTGTCACTGGAAGGCTCATACCGTCAGCTTTCAAACTGGGATAAATGGCCAGGTGCCTGCTTAACATATCAAAGCGGACACTGGCTGCCAGGCTCTCCCTGTATGCCTCAGACCCTTCCTGTCACAGGGCTCTCCTGGATGGCACACCCCACCCCCTACCCTAAACTTATCCATCCCAGGAGCTGGGCTGCACTTCTCCCCAGCTACCCTTCCCTATATAATCCATCCATTTTGGTTACATGCTCTTTTCGGCTCTCCTTTGGGCCTCCTGGCTGCTGCACCTGGATCCTCTCTCTTCCCTCTCCGTCTCCCCTTATGGCACAGGGTCATGTCCACTCTGGACACTCCCAGATGCCCCTGCATCTGGCTATGCTCTTCCACAGAGCTCTAATAAGCCTTCTCCTCCACTCTACCCAGGACCAGTCACGTTCTTTTCCCCTTTTCTTTCTCTTTTTCACTCACACCCATCATACTTCTCCTGCCCTCCGCCCATGGATTTCTCAGAGAGAAGAACCAGACTTCATTCTTCTTCCAGACGGATGTCAGGGAATCCATCTGTCATTTACGGGTGCGTGCCCATTGCATGCCAAGGGCCTGTTAGAGGCAGGAAGTTTTCCCTGGAGTTACATGTGGTCCAGGAAGGTAGATAGATGGAAATAGGCAATTATGACACCATAGGGTAGGGGATTGTGGCTCAATATAATGAGGGCAAAGGGAGGCACTAAGTCAGTCTTGGGCAGGGGTGTGAGGGATGGGAGTAATGGTGTACGATTCACTTCACGTCATCACAGGCCAGCCACACTCTGGTGTAAGCCTTCATTCACTTAGACATTTTTTTTCCCAGTATTTTGAAGGGCTTTAAAAGAGTGTCAAATTCAAAACGTCCACTCCATGAGCCTTCCAGGAGGAACCACCCTGTCTTATATTTTATGCCTTCCAGACATAGCATATTTTGTACATAAAACCAATTTGTGCACATACATGCACACATATGTACAGACACTCACTCCCTTGCATGAATGGTTACACAATATTCTGTGTCCTTTTTCTCATTTAACACCTTGGAGCCCATTCCAAATCACAAGTCGTTCTGCTCAAGTTACTGAGTGCCTAATATTCAGCAGAGAAACGTCCTGTTTAGCCAGCTGCCTATTTTGCTGGACATTGACTTTTAAATTGTTCACTATTATATCACAAATAATCATGTACATACATTATTTTTCATGTATATATAGAAGTAAAAATGTTGGATCAAGGACATATCAGTCTTACCTACCTGGTGTCTAACACTTACAGAATTTTACGATGGTTTCCTTCTAATCTACAATTATCATAACCCTCTGCTGTGGCCAGAAGACCCAGGAAGGAGGAGGAGGAGGAGGAGGAGGAAGAGGAGGAGGAAAATAATACTTCATTTCATGCTTGATCTTTGCCAAAAGATGGAGAAGCAATAATACTTTATTTTAAAATAACTCTTTCCCCCTTTTCTCTTTTTGTTTTTGGTTTTTTTTTTTTTTTTTTTTTTGGTTTTTCACGACAGGGTTTCTCTGTGTAGCTTTGCGCCTTTCCTGGAACTCACTTCTCACTTGGTAGCCCAGGTTGGCCTCGAACTCACAGAGATCCGCCTGGCTCTGCCTCCTGAGTGCTGGGATTAAAGGCGTGCGCCACCACCACCCGGCCCCTTTTCTCTTTTAACTATGCTTAATATTTATATAAATTCAAACTCATTTAATGTTAATTTGCACATTTTGTGTAAAATGTATGTCTTAGTTAAGGTTTCTATTGCTGTGATGAGACACTATGGCCACAAACAACTGGGGAGGAAAGGGTTTATTTCATCTTAGAGTGGCCCCCTCACAATCCATCACTGAAGGAAGTCAGGGCAGGAACCTGGAGGCAGGAACTGAAGCGGAAGGCATGAAGGGATGCTGCTTACTGGCTTGTTTCTCATGGCTTGCTCAGCCTGCTTTCCTATACACCCCATGACCACCTGTCCAGGGATGGCACTACCCACAATGGGCTGGGCCCTCCCATATCCATCAATCACTAATTAAGAAAATAACCCACAGACTTGCCAACAATCTCATGGAGGCATTTTCTCAATTATGATTTTCCTGTTTCCACACTAGGTTTGTGTCAAGCTGACAAGAACCAACCAATATGTAAAATGTAAATACGTAAAAAAAAATCTATACTATATTTACATCTAAAATATATAAATATATAAAATAGATTGGATAAAGCATAAATAGCATAAATCTACTTGTATTTCATGCAATACATAATTGATTTAGATTTGGTTTTATGTGCTATACATATTTAAATGTGAATATATAATTTGACAAAGTGGCGTATTGTCTGGGGATTACAGCCATATTGAAAGGGCAGGACAGAGTCTGTCTGAAAACACTCACAGAGGGAAGTGAGCCTGAGGTGGAAACCCAGAAGCCTGGCCTGGGTTCCATTATCTGAGTCCTGGGTAAAGCCTTGCCTGAACTCCAGCACGAAGTGGTTCGGGAGCAGGATCCCACATAAACCACATTTGCTTGAGTCAGCTGGAGTGAGGTGGCCTCTCTTGTCCTTTGCCTTTCAAAGGATCGCACAGCTGGTGAGGGGCAGAGTCAGACTCCTCATATCCTGGCTCCTGCATCCTCATATTTGACAGGTTCTTGTCAAGAGGCAGAAAGATCTCTGTGAGTTTGAGGCCAGCCTGGTCTACATAGCAAGCTCCAGAACTACATAGCAAGCTCCAGAACAGCCAGGGCTATACATTGATAAGCTGTCTCAATAAAACAAAACAAACAAACAAAACAAAGAAAGAAGGAAAGAAGGAAGGAGAAAGAGGAAGGGAGGGAGGGAGGGAGGGAAGGAAGGGAGGAAAGAAAGAAAGAAAGAAAGAGAGAGAGAAAGAAAGGTGTGTTTGTTGATGTGCCCAGAGGATCTGATTCCATTATCAAGCACAGCAGAATGAAGGGAAGGTGCGTGGCTGGGAGAGCCCGGTATCAGCTGAGGGATGAGCCCGAGAGGTTCTGAGACAGCAGGAACAAACTTCAGGAGATCCTAGGTGGCAAGGTGGAGGGGAGGGCAGGGTGCTGCACACCCCTGAGGCTAAGGCTTGCATCTTTCAGTACAAGTGACTAGAGTTTAACTTAAGAATCCCTTGGCTCAGGCTGGAGAGATGGCTCAGAGGTTAAGAGCACTGACTGCTCTTCCAGAGGTCCTGAGTTCAATTCCCAGCAACCACATGGTGGCTCACAACCATCTGTAATGAGATCTAGCGCCCTCTTCGGTATACATAAATCTTAAAAAAAAAAAAAAAAAAAAAAAAAAAAGAATCCCTTGGCTGAACCAGGCAGTGGTGGTGACACATGCCTTTAATCCCAGCACTTGGGAGGCAGGGGCAGGTAGATCTCTGAGTTTGAGGCCAGCCTGGGCTACAGAGTGAGTTCAAGGACAGCCAGGGCTATACAGAGAAACCCTTTCTCAAAAGAAAGAAAGGAAGGAAGGGAGGGAGGGAGGGAGGGAAGGAAGGAGGGGGGAGGAAGAGAGAGAAAGAGAGAGAAAGAAAGAAAAGAAAAGAATCCCTTGGCTTGGGTATCCCAAAGGGAGACATTTTTGAAAGCCTGGCATCAGATAAATCCCTAGGGCCATGCCTTGGGTCCTGTGACTTCTAAGGGTTAGCATCTTTCCCAAGACTGTGAGAAAGGAAACTGATAAGAACGAAGGCCTTAAGCATGCTAGAACACTTTCAGGTAGAGGTGTGTGGTGTGGTGTGGTGTGGTGTGGTGTGGGGTGTGTGTGTGTGTGTGTGTGTGTGTGTGTGTGTGTGTGTGTGTGTAGGCATGCTGCTGGGCACACAAGAAGCCAATTATTCTTTTCCAGCTGAGCCCTTGGGAACCTTCCCAGAATTTATTGTCTATACTAAGTCATTCCCTTATCTCGGGTGGCCCTTTGGGGCCTTTGACCCTACCGCTGGGTGAGGCAGGAAAGGAGAGGAATTTGCCCTTTTGTGTGTCCCAGGTCTCCAGGTCTCTGCTTTCCCAGGCTCTGTCCCTGACCCTGAAGTACCCCTCCCTTGTCATTATGCTCCCAGTCATTTTCTCTTATCCTGTCTTCCAAAGTAGGGACCCTTCTGAACCAGGAGCCTTCCACCTGAGGCAAATGTTCATGATTTAGGAAGGCCTGTAGTCCCTGCCTACCTGTCTAGCTTGTTTCACCCATCCCACTCACCCTAGCTAGGCTCCAGGCAGCTCAGTTCCTTTATGGACTCCACAGCTCCTACATTGTTCTTATGCTTGCCACAACCAACCACCATAGCCTTATGTCACAGCTCAACATCAGTGACTCATATTTCTGGAGGTCAGAAGTTCCAGAATAGGTCCGTGCAGAGAAAAACAGGATGCCAGGAGGGTTCCCGATCCCGTCTACTCCTGCTCTTTCCCAGCTTCATACGGCTGCCAGTCTTGCTTCTAGACCCTCCCTCCCTTCCTCTTCAGGGCTGAAGAGCAGCATATTCACATCTCGTTCTCTGACCTCTGTTTTCATCACCACATCCCCCACATTCCACTCTTGCCTCTTCCTGACCCTCTTGCTCACCTCTTCTGAGGACCCGTGTGATTCCTCTGGGCCACTGTTGGAACCCACCGTGGTTTCCTAGTGGCTTTACCCAGCAGGACTGAATAAGACGATGATTGGACCACGGGCCTGGGTACCAGGTGTTTGGAAGGGTCTACACTTGGCTGTGTCTAGCAAGGGGGAGATCTTTTGCCCCTCCCCTTGGCATTGTTATAAAAAGCTCTTTTGAATAAAGTTCTGGGCTGGTGGGTTTTGACCCAGGCCCTCCCGAGGCTATCCTATGTTTCCATCTTTCCTCTCGTCACCTAGGTATCTCTTTCTATCTAAATATTTCCCACTTCTCCCTACTCGAGAGTACCCTGGGTTGTAAAAGTAGGGGATGGTCCACCCCAGGCCACCAGACAATCCAGAATGATCTCTCTATCTCAGGGTCCTGAATTACATCCATGAGGTATCCTGGCGCTGGGAAACAGCAACAGCAGGAGGAGGGCGTAGATGGGAGGTCATTATGCCACTCCGTGGATCATGCTGCACCCTGCCCTCGCTGCCCCTCTCTCTAGCTGGGGGCATGCTGACTCAGCAGCTGGAAGCACAGAACCAGGTGCGCTTTGCCACCCTACCATATGCGCAGGTTGGTTAGCACAGATCTACCTCGCACAAGGCACCAGGACGGACTCTCAGAGGGCCTGCCTGAATCAGCTTTCTCCTCCCATCTTCCTTCACTGGCCCAACAGCTACTCATTCTCCATGACTTAGCTCTGTTGGCTTGTCCCGCTCTCCCCTGACACCACAGCTGACTGACTAGTCATCCCTTCTCTGTTTTCACCCTCGTCTCTGTTTCCTGTGTCCCGACACTGATTACAGGGCATTGGGAATACCCACAGATTGGCCAACTCTTCCCCATCTAGGATCAGCCCAGGCCCTAGGGACTTCTGCTAACAGGGCATTCACCCCTCTAGAAATTTCCAGTTAGTTCCGTATGATATGTAGGCTTCAGATGGGCGTGGAACCACTGGGAAGAAGTCAGGAAGGCGCCAATCTGAGTGTTGAGTTGGAGGTACCAGAGAGACAGGGAAGGGAAGTGGTGTGTTTGAGAAGACAGGGCAGGAGGGGAAATCCCCCAACCTCAAGATGTCGGGACTGAAGAGGAGGGATACGTGAGGGTTCCAGTTAAAGTGGTAGTTTAGCACACTTGTAATCCCTCTTTCCCAACATCTCATGGTATTGACAATAGCAACCTTTAAAAGAACACAAGCCACAAGAATGAAGGGAACAAGCAGGTGGGGGAGAGGGGCAAGGAGGAAGAAGAGATGATGGTGATGATGATGATGGTGATGATGATGATGTGATGATGATGGTGGTGGTGGTGATGGTGATGGTGATGATGATGGTGGTGATGGTGATGATGATGATGTAATGATGATGATGGTGGTGGTGGTGGTGGTGATAGTGATGACGATGATGTGATGATGAAGATGGTGGTGGTGGTGGTGGTGATGGTGATGATAATGGTGGTGATGATGGTGATGGTGATGAAGAAAGCCATTTCCTGGGCTGGGTAGGAAATTTAGAATGGATGCAATCTGAATTCTAACCCCATTGATCAGAATCTTTACAGTGGGGGTAAAGAGGGAGTTCAAATGGAGGCCAGTGAAAAGTGCCCAGCAAACAGTAACGGGGACTGAGATGCCTCTCAGGGGTAGAGCACCTCCCTGCCATGTGCAAGGCCATAGGATCTAACACCAGCGCAATGGAGGAGTCGGAGGAGCTGGGGGGCAGGGGGAGGGGGGTTGTGGAGAAGAAGAGAGAGGAAGAGGAGGAAGAGGAAGAGGAGGGGGAGAGAAAAGGGAGGGAGAGAAGAAGGAAAACTCTTTTGTCCCTTCGCTTCCCGCTCGTTGGGCTGTTGGGCTCAGCTGAGAAGAAATACTAAGGATCATGAAGAAGCAGAGACCCTGCCTCAGCACCCGCCTCTCGCTGCTACTAAACACTACACAGTGTTCTACCCTGGACATAGAGAGTACAGAGAGGAAGCTCTGAAAAGGCTGGCCGGCTCAGGAAGAAACCTTTCATCTGGATGCTGGGGAGTCCCTGAAAAAGGCAAACCCAGGTCCCTCCCCAGCTCAGTCTGTGTTTGGCAAGCCCCACCCTAGAGTAATAATGAAAACCAACACGCTAAGAATGAAAGCGAAATGCCTTGCCAACTAAAACCACGGCAGCAGCAAGAGAAGGGGGTGGCAGATAAGGTTCAGGCAGTCTAGAAACGAAGAAAAACTAATCACAAGATAGAAAACAGAAGAAAGATGAAAAATAGGGCTGGGGGTGTAGTTCAGTGTTCACCTATCATGCAGGAAGCCCGGGAATCCATCCCCATAACTCCTTAGCCAGGCGTGTGGTGCCTACCTGTAACCCCAGAGCATGGGAGGCAAAGGCAGGAAGAGGTTCCAAAGTTCAAGGTCATCCTCAAGTATGTAACAAGTTTGCAGCTAAGATACTGGAGAGTCGGTGTAAAAGAGGGGATGGGAGAGGAGTGATAGGCTAGGAGAGGAAGGGAGGAGAAAAGAAGCGGGGTGTGGGGGGGAGAGGAGAGAGGGAAAGGGAAAAAGGAAAAAGAAATATTTAAATTACTGGAATATCTGTCCAAGCTATCTAATACTACAATAACAGAAACTGCAGAAGGAAAGAGCCCTGGCGGGACCTGAAAACAGCCCCATGCCAAGCACACAAAAGGGAAACTTCAGGCAATCAAAACAAAAAAAGTGCACAAACAAGGCTGGAGTGGTGGCTCAGCAGGTGAGCACTGGCTGCTCTTCCAGAGGACCAGAGTTCGATTCCCAGCAGCCCCACGGTGGCTCACAACAGTTCCAGGGCATCCAGCACCCTCTTCCGGCTTTCTCGGGCACAAGGTATGCAACGTGGCGCACAAGCACACGCGTAGGCAAAACGCCCATGCACATAAAATAAATCAGCTTCAAAACCACTTCTACAAGCTTTACGGGGGGCCATAAAGCATGAGAATTTGATGATCTTGTCAACAATGCTGGAACACAAAACAGGGAAGACTTCAAGAAACCTGCCTAGAGCATCTCAACTTCACATGGGAACAAGGACACACTAGACACAAGAAAATCCCCTTCCATGGAACCTTTCTCGGGAAATGGCAGGGGGATGTACTCCTCCAAACTGAGGGTGACCAGAAAGGGATGTAGAGCAGTGGGGGAGGGGGTGTAAGAGGACAAGGTAGCAGCAGGTGGTAGGGCAACAACCCCAACAGGGATGCACAATTCAAGCAACAGGCTCCGAAGGTTGGCTCAGATGGATGCCAACCGTTCCTGGGCAGAGACTTTCTAACTCAGGATGGAAAACCAGGGTGGGCGTGGTCCAGCGTGAGCTCTTTCCTGTCAGATATTGACCATGTGCCCTTCCTCCTCACCTGGGACCACTCCACAGGAGTCTGGGATTGGCCCTGCTCCTGAGAAGCGAATGTAGCCCATGGGCTTAGAGGGAAATAATGGCCACCTCACTGCCCTGTTAACAGTTGGTGCCCCAGCTGCAGGGAACCTGTACTGCTCTTGGCTCTCTGGTGGCATGTCTAGCTGCGTCATGGTTGATTTTTACTCTTTACTCCTTTGGCTCTTTGTTCTTTGGGGGCCTGCCACCCAGCTCCCAAATACATACACACACAGAGAGATTTACTCTTACTTATGAATGCCCAGCCTTAGCTTGGCTTATTCCTAGCCAGCTTTTCTTAAATTATCCCATCTACCTTTTGCCTCTGAGCTTTTTCTTTTTCTTACCTCTCTTTCTTACTTTCACTCTTACTCCATGGCTGGCTGTAAACAGATGTTTCCATGTCCCAACCACCCAGTCTCAAATAAATGACTTAGAGGCTGAATATAAATTATAAATCCTCGGCCAATAGGTCAGGCTTATTACTATCTCTTACATTTTAAGTTAACCCATATTTCTATTTATTCTTTGCCATGTGGCAGTACCTTTATTCACACGGCATGTTCATCTCCTGCTCCCTCTGCATCTGGCTGGTGACTCCTGACTCCGCCCTTCTCCTTCCCATCATCCTTAGTTTGGTCACCCACCTATACTTCCGGCCAATCAGTGTTTTATTAAATCAATTCCAGTGACAAATCTTTACAGAGTACAAGAAGTTATTCCATAGCAGCTGGCTGTGTGGCTGGCCCCTGGCTACCTCCTCTCCTTTTCCTGTTCCTTGATCTTCTCTTCCCAGATTTCTCTTCCTATTTATTCTCTCTGCCTGCCAGCCCCGCCTATCCTTTCTCTTGCCTCACTATTGGCCATTCAGCTCTCTATTAGACCAATCAGGTGTTTTAGGCAGACAAAGTAACACAGCTTCACAGAGTTAAACAAATGCAACACATCTTTGCATCATTAAAGCAAATGTTCCATGGCATAAACAAATGTAACACATCTTAAGATAATATTCCACAACACAGCTGAGTGTTTTAAAGTTCTGACTGATCTTTGCAGAGGACCTGGGTTTGATTCCAAGCACTGACATGCCAGCTCCTAACTACCTATAACTCCAGTGGATCTGGTGCCTTCTTCTGGCCTCTAAGGGCACCAGGCACACCCATGGTGCAGAGACATACATGCAGGCAAAACCTTCACACACATAAAACAAAAAAATAAATAAATCTTTTTTAAAAAAGCTTAAAGGAAAAGATTGTTCGCTGCCACTAATTCTCTCCTTTTATTGCTCCCAAATTTCAGTTTTATGTGGTGGTCTCACCTTGTTGTGGGGTCCTTTAGGGAACAACAGACTTCAGAGTCCCTGATGTGCGACACAACAGAAGATGGGGAGGGAAAGGGAGTAGAAACTTCAAGCAGCAGCAGAATGTTGGCCACAGAAGATGCACAAACATCCCTAACCATCCCCAAAGCCCCCAGTGGAACATTGGGCCTCTTCACTCCATGTGTGACAGGGATTCGTTTTTTTCTGTCCCACTTAATTACCACGTGATCCACTGTCACCTGAGACGCGGAAGGCACCCTAACAACTCAGATGTGGGCCACCCCTGGGACAAGTGAGCTGCTCGTGTGGGTGTGGTTCATAGATGCAGGAGCAGTTGGGAGGGCTGTTAGACAACAGAGAAGTCATGCTTTATGCTTCCCTGGCACTGGGGATGGAAGACAGGGTATCGAAGCCGTTAGGCAAGCACTTTGCCCCGAGCTACATCCCCAAGTCTCCAGCTGTCCTAAAACCTGTTGCCATCCCTTTCTGCCCAGTGAGTTGTTTGAGTGGCAGAACTTCTGCAGACAGGGAAGGTGGACCACAACACAATCCAGGCTCGCTAAGCGGTCAAGGACATTAGGAAGCTCAGAGTCCTCCGGAGGCCCGAGGCTGCCTTGGAAGTTGTGAAGCCAAGACTACAGAGGCCACAGGCTAGGCCCTGCCCTGTCACTGCCTGTTGTGCTCGGTGGCTGCAGCAGACCTCTGTCACTGATGTCCTGAAGGGCCAGAAGTCTTCATACCACACTCTCTAATGAAGACCCCCGCGTGACTCATCGTCAACGTTAAGACAGTGGAGTCTTGTCCCTGTGATCTTCCCTAAGGAAGATTCTGGGGGGCATGTTCTGGCTTCCACCATGACTGGGTGGGACTGTCGACTATGTGGGGAACTCCCCAGCACAGGAATGTTGTGCCAAACAAGACAGATGCAGGGATGGGGTGCAGCTCATTTCTGCCGCACAAAGAACAAGCTGGGAAAGCAGGCCCACAGAAGCCAGGCTGCCCATCGACTCCTGAGCGAACTAGAGCTGCAGCCTGTCCTGAGACCACGTCTACCAGCGTATTCTGCTGGTCCTTTGCCTACAAACCTGTCCACTCCTCACCCCAGAAGCCAGGCCCTGGGCCTGCTGCCCTTACCCTTCAGAGCCCAGAAAGCCTCTCTCAAGGTTTGGCTAAGGTATAAAGACTGAAGATGATAATGTTGGGGCTGTGGAGCAGCCCCAGGAAGGATCTATTCCATGCTACAGAGAGTCGGAGGTCTGGGATATGTCTGTGAGACCTCTGGTAGAACAAGCTTCTGAGAAAAGAGCTAGGGCCCCGCACCCAGAACCACCCACAGGAGCAGCTGTGGCCTGACAGGGTAAAGGCTATGTTCAGTGACAACTGGGGCTGGCTTCCCAGGCCAGGCTGTGCATAATGCTTAGGAGATGAAGGCTGCTTCTCCAAGTCTACCTGTCCCTTGGCATCACCTATGAAGAGGGAGATCTGTCAAGAAAGGAATTAGGGGAGGCTACCTTCTGGGAAGCAGACCTGGTCAGTGACTTTCTGGAACGTTCCGGAAAACAAGATGAGGTGGAAATCGCCTCATGGCCTGTTTCTGACTCTCAGTCAAGCCTGTGAAATAAAATGCCTTGTATTCTCAGTGCTGAGACAGGACCTGGGGTAAAGCAGGAGTGGAGAAAACCATTACCTACCTGCCTTCTGTCTGCCTCAACTTCCCCTGCTTGTCCTGTTTAGGATTAGTTGTCCTGTTTAGGATTAGTTGTCCTGTTTCGGATTAGCCTCTCCCCATTAACCACCTCCAGGGGGCCAAGGTGGGCCGGCTCTGAGCTGAGGAGACACCTCTCCCCTGCATCCCGTGGATCTGGTGCCCAGGGGCCAGACTGTGGAGGCCTCTGGGCCTGGTATGGATCACAGGAGGGAGGCAGGCGGGGGCGAGGGGATGAACTCATCCTTTCCTGCTCTCAGCCAGCAGCTCTGGTCGTAAAACCCCAGACGCTGAGCAAATGGCCTCAGGTGTGTGCTCGCCAGTTTCGCTGGGATACCAGTCAGGACGGCGGCGAGCAGCTGACCTGGTTTCGGTGGAGCGGCCCTCCTCTGGTCTGGCCTGACTGACTCTGTGGCCTCTCTCCTCACCTCCCTTCCCTTCCCTTCTCTGGAAAGGCCAGTTCTTTATCAAAGCTCAGAAGAGCCAAAGAGTTGCTCAGAGGTGTCTAGAATAAGTCCCTTCTCCAGATAGAGAGAGAAAGAGAGAGAAAACAAAAACAGAAACAAAAAAACATGATGTCCCAGGATCTAAATCTTAGTCCTATCCCAGCCTTACTGTTTCGTTTCTACCTCACTACCAAGCCCTGAGGGTCCAGAAAGCCTCCCACACGGTCCAACTGGGGGGCCAAAGCCGGGGACAGCCATGACTAAGCAGCTAATGGAGACTCTAGGGGTAGCCCCAAGACCCACCCCCTACCCTGTACCAAAGAGAAGGGCCAGCCCTCTACATCCTCGAGGGGCCCCTCCAAGCTCTTAACCCCCTTGGGACTTTAGCACCTCCAAGATCTAGAATTCTCGCCCGTTTATCACGAGGGAAAACTGAGACCACGAGAGGAAAGGAGCAGATACACAGTCAGAGGCCACACTCTGGTTTCTGAACTCTTGGCCCCATTCTTGTCTCTCTGTGTCTTCTGGAACAGCATGGAAAGGACCAAAATCAGAGGCAGAGTGCTGTGGTAGGGGCTGGTGAGGGTTTGGGGTGCTGTGGGGGGCTGTGAGGGCTGTGGGGGCTGTGGGGGGCTGTGGGGGGCTGTGAGGGGCTGTGGGGGGCTGTGAGGGGCTGTGGGGGGCTGGAGGGGGGCTGTGGGTTGGTTTGAGGGAGCAAAAGGCTGAAGCCTTGCTTTTAATGTTCTCTTCACCCTGCTCCCAGATAAAGTCTGAGGCAGTGTCCCCAGAGTGGGATGGAGGGGACCTGATGGGTCAGTTGGGTGTTGTTGGTACCTGAACAGTAGAGGTAGAGGCTAGCAGATCTGTCTGTCTGGGGCCTGCCTGGCCCTGGGCATCACAGCTATAGGGCCTTGGTTCCTAGAGCTGCTACCCCGCAATTTATCTTAAGACATTTGAGAGCTGTTGGAGAGAACACTTTCCTACTCAGAGGCTGCAGAGCCTTCCAAAGGTCCTTCCTGTGTCAAGTCAGTGCTGTGGGAAGGGCGCTTGTACTCTGAGGCGGCCATAAGTTGCCGCCCATTGGCCATATTGCTGGTAACCTTGGGAACTCCTGGAACATGGCTGCCTCCTCCAGGAAGACAGTGTGAGGAGAGAGAAGCCATTGCTAACAACCGAGGGCTGAGTCCTAACAGGCTCCTAACAGCTCTGCAATTCTGAATGAATTGCCTGCCTTTGTGAGGCCTGGTTTGTAGCTGTGGTGGCAGGGGCGGAGGCTGGGGTGGGGGGGAGAGTGGGGGGGGTGGCAGAATGGGAGGTTCACTGAGGAATAGTGATGGAGACCTAGTAGGCCCTCAAATAGTGGTGGCTGATGACATTAAAGGTGTCTAGGAAGTCCTTCTAACAACACAACCATCAGGTCCCAACTCTGCCTTTCTGTAGTATCACCCTCTCATGCCATGGGGTCCGACTCTGACCTCCTTCCTCTCTTGGTCGGGGGCGGGAGGGAGCCCTTGGGTAGGGCACACACCCTCCCTCCCTCCAGTGTTCTAATCCTGATCCCTGAAATCTGGGAAGGATGCGTCTTGGTGAGTGGATGATTTGATTCCTCGGCATCAATGTAATCGGATCATCCACCATAAACAAGGGACAGTACAGGAGCAGGGAGGTGGCTCCGTGCTGCGTGCAGGGGTGAGGACCTGAGTTCAGATCGGCAACGCACCAGGCAGGTATGGTAGCCACCTGCAATCCCAGGCAGCCTGGCTATCGAGAGCAGCTAGCATTGGTAAGCTCAGAGTTCCGCAAGAGACCATGCCTCACTAAAAGTAGAGAGCGGTTGAGGAAAACACCCAGATTCAACTTCTGGCCTCCACACGCATGAATTCACACCTGTGAATACACAGGCATGCATTCATGCATATCATACACACACACACACACACACACACACACTACCGAACAGAACAAAAATCAAGAAATAAGAACAAAATAATAACATGTCCCAGTGGCAGCCTGGGGACTGACTGGCACGTGATGACATGGAGCAGTTAGGGAAAGACTCATGTGTAGGCACAATTCTAACCTGTAGAAGCCCTAGTCAAAACTGTACCCACAGAACTCAGTGCAGGGGTTGCCTGAGCAATGCGGGGTAGGGGAGCTTATGGGAGATAAAGACACTCAGTTTCTTGAGCCGGGCGGTGGTGGTGCACGCCTTTAATCCCAGCACTCGAGAGGCAGAGTCAGGCAGATCTCTGTGAGTTCGAGGCCAGCCTGGGCTACAGAGTGAGTTCCAGGAAAGGCTCTAAAGCTACACAGAGAAACCCTGTCTCGAAAAACAAAAACAACAACAAAAAAGACACCTGGTCTCTTGCTCTGTGCAAGGTCCCCAGGCTATTTCCATTCGGTCATGTCTATCAAACTGTGCACGTGAACATAGGGTTCCACTACCACTGAACCTTAATAAAACTAGCCAGGAGAGATCTTCCAGTTGCTAAGATGCAATTCACAATGCGACCCGTGGGCCTGGCCACATCCAGGGGCAAAACCTTCTCTAAGGTTCTAAGGAATCTGGAAGAAGCATGCAGCCCTTCGAAGCAAGCACTGAGTACCTGGGAAAATGGGGAATTTGAGGAAATGAATTCGGGAACATCTCAGAGGTGCTGGCCTTAAACAGGTGAGCAGACTCAGAGACGGTGCCCTTACCCCAGCCTTCCTCTTTTCCCGAATCACCCTGCCCGTATCCCCATCTGCCCGCCTCACTCCAGGTTCTACCTGGAGAAAGCTCCATCTCCTATAGCTATCAAGAAGTACTCCTGAACCCCATCACTGGGTTTTTTTGTTTTGTTTTTCGGTGGTGTTTTCTCCCTTCTCCCGGGCCAGCATGAGGGGGACAGTCTCAGCCATGCTTGGGTCACTGTCTTGGCAAACTCTCTCCTCCTTTTGTTTCTGGAAATTTCTGCAGGTTATTTAGGCAGGGCTGATCTTTTTTTTTTTCAGCCTTGTCCTCCTGCCATCTACTGCTGCTAACTCTATCCCATCCTGCCTTTCTGCCTCCCCTGCCTCTGAGTGACAACACCCTCCAGTGGCTGTCACTCTGCGGTGTGGGGTGTACCACAGTGAAGAAGACCTCACCTGCTCTGTCCCTGACATCCCAGGGGCCTGGGGACAGGGGTGGGGTATTTGGTCCGTGTCTTAGAATGAATATTTACTCCTGGATGCTGGTTACTTCTGCTACGAAGGGGAGACCAGCTCAGACAGTACAAGCCTGGGTACTTGGCTGGGCCACACCCCTGAAAGACATGGAACGGGCCAGCTAGACTCAGACAACCCTGGACTCAGGATGAAGAGCTGGCGTCTCTGGATCATTCTTCTCTTCTCTTGCTGCCTCACTCTCTGCCTCTCCCCCTGGTCTCTCTGCTCCTCAGTCTCTTCTTGCTCTTTCTCTCCTGTTCTTCTGTTCTCTGCATATGACACCCATGGGTGCACACACATGAACACACACACACACACAC
Source organism: Peromyscus eremicus (assembly GCF_949786415.1). Taxonomy (NCBI): domain Eukaryota; kingdom Metazoa; phylum Chordata; class Mammalia; order Rodentia; family Cricetidae; genus Peromyscus; species Peromyscus eremicus. The sequence goes on along the minus strand of NC_081437.1, from coordinate 28,868,109 downwards.
ATGAATACACACACGAACACACACATACACATGCGCGTGTGTACACACATGAACACACACACACACACACATGAATACACACACGAACACACACATACACATGCACGTGTACACACACACACGAACACACACATACACACACACATACACACACACACACACACACACACACACAAACACACTGCCTCTCTCCTCCTTCAGCCAGGAAACAAGAACTAAACAATAAAGCCCTCAGCCAATGGATGTCCCTGGGCTGAGCAAGCTGGAACCTTCAAAGCATACCCTATTATGTTGTCAGTTATTTCCAGTTCTGTGTGTGTCGCCTTTCGGCGGGACCTGTCCTCACAGGGCCCAGTACGGGGCCAGGTCCAAGGGTAGCAGGAGGGAAGGAACAGGGTTAGGATGGGTCAAGGCTGGGGGAGGGACTATTAACTCTCCTCCGGCTCTTGCCCAGGAGGCCCCAGGACCTAGATGAACTCCAGCAGAGCCTTGACTTCCTCCACCTCCAGGCCCATCAGCCTGGGAGGCTGGGGGCTGGCAGCTGAGGGCTGAGGCCAAGTCCTGGTCAGCATCAACCTTGCTGAATCCCCTGCCCTAACCTGAGCTCACATCAAAAGACCTTGGCTCTCAGATGTAAAGGCTCTAGCCTATAAATCTAGAGAATCTGGCCCTCCAGCTAATGAGCTGTCCTGGCTGGCTGGAGCAGGGACCCGGGATCCTGTTTCACTCTGGGGCGGTCTGAGTGAGGGGTCCTGGGGACCTTGAGACCCAGACTGCCCATCCCCCCCACCAGGACCCTACTTGGTGGGCCGAAGCTGTCTGTGCTCAGTAAATCCTGGGGTCAGTACCATGGCGGGCTTAAGCAGCCACTTTTGGGTCTCTGTGCTCCCGCCCGCCCCGAGGGGCCCTAAGGGCTGCTCCTGGGCCTCCTGCTGGCCCCACAGGAATTTTAACCACTAACATCTGGCCCCCGGAAGAGCACATGTCCTCACCTCCTTTGATTGCCCTCACACAGGGGACTTTTTCCATTTTAATTTGAGGTGACCTCTGACCTGTATTCTCCTTCCCATAGATTCCAGATATTTCCTGTACCCTCATATAACCTCCCAAGCCAGCCCCCCACCTGACCATAGCCCCTGCTGAGGAGACCTTGCCTGCCTCCGACTGCAGCTGAGCTAGGCTGGGAGCCCCCTACTCAGCCCAGGGGCCATAGATGCGTGGACAGCTGCCAGATATCTCCCTGGAGTCCCGATCTTTTGGGCACACCCCAAGGACTGGGGATGGCAGCCCCTTGGAGGCCAATCTCCCACACCTTGAAGGTTTATAATAAGACGACAAGAGCAGATATGTCGGTAAGTGTGGCTCTCTGTGTCAGGGAGTCTGGTGAGTCCAAAGCAACAGCTGCCGGGACTGAGGGACTGCCTAGTTGGAAGGACCTGAATTGGATCCCCAAACACCCAACCCTGCCCCCCAAAAAAGAAGAAAAAAGTCATGTGACCTCAGTGCTGTAGAGGTACAGACAGGTGCATCCCTAGGGCTTCTTTACTGGCCAGCCACTCTACCCTACACCTGGTGAGTTCATGGCCAGTAAGAGACCCTGTCTGTCTCACACACACACACACACACACACACACACACGCACACACACACACTCACACACACGCACACACACACACACACATACACACACACACACACACACACACACACACACTCACCACCAATCAAACTAACAGCAAAATACCCTAAGGTCTCACACACACCCACACGCGGATAACACAAACAAAGCCTCCCAGCCACCAGCCCAGTGCCCGAGCGAGGGACTTCTGGAGCTGTGCTATCATATGACGAGTCCCCATCTGGGTGGTGAGCCTCGGTTTGACCCACATACTTCAGCAAAGCGACCAAAGGATCCCAGCAAAAGCCATAGAAGACAAAGAAGTGGCAATCCGGGAGGGGACAGGAAGGGACACCAGACCCTCAGCTCTACCCTTTGATGACACTGGATGGTTTCCTTCTTGGAGGTCCCCCCTGGGTGTCCATCACTGGACTAACCTGGGCTACAAGTCTTGGTCTCCGTCTACGATGTGCACAAGCCAGAGACATACGCTGTCACTGCAACTGGAGCCAAGAAGGCAGGGAGATGAGGCTGGGAAGGCTTGTGAGGTAGGGGCTTTGCAGCGGGGCTTGCTTGCGTGAAGATCTGCCATCAGTCACATACCCACAATGCACTGGGCCAGGGCCCAGCAGTCATCCCTTCAGTGTGACCTTTTCCAATAAGGGCCTACAGTTCTCCAGAGCCATAAGCTCCACCCCTACCCCCTGGGACCTGAGGTTAAATGGCACTATGGGAGAGTTTGTCACCCCTGAACCCTCAAGCCCGCCAGCCACAGCTTTCTGGCCCATAGTATGGCCACATAACTCCCTAGTCAAGCCCTTCCCTGCCCTCTTGCCACATGTGACTCACACCAAACTCCCAGTTCAGCTCACCATCATGATGTCATCTTTCCTCCCACTTACTCCTCAGCAAACACTCTCTTCTCTTCTGATCCATCGTCCTTGGCAGAGTCGGGAAGGATCTCTGGGGTGAAGCATCCGGGGCCGCCTACAGTGAGGGAAATTGAGACTCCATATGGGGCAGGAACTCCTCTAGGTCAGATGATAGATCCATTTAGAACTCAGCTGAGATTTCAGGGGGCCCCAATCTCTGCTCTGCTGGTCCCTTTCACCTCCAGAAATCCCAGGGTTGCCTCCAGGACACCAAGGCACTATGGCAGCAAGAGGTCTGGCGATCACCCCAGGCCCTCTGTGGTGCTTTGGCTATGAAATGTCTCCCAGAAACTTAGGTGTTAAAACTTAGGTTTTAAAACATCTTGTGGTGCTGTTCTGGAAGGTTGTAGAATCGTTAGCAAGTGGAGCCTTGCTGAAGGAAGTAGTTGAGTCCTAAGGTTTGAAAACCTTCCTGGTCACTAGCTGCTTCCTGACTTGGAAACCACATGACCCGCCGATTCCCACGGTCCTCACCAGGTTCACTGTATCCATTCCTAAAATGTAAGCCAAAGTAACCCCTTCTTTTCTTAAGCTGCTTCTGGTCAAGTGTTTGGTCATAGCAATGAGAAAAATGACCAATATACCCTCCTGGCCACTCTTCAGTTCTTCCTTGGGGAGATATATAGACTGAGACAAAATGGAGAACAGAATAGAAGAACTTACAATAGTCAGCCAGGAAAAGAATTGAGATGCAGAGACCCACAGAGGCCCGGAATGGTGATCTGTCGGGTAGCATGGAGGGGACACCCTTGATTATTGGACCCTGGATCCAACAAAGACACATGGAGGACCAAGCCCTCAAGGCCTTGGCTTATAGAACATGTTCCTGGAACAGTGGTTTCTACGTATGGCCACTGCTCCAACAGTATCCACACCACCTGGGAATTGTAAGAAACACAATATTCAGGACTGAAGAGATAGATCAGCCAGTCAAGTGTTTGCCACAGAAGCACAAAGACCTGGATCTGATCGACAGAACCCACTTCTTTCTTTAAAAAACGCTGAACTTGGTGGTGTGCGCTTGTAATCCCAATGCTGGGGACAGAGAGACAGGAGAACCCCTGGAGCTCGCTGGCCAGCCAGTTTAGCCTACTCAATGAGCCCCAGGTCAAGGAGAAACCCTGTCTCAAAAAGAGACGGTGGATAGTGCAGGCATCACACACACACACACACACACACACACACACACACACAATACAAGGGGTTGCAGAAATGATTCAGTGTGCAAGAAGAGCACTTGATGCACAAGCCTGAAGACCCCAGTTCAGATCCCAGCACCCACATAAAACCTGAGTATAGCTCCACACATCCCTGTAATCCCAGTGTGGTGTGGGGCAAAGATAGGAGCACCTCAGGGGCTAGCTTTAGCCCACGGGCTAGCTCCGGGTTCAGTGGGAGACTACCTCAAGGGAATAAAATTGAGAGTGAGAAAAGAGGACCTCCAGCCTTCTCCTCTGGTCCCCGGAGATACAACTCATCTGACAGAGTGCTGGCTGGCCTCACACACAGGTTCTATCCCAACCATTACACAATCTGGATGCGGTGGCATACACCTCTAATCCCAGCACTTGGGACGTGGAGGCAGGAGGATCACAAGTTCAAATGAGGAACATCTTCTTCAGAATAAGAGGACAAAATACAAATCCTGTCCCCCCCGAACCCCGACCCCAGACCAGCTGAGTAGGACACTGGTGAGCCTTGGGGACCTCTTAGCGACTCTAACACATGCTCAAATCTGAAAGTCCCTGTCTTGGTCAGTGTTTCTATTGCTTTAATGAAAACTCCACAATCAAAATAACTTTGGGAGGAAAGGGTTTAACTGGCTTATACTTCCACATTGTAGTCCATGACTGTAGGAAGTCAGGACAGAAACTCAAACAGGGCACGGACCTGGAGGCAGGAGTCGATGCAGAGGCCATGAAAGGGTGCTGCTTACTGGCTTGCTCAGCCTGCTTTCTTATAGCACCCAGGACCACCAGCCCAGAGACACCCCCACCTACAGTGGGCGGGGCTCTCCTCCATTAATCACTAATGAAGAAAATGTCCTACAGGCTTGCCTACAGTCCAATCTTATGGAGGCATTTTCTAGATTGAGGTTGCCTCCTCTCAGATGACTTTAGCTTGTGTCAAGTTGACATAGACTATCCAGAATAACCACCTTCATAAAGGATGGCTGGGCACTTAAGAGGTCTTAGACCTAGTCAGCCAGCCCTTTGCCAGTCCTGGCCCTCAGGGGTCCCCCCAATGCTTCTATAGGCCTGCTTATACAAGCTGTAGCTCCCTTCTGGTTATACTGGAATTGGACTATGTAGGCAGAATATTCCAGAAGCACCTGGAATGAATGGCATGGCCAGAGAAGAGTTCTGGAAGCACAAGTGATTTCAACGTCATCTGTGTGCCTACCATACTTCCTCTGTCTATACAAATAGGATTCTGCCTCAGTTTCCCTGCCTTGCATTCTAGCTTATCCCTAGTCTTATAACTCTACCTTGGGCCTCCACCCACTCACCTATGTCCTGGGCCCATGCTATCTCTTACCCTGGATACTTCCCAGATCCCACTCCCATACCCTAGCTTCTGGCTGAGGTTGTGTGAGGAAAGCCATGATTGTACTGCCCGGGATCTCCATTGTCATGTGTACAAGCTGTGTATCAAATGAGGACAGCTGATTTCAGGAACAGACAGAAGAATCAAATCTAGATCACATTCCACTCACCCAGAGTGCTAAGGGGCCTGCACTTAGTGGGCACCTTTTCCTAATTTGCACATATGCATTATATGAGCTCAAGCTTGACTATCACAGCCCTCTTCCCTCAGGTTCCTTTGCCTTTAATCTGGACCTCCTCCTGCTCGCCCTAGTCTACACTGACTGGACTGCTGTGGGATAATGCTTTTGTACACTGGTTTAATAAAACGCTACTTGGCCAGTAGCCACGCAGGAAGTATAGGTGGGATAAGTAGACAAGAAGAATTCTGGAAAGAGGAAGGCTGAGTCAGGAGACGCCAGCCTGCCATCCAGGGAGCAGCATGTAATGGCACGCAGGTAAAGCCATGGAAAACGTGGCAATGTATAGATTAACAGAAATGGGCTGAGTTTAAGTGTAAGAGGTAGTCAGTGGTAAGCCTGAGCTAGTGGCTGAGCAGTTTTAATTAATATAAGCCTCTGTGTATTTACTTGGGTCTGAACAGCTGAGGACCGGGTGGGACACAGGAAAACTTCAGCTACACTGGACCTCCCCAGTCTCTCCCATCTGCCCACATAGCCTGGCCATATCTTGCCTTTACACTTCTTAGCCTCTTCGCTGGATCGGATGCTCCAATCTTCTCTTCATATTCCTCCCCATGAACTCCCCTGTCACATTGAAGATGACATCATACCAGTGAACAAACATCTTGGTTGGGTGAAGTTTGAGGTCATTTTATTACATCATTTCCTAAGACATCAGTCAGGGACATGTCTGCCAGGCTGCTGGACAAACTTCCCTTATATGGCCTTCCTGAATCTTGGTCCCTTGTAACCCATGTACTTGATCAGTGTTGGGTTCCACTGCCCCAGGACAGCACTCCAGAGACTCCAAGATCATGCCTACACCTCCTCTCTTTCCATCATTTTGGCTCCCTTACCTACTCCACTTGTGACTCGGTCTCTCCCATCCTGCAGCTCAAATTCAGATGTGCAATTGATTTTTTTCCAGACCACCAAACATACCCTAGAAGGCACCTAGCTTTTCTATTTTTACCCATTTGGGATTAGGCAAAATCCTTCCAAAACATGATATATTCCCCTTCCCCTCCTAGGATAAGTAGGAACAGACACAGCCTTTTCTTGTGGCCTCTAGATACCAATTATTATTTTTTTGGAACCACAGTAAAGTGTTTTTAATAACCCAAGTAATTACACAATCATTGTAGAGGAAAAATAGAAAACAGATCAATGAAAAGAAAAGAAGAAAGTCACCTGAGCTCTTACTAGCTAGGGCAATGACTAATGACTTTCTATTGTATAACCTTTCAGAGTTATTGTTCCTTCTTCTTCCTCCTTCTCCTCCTCCTCTTCCTCCTCTTCCTCTCCTTCCTCCTCCTCCTCCTCTTCCTCCTCCTCCCCTTCCTCCTCCTCCTTTTCCTCCTCCTCCTCCTCTTCTTTCTCCTACTCCTCCTTCTGTCCCAATACACACAGATGTACCCACTTTCAGGCATTCACTTTTCTTTATTTAATGATTGCATAGATTCCCAAATGCCCGTATTAGCTGGCAGTCTCATTCATCTGTACTCCTCAACCCTGACCTCCCCACTGTGGTTTGAACGTGAAATGTCTCTCCCAGGCTCGTGTATGCACCCCTGGTAGTACTGTTTTGGGAGGGAGGTTGTAGAGGTTTTAGAAGCTGGGATCTAACTGGAAGAAGTGGATCAAATGTGGGGGTGCGTGGAGCTTGGAGTTATAGCCTGGACCAGCAGCTTCCAGCTGGTGTCTCTGTTTCCTGATCCTCCAAGATGTGAGCAAGTAGCCTCCACCATAGACAGGAGCTAGTACCACCACCTTGCCTCCCACCATCAGGGACTGTAGCCTTTCAAACTGTGAGCCAAGACAACTCCTTCCTCTCAAGTATTTTATCACAGTGATTAAATTTGTAATTTAGATGTCCCTCTCAAGGGAATCAGGGTATACTGGGTCCTAGCAGAAATTCTGATTGCAAATAGCAATCTGAGAGAAGCTGGATTAGAGTGTGCCTCTGGGCTCATACATTTTGCTAGTTGGGAGTGAAAGACCAGTCTTCAGTTTCCCCTCTCCTTCTCTATCCCTGAAGCCAAAGCTTTTCACCAGAGGGTGATGGATGAACAGATGTCCACCAACAGTGTAGACAAAACTCAGCCAGTGTTACTAGTGCTTAGAAAGAACAACTCCTGGGATGTCAGTGCATGGGTCTGCCCAGGCACTCTTGCTCAAGGCTACACATTTTCAGTATTCTGGGTCCTAGCTGGACAGGACAAGCATCTATTTCACTGACAAATTCTATGAATCAAGAGCAAAGGAAGTGTTGCATCAAAGACAGTTCTTCTCAACAATCCACAACCTAGAGAAGCAGCAAGAGTTAGGAATCTCCAGGAAGAAGAAATGCTCAGGGATATGGCCTGATGATGGCTGGCTGGGGCAGCCATGCATCCCAGGTAAGAACCCTGGGGACGTGAGGAAGCCCCCCCCCCCCCCCGCCCATTTTCATCAGCATTGAAATGGAGTAGCCCTGAAAAGGATGTCTCTCACTGTTTTAGTGTCTCATTTCCCCAGCTCAGCCCTCCAGACATGCCTGTGTATTTCCACCTCCAGCTGCCTTCTATACCTGTGGTTTGCTCCAGAACTTTCTGTGGCTCCCCTTCACGATGAAATGAAGTTCAAACCCCATAGTCTGAACTCAATGTCTTCCGTAGCTAACGAAAACATCCAACCCAGTTTTTAAAGAGCCTGGATTATATGTTTCCTGTCTTACAGTAATACTCAGTGGTACCCATTTTCATGAAAAGATACCCCAGTTTGTCAATAACTGATGTGGTCAGTCATGTGTGGTCCCTTTCCAGCCTGATGCTGCAGGCTAACATCTGTCTTTCTTTCATTGATCCTTGGAGTCAGTGGGTCTGAATACTGGCTCCCTCCAAAAGAAATGAATTAAAACAAAGCCAGGCCTCTCAAGACAGGGAGCAGCCTTTTTTTTTTTTTTTTTTTTTTTTTTTTGGATTTATGTGTTTGTGGTGGGGGGTTAGTTCCTGCAGAAGCCTGAAGAGGGTATTGGATCCCCTTGAACTGGAGTCACAGGCTGTTGTGAGCCACCCAACATGGGCGCTGGGAAACAAGCTTAAGTTCCCTGGAAGTCAGAATGCTCTAACTACTGGGCTATCTCTCCAGTCGTGACTTTGGTACGTTTAAGGCCTCAGGTGACTCTGACATACAGTCAGTGTGGATAAGAACTGACTCAAGTTCAACAGGTGTCCTGGACCTTTCTTTATCCCTGAGCCCATGTCCTACATTTCTGTATCATCAATGTTTAGGTAACTTGTTCCCATTACCCATCAGTCACGTGGCCCGATGAAACAGCCATATCCAGCCCCAGCACAACCCCTTTTGTCATATGGCAGGGGTCTCTCTCCTTACCACGTACCATTGCTATCTCTCCCAGCCTTGACTGTGTCATCTCTTACTGAGACCCAGACCTGACGGGTACAGGGTGAGTGATTGCCCCTGCTGACCCTGACTTGGATCACACTGTAGGGAGGGATGCGCTGTCACCACACCCCCACTGGCTGCTTCTGTGAATTCAGTCGTTCAGTTTGGGGCCAGATGCGGTGTTCTCCATTCTCTCCTGACCCCTGAACTATTGGAGAAGTGTCTTTGATTGAGCCCCGCCCCCATCTCTAGCCCCGCCCCGCTGTGAAGCCCAGCAGTGCGTAAACAGAGGAAATGCTGCAATTATGAACAGACCTTGAAAACATGACACTAAGGGAAAGAAGCTAGATGCGAAAGGTCATCAGTTCCGTATTTACGTGGGATGTGCGCACCCAGCAAATCCGTAGGGACAGAAAGTAGATTAGTGTTTACCTACTGCTATGGAGAGGGTGAGGTAGAGACTCTGCTATTTGGTACGGGGCTCTGTGGGGAGGATGGGAATTCGGACCTGGATAGTGGTGGTTATGCAGTCTGTAACTATACTAAAATCATGTAATTGTATGCTTTCAAATGGTGAGTTTGATGGTATTTGAATTATGTCATAATTAAAAAGAAATATCGGTTGGCAGATTTTTTCCCCCCTTCTGCACTCTCTTCTCAAACTTTAAACTTCTTTTTTTTCCCCTTATCCCAAAGAACCACCTGGAATACTTGCTGGAGGTGCGGGTTCCTGAGCCTCCCTTCGGCTGCTTCGGATTCAGTGGCTGGGCATAGCCCAGGAATCTGCCTTTCGTTACTATATTCTAAGTATGGCTTCCCTGTAGCCCCAAGGCTCGGGTGAGAGAATTTTCTGAGCAAACCTCAGAACCTCAAAAGACAAATAAAATTCTTTAACCTATTATTTCGGGAGGGAGAGAGGGAGGGGGGATGCTGAAGCTTTCAAACACAACCGAAACTTTGTTTCTCGTCTGCTTCTTATTAAAAACAGACGGGAACCTAAAGAAAGCCCGTCAGGGGTAGGTAATGAAGTGATCATAGTAAAAGAACAGAATGGAAAAACTGCCTAGCCTGCAGCAAACCACAAAAAAAATTGTCTTCTCCCTCCAGTGCTCAACAGAGCCATTCAGAGGAAAATACCTCAGCGGCCACAAGAGAACTTAATTTGGGGAAGGGGGGCTAAAATGAGTAAATGGGGCTCACTGCCCCCTTGTGCAAATGTACGATTGCAGACCCCCACTCCCACGGACTCGAAATTCTGAGCTTTGCTGCACACTCCCTGATTAGGGCTTTCTCTGGGGTTACCAGGAAGCCGAGCTGTAAATCGGCGTTAGAATGTGATCAAAAGCGATGTCTGCATGCAATTATTTTGTTTTGAGACCAGAGCTCGGAGGCACCGGCTTTAAAGTCCTGGTGTGGTCACGTGAGGCGCTCTCACATACATACACATGCATGACTTTGGTCCCCCCCAACAAAGAGACAAGACAAAGGCCTGGCGTTTCTCACTGTTGTTTCTTTGTTTCCACGGTGGTGTCTGACCCTTGCAGCTGGAATGACCCTCTCCTCCATTTCCCCGGCCCTTCCTCACCCACTGCAAGAGGAAGTCTCACTAATAACCCCTTGCCCCGAAAGTAGCAGTTAGTGAAATCTGAGAACAGATATCCCTTGCTTAACAGAAATTCACTTAGCAAAACTCTAAATTGAATAAGGGGTAAATGAAAGGAAATACCACTGGGGAGGCCTGTCTACTGAGCTCTGAGTACTACGCCGGCAAGTTCATGGAGGAGGAGACAACACCAGAACCCCCACATGGAGGCGTTATGGTCCACACGCTGGAGCAAAGAGTCTGAGGTTCCCAGTGGTTAGAAAGGGCCACTGTCAGGGAACAGCATCGAGCTCCGAAGAGAGCTAATAGATCTTAACTGTGCTGAGGCTCAGTGCTGAGCTGGAAGGCACCTCAACCCCACCTCACTCACTGTCTCCCAATAGCATACCTGGCCACGAGGATGCGTAAGTTCACAGGCTGACCGGGAGGGTTGAAATGACATCATTAACTTGCCTTGGTGTAGTAACCGGCACGTGTAGAGGGCTCACTAGGAATCATTGTCCAAGAGCGGTGCTCGATTCCTTCCTGTTGACACTTAGGTTCCCATCACTGCACTGACCCCTCCCCCGTAGGAGGAAAAAGATAGAGGTGTGCTGGGGCAGGAGGTTGGGGGATGAAGGGCTGGCTCACTTGGCAGGTTAAAAAGAGCATACAGCAAGACCTGCCACTAAGTTACTTATCTCTGTAAGTCTCAGCATTTCCCATCTATAAAAGGGCTTGTGAACATTAAATATAATGTGTTGGGGCCTGTGGGATGGCTCAGCAGGAAAAGGAGCTTGCGGGCAACTCTAAAGACCTGAGTTTGATCCCCAGGACCCACACGGTGGGAGGAGAGAACTAACTCTTGAAATTCTTCCTCTGACCTCCATACATGTGCAGTGGCTACGTGTGCAAACACATGAGAAACAAGTAAATGTAATTTAAGTGTTTTTAAATGAAATACATAGATGTTGCAGTGTTCAGGAAAGGAACATGAGAGAGAAATAGATGTTCTGGACTCTAGGTCCACTGGGAGTCTATGATGTCGTGGCTAGCTTGCTAAGGCCACTGCCATCGGTGATATCTACGCATGGTGAGACTCAGTCCACCAGATGATGCCAAGTCCAACAAGCCCCACCCCCACCCCCACCCCGACATTAAGCGTAAGATCCAAGTGTTACATTTGAGAATGGAAACGTCAACAATGACACATTGTAGCGGTGGCAAGCTTGGCACCCTGAGTCACAGACTGTGATCAAGGCCCCTGAGTACCAGACAAGATTCACTTTTTCCTGCCTCCCTGGGCTCTAGCCAGAGGGTGTGTCTCTGGCCTTTGGGGAACCTGGCTCCTCCTTGCTTCAGCTCTCCACTTCCCATCTCCCTCCACCTGCCTTTTTCAGAACCGCCCCCCCCCGCCCCGCCCCCGACCTTTCAGCCTCACTCATTAACTATGAGAAGGAAGCCCCACAGAAAAACAGCGACTGGACCACAGACAACACTCTCGGTATCTGCCAAGAGGATGAATGAATGAATAAATGAATGAATGAATAGATGAATGGATGGATGCATGAATGGATGAATGAACATCTCAGACTCCACATCATGCTTTGTTTCTTCTCTTTAGACTTCTGGAAGCCATGTTCTCCTCCTCGTTAGATGTTCCTCTCACTGGCTCCATTATTTCTTTATAGTGTGGAGGGGACAGACGGGCACACCTACTCTTGTTGTGCCTCTACCTGGCATCACAATACTGTGTCGTCTACACACTGAAGGATTGTGGTGACCCTCAGTAAGCAAGTCTATCAGCACCATTTTTCTAGAAGCTCTGCTCCACCCCACATCTCGGTCACACTTGGGTAATACAAAAGCTCACACTTTCTCCTCATAGTGATGTCTGCCATCATGCTGATTTGTGATCGGTGTTCCTTAATATTACTACTATAATTGTTTTCAAGGCGCCAGGCGCCACACCTGCAGGAGACAACAAAGATGATAAACGTCATATATGTCCCAATTGCTCTGCCAACAGACTGCGCCCCACTTTCCTCCCTTTCTGCCCAGGCTTCCAATTTCTAGAGACATAATAGTGTTGAAATTAGGTCACTTGATAACCCAGCAAAGGCCTCTAAGTATTTCTTCAGATGGAAGAGTCTTGCCATTCCTTACCTTAAACCAAAGCTAGACATAATTAAGCTTTGTGAGGAAGGCATGTTGAAGGTTGAGACAGGCTGAAGGTCAGAGTTTTCCTCCTCAACAGCCTTATTGTGAGTGCCATCAAAAAGGTCTTAAGGGGCATTAAAAGTGCTCTGCCTACAAGCACACACATGACCAGAAAGTAAAATGTGATTACTGATATGGAAAAGAGTGTTTTGTTTTGTTTGTTTTCTGGTTTTTTTGAGACAGGGTTTCTTTCTCTGCATAGCCCTGGCTGTCCTGGAACTCACTCTGTAGATCAGGCAGGCTTCGAACTCACAGAGATCCGCCTACCTCTGCCTCCCAAGTGCTGGGGTTAAAGGCGTGCACCATGGCCACCCTGCTGGAAAAGAGTTTAAGTGGTCTCGATAGAAAGTCAGAGGAACCACTCGTTTCTCTAGCCAAGCCTAATCCTGAGTAAGACCCATTTCAGTTCTATGAAGGTTGTTCTGAAGGGGGCACAGCTATCTCCTGAGGTGTTAGAAGAGAAACCATCTCCCAAGCATCAAAGTGCAGAGGGGAGCAGAGATACAGAAGCAAGATATCCAGAAGATACCTTGCTAACCAGAAAGAGTTTCTGTGTAGACAAGGCAGCCTTATCTGTGGGAGGAGGTACCAGTGAGGACTGATGTCACTAATGAGAAGTCAGAGACTGGCTTTTAGAAATGTCACAGGACAGGCTGACTCTCTTGTTAGGATCTCATTCAGCTATCAACACGGCACTGAAGAAAATGCTCATATACCATTCCCAACATCCCACAGCTTGTAAGCATTGCCATCCAGAGGCTGGAGAGACGGCTTGGTAGTTTCAGAGTGCTTGGTGCTCTTACAGAGGACCTGAATTTGGTTGCCAGTACACACATGGTGGGAAAGGTCTCCTAATTAGCTATAACCGTTAACTCTAGCTCTTTGAGATCCCATGTCGTCTTCTGGGCTCTGTGATCTGCATGTGCAAACACACACACACACACACACACACACACACACACACACACACACACGTAAATTTAAAAATATATAAATATTGAAGAAAAATAATAATAAGAATCACCAACAAAACCAACAAGATGGCTCAGTAAGTAAAGGCACCTGCCACCAAGCCTGATGACCTGAGTTCAATCCCCGAAACATACATGGTGGAAAGAGAGAACAGAGAAGTTGTCATCTGACCTCCACACATGAGATGTGGCATACACATGTGTGTGTGGAGGAACACGCCTACATCCTCAATAAAAAAATTAAGTACATAAATAAATAAATGTTAAGAAGAGAATTACATGAAATGTAGTCTCCCTATGCTCTCTATGTGGAACAATAAAGCTCAGGAGACAACACATCTGTCTACAACATGGCCTACTGAATATTTTAATGCCACTGTTGAAATCTACCGCTTGGGGGTGGGGTGGGAGAGGGAGGTTATTCTTAAAATCTTACAATTGACCTAGTCACCCAAGGGCTCCGGCAGAGTTCTACTATGATACAGATGGCCCTGTGCATGCTAACACAACATCTGCCTCCCAGGGATTAAGGAGTAATGGTGACTCCCAAATCTTACGATGTAAGGAACGCGTTTAATAAGGCTGTAGCTACCATAAATAGCCGTCCCTCTCGTGAATCTGGGCAAAGTAATTTAGGAAGCTCCGTGGAAATGGTTCGCAGAGTGTGAGATGCTCTTTAAAAGAAAATTAATCATCAGTGGAAGAGGAAAAAAAAAAAAGGAACGTTAGGAAGATGTGGGAAGAGGAGAGGTTGACAGATGGCCCTGAGGGGGCTTGCTTCAATGGAGGAAGTGGCCACAGCTGTGGAGGAAGGGTGGCAGCTAGGGTTAGAAGTGCCATCTACGGCTGTGACGGGTTGGCATGGCTTTGTAATAAAACTCTAATAGGGAGTTGCTTTTTATGCATGGGCATAAAAAGTGGTTTCTCGCTGGGCGGTGGTGGCGCACGCCTTTAATCCCAGCACTCGGGAGGCAGAGCCAGGCGGATCTCTGTGAGTTCGAGGTCAGCTTGGACTACAGAGTGAGTTCCAGGAAAGGCACAAAGCTACACAGAGAAACCCTGTCTTGAAAAACCAAAAAAAAAAAAAAAAAGTGGTTTCTCGTGTGTGTGTGTGTGTGTGTGTGTGTGTGTGTGTGTGTGTGTGTGTATCTGAGTGTATTGTGTGGTTTCTTTTGTATTCTCTTGTGTGTATGTGTATGTATGAGTGTGTGTGTGTGTGTGTGTGTGTGTGTGTATCTGAGTGTATTGTGTGGTTTCTTTTGTATTCTCTTGTGTGTATGTGTATGTATGAGTGTGTGTGTGTGTGTGTGTGTGGTGTGTGTGTGTGTGTACATGGGCATGGAGGCCGAGGGAAGATATCAAGGGTCTTTCTCAATCACTCTCTACCTTACATTTTTTACACAAGGTCTCTCAGTGAGCCCAGGCCTTATCTATTGGCTAGGCTGCCTGGCCACTGAGTTTCAGGGATCAACCTATCAACCTGCCTCTTACTCCCCAACAGGGGTTGCAGACACATGACGCCTCACCCAGCTTTTATATGAGCTCCAGGGATCCAAACTCGGTCCTCATCCCTGTAATGCAAGCCTTTTACCAACTGAGCCATCTCCCAGCTCAGCAGTAAAGTATTTTTAATTAAGTTCTAGATGATGTTTCTTTAGACACAATGCTATTGCTCACAGATTACAGTCTAACATAAACATAACCGGATGTGACTCATTCTATCTCCATATTTGCTTTACTTTGGTTGTCTGGAACAAAACTTGCACTATCACTGAGGTATGCATACATATGCATAAAGTGGGAGATAAAGGGCGATATTGTCTATTTGTTTGCAAAGGTCTCACAAGACTAAGCTGTGTGAGTGCAAGAAACACCCCTATAGCAATGGGGCTACGGATATGGCTCTGAGGGTAAAGTGCTTCCTGTGCTAGTGTGAGGATCTAAGTTCGAAACCCCAGCATTCACAGAAAAGCTGGGAGAGGGGCCAGTGAGATGGCTTAGTGGGTAAAGGAGCTTGCCACCAAAGAGCCCAACAACCTGAGTTCAATCCCCAGGGCCCACGTGGTGGAAGGAGAGAACTGACTCCCACAAGTTGTCTTCTGACCTTGGTGTGTATGCCATGGCAGGTGCTCCCCCAATAAATAAATGAACGAGTAATTGTAAAATAAAATAACTGAGCACAGCAGCCTGAGTCTATAATCTCAGTACTGGCAAGGAGGAGACAAGTGGGTACAAGAAAAGACAAGGGGTTCACAGGCTAGCCAGTCTAGGAAGGAAGAGAGGGAGGGAGAGAGGGAGGGAGGGAGGGAGGGAGGGAGGAGGGAGGGAGGGGAGGGAGGGAGGGAGGGAGGGAGGGAGGAAGGGAGGGAGGAAGGAAGGAGGGAAGGAAGGAAGGAAGGGAGGGAGGGAGGGAGGAAGGGAGGGAGGGAGGGAGGGAGGGAGGGAGGGAGGGAGGAAGGGAGGGAGGGAGGGAGGGAGGGAGGGAGGGAGGAAGGGAGGAAGGGAGGAAGGGAGGAGGGAAGGGAGGAAGGGAGGGAAGGGAGGAAGGGAGGGAGGGAGGAAGGAAGGAAGGAAGGAAGGAAGGGAGGGAGGGAGGGAGGGAGGGAGGAAGGAAGGAGGGAAGGGAGGAAGGGAGGGAGGGAGGAAGGAAGGGAGGAAGGCAGGCTGGCTGTTTGGGAAGAGGAAGAGGATTGGTGGAATGGGAATCTGGGGACAAGAGAGAACGATGGATGTGTCGATACAACCAAAGTATGTTATACACTTTGAATACATTAAAAACATCCTAACAAAACCTATTATTTTGTATAATTAATATGTAGTAATATTTTTTAAAGACATAAGAAAAATGTGTTGAGTGAATAAATGGGCAAGGTCTTCCAGAGCTCAAACCTCTGAGCTTTTTTTTACGGTAATGTCTTCAGAGGAACTGAAAAGGAAATTGTCAAAAATCGCTTATGAGAAAGGCCCTTAAAAACAATGCATATTTAAATGACCTTACTCCTGTTTTAGGTTGCTATAACAAAATGCTTGTGGACGGGTAACACATCCATTTGACACACAATTCTGTTGGCGGCAGGGTCCCAAAGATCATGGCACTAGCATCCTGTGAGTTTTCCCTAGCCTCCTCACAGCACCACACAGAAGCTGATGAGGAACCGCCAGGGGCATGGGTCAGGGCACAGGTGAACAGAAAGTGAACAGAGATGCTCAAACTTGCTTTACAGCGTCTCACTCTCCTGGGAACTAATCCAGTGCCCCGACACCTTGCCTTCTCCCTGAAGACAACACTGACAGATTCATGTGGCTAGAATCCCCAGACTTAGTTATCTTTTGTCAGACGCTACTTCTTAAAGGCCCCACCGCCTGAAAACCCACACACTGGGGCTACGCTTCCAGTACACTGTGGCAGTACACTGGCCACAGGCCTGATGGCAGGGGGCTGCTGGGGCTCAGCCTGGGCATAAAGGGGAGCAGTGATGTTACACCAGGTTCCCGACACTGTGGCATTCCTCCTCCCCTTCCTCACGTACAGGAGATTGACTTGAATATAGCAGCCAATGGTGTGTCTTCTCTTACAGGGTAGTGTCATTAACACGTATATCTTATGAGTTTCTTCTGGTGTTTACATTTTCCCATACTTGATATGCGTAGGTCTTCTAGACCTCAAGTAAGAGTTTAAAAAGTTGTGTCTAGATGGCCAATTTGTTGGTTGGGGTTTTGTTGTTGTTTTGCTTTTTGTTTTTGTTTTTCTCCAGGAAAAAAAAAATTCCCAATTTTAGACTGAAAATCAATAAGGGTATGAGGTTTACTGGAAAGGCTGCTCACTGACTTGTAGCCATTTTTGATGGGAGACATATGCTCCCTTAAGTGAGGGGACACTGGTGGAGTCAATTTGATTTATTCCTGGTGCATTTCCTGAAGCATATGGAGAAGACTCAGGCTGTGAGTGTCTAGAGGGATGTATGATGTGGAAAACTTCTCGGGAGCCGAGAGTCGTTTGGTGTTCATAGCTGGCTTTTCGAGGGTTGCCTGGCAGATCCGGATGTAAACCTCAGCTGCATGGGAGCAGACTTAACCCTGGACATGTGGAGGCCAGAGCCTGGGCTGAGAGAAGCTGCTAATTGGCAAATGAATACCCCACAGACCACCCTGTCACTTCCTTCTCGCTGGCAAGTTTTGCCATCTGTGCTGAATGGGCCTGTCTTGATCATGGGCACACCACCAGGCATAGGCTGCCCTGAGTTGTCTGGAGTTCCAAACCCCACAGAGTTTCTGGAAATGTGCAAAGCTTGCTGGAGCACGGAGCATGCAGAATTCAGAATGCAGGGGCTGGCGGCCATCTTTTGGATTCCAAGGTTACTTCTCTTCCTGTTTTAGTGCTAGTTGGGTGAGAGGGTATCTGAAAATAAGGTTGATTTAGAAAAAAAAAACAAAACCTGCTTTCATAATCTGTGTGGGGTGTGCTGAATAGCAGGAAGAAAGACTGATAACCAGTCCTCTCACTCTGTGCATTAGCCAGCATTCAGTTACTATTAAATACTTGAGGTTGGAAGCTCTATTAATAATTTTATTTAGTTTTTTATTGTGAAGACTGAAAGTCCCCAGTTGGACAGTTCTGTTAATTCAGCTTCTGATGGGGACTCTCTTGTCTGGGTCACCACATTGTGAACGGCTTCAGGGAGGGCTGTGTACATGAAAGAAAGACCATAGAGTGAGATGGGAAGACAGAGAGTGGGCAGGGACAGTTTGGTCTTTTATTATCTATCTATCTATCTATCTATCTATCTATCTATCTATCTATCTATCTATCTGTCTGTCTCACTTTGTGTGTATATTGTTGTTGGTCTTTGAGACAGGGTTCACATAACCCAAGGTAACCTTGCCCCTGCTATATAGTAGATAAATGAGATGGCCTTGAACTTCTGATCCTCTGCTCTCCAGCTTGTGAATGCTGGAATTACAGACATGAACCCCCACAGTGTATGCAGTGCTGGGAATGAACTCTCAGCTTTATACATGCTATCCAAGCAATCTGCCCACTGAGCTCCATCCCTAGCCCACAACCCTCTCTCCTGACAACTCAGGATCCTGTGAGAACTACATTAATCCCTTCCAAGGACAGTGCCCCACCGGTAACCGAATTACCCTGTACTAGGCCCTTTCTTGAAGCTCCAGTTGCCTCTTAAAATTGCCATGCTGGGTACTAAGACACCTATGAACACTGGGAGGATATACTCTTCAAACCACAGCAGGGTGTAAAGATAGACAGAACCCAAATCTACCACTTGAATCCTTTTTAAGTGTAGTTGTGGATTAAAACATTCACGGGTTATAAAAATACCATTCTTGTTCATTTCCGGGATGTTTTGATCATTCCCCAATAGAAACCTATTCTCACTAAGCAGTATCTCTCCCACCCCCTCATATCCTATTTTCTCATTGGTGGCTCTGGCTATTCCAGGTTGCTCATGGAAGTGGACTTAGACAGTGTCTGTCCTTGTCTGTCTAGTTTGTGTGATTTAGCAAATCTTTTCAGAGTCTGTCTTCTGTGCTGTAGAACGTGTCAGGATTCCCCTCCTCTCCAAGGCTGGATAGTATTCCCTTATATAAGGCCGGTCAGAATGCCTGCCTTCCATGCATGAAACCTAGGTTCCGTCCCCAAGTAGTCCCTCGATACGAAGACTGTGTTTCATTATCTACTCCTCTATTATTGACACTTCTTGGTTGTGAATAATGCTGCAAACCACGTTGTACAAGTGTGTGTTACACCACCGCTTTCAGCTTTTTGTGGGTCCATACCTAGAAGGGGAGTTGCTGGGTCACATGGCATTTCTCTTTAAAAAAAAAAAAAAAAAAAAAAAAAAAAAACTTTTTTAAAATTTCTTATTGAATTTTATTTTATGTGTATACATGTTTTGTCTGCATTTATGTCTGTGCACCACAGGCAGAGGTATCTGCAGACACCAGAAGATGTTGGATGCCCTTTGGAACTTGAGCAGTGAGCCACCCTGTGGGCACTGGGAATTGAACCTGGGTCCTCTGGAAAAGCAGCCAGTGCTCTTAACCACTGAGCCATCTCTCCAGGCCATGTGGCATGTCTATGGTTTGCATTTCTGATAGAATAAAGTATGGCGCCGGGTGGTGGTGGTGCACGCCTTTAATCCCAGCACTCGGGAGGCAGAGGCAGGCGGATCTCTGTGAGTTCGAGGTTAGCCTGGTCTACAGAGTGAGTTCCAGGAAAGGCGCAAAGCTACACAGAGAAACTCTGTCTCAAAAAACCAAAAAAAAAAAAAAAGAATAAAGTATGGCTTTGACTCACAGTCCCTTTAATTTGAGGGACAGCGTATCCTTTCAAAGGTTTGTGAACGCTTCGATGTCTAACCATGAATTTTTTAAATAACCTTTGCCTAGTTTCTTGTGTGTTGTTTAGTTTTGTGTTTTGTTGTTTTGGTTTTTTTTGAAACAGGATGTCTTGCTCTATAGCTCAAGCTAGCCTCAAACTCAAATCCTCCTGCCTCCGCCCCTTACCACTGTGAACACTGTTGTGCCTTTTAGTGAAATTGTTGATATCTCTCTGAGCAGATTTTGTAGTGTCTTATTTCACAAGATTTCCCAATTACTAATTATAAAAAGAACATTTCTTCTAGTGCCTTGGAGTTTTTACCTTAAGTTTTCAATGTAACAGCACACCCAGGACATTGCATTGGGAATGCTCACTTCCACAAACAGCCTGGCCCTGCCCCTTTCAAGACGCACTCACCTTTCTCTCCCTTCCTTCCCGCCTCCATGCTTCTTCATGTGATGGTTAATTTTAACTATCAACTTTCCACAGACTACAGTCACCCAGGAAGACAGCATCAATCGAGGAACTGTAGTGGGTAGCTGTTCCAGCTTTGACCTGGAAGTACTACCCCCACTGAGGCTTCGGTAACTGTCATGCTACAAGGCGGTGCTGAGAGAAGACCCTGAAGACCCGAGGTCCAGATGTGCTGGCTTTCTTGGTTCCTGGACTCTGGATGCTGGAGCTAGACCGAGTAGAGTTCTCCAGAGAACACCACTGGACTGCGCTTCACTTTTCCCAGACCCTGTAACCTATCCCTTCACTTGGAAGTGACCCCACAAAATAAACCTCCCTTTTAACTACATGGAGTTGCCTTAATATTTCAACCAATAAGGAACCGTTCACTTTCAGTTGGTCTGTAGGCAGGTCTCAGGGAGGGGGAGGGCTGTCTCGATTGTTAACTGATGTAGGAAGACCCAGCCCACTGTGGGCAGCACCATTCCCTAGGCAGGGGTCATGAACTGTATACGACAGGAGAAAGCGACATGAAAGCAAGCAGGCAGTGAGCCAGGGTGTTTATTTTCTCTCTTTGCTCTTGACTGTGGATGGGCTGGGAGTAGCTGCTTCGAGTTCCTGCCTGGACATCCCCTCAGGGACCCACGGTGACCTGTTGATTGGTAAGCCAAATTAGCTCTTTCCTCCCCTAGGTTGCTTTTGATCAGGATGTTCTGTTAAGCCACAGAAATGAAGCCAGGACACCGCTCACCCCCTAACTCCAGCAGCTGTGGCTCTGTTTTCCATGTCTATCATTTTGGCATCTCAAGAATATTCTGTGCATAGAACCAACAGCATGTGACCTCCAGGGTCAAACTGTTCTGCAGGTCAGTGGTTTGCTTCCTTCAATTGCTAGGATGCGGATGCACCCTACTTTTTAACTGTTCACTCACTGAAGGATATCTGGGTTGTGTCCCACTTGGGGACCAACCCTAAGTATTTTGTGAGTTTTGATTTTTGGAAAGACTTTTTTTTTTTAACATATATTCCTAAATTGGCCACTAGTGTATAGGAACAAAGCCTTTTCACACAATGTCCCTATGGTTCCTCATGGGACCTCTCTGTAGTAAGTGACATTTAAAGTCACTGGAGCTAAAAGAGAAGGAAGCCTAACACAGGTCCTCTGGACCCAACTGCCCATTACATCACACATCCCCTCCATGCCAAGCAGAGTTCTGGAATGTGTATGGCTGGCAGATGGCAGAGCTGCAGGGGCCTTCCTGTGACTCCCTGAGTGGGGACCTGGCTGGCAGATTCCAGAAGAGCTGTGCGGCAGCAGCCTCTGTTCCCAGGCTGTCGGCTCTGTCTCACAGGGTGATCTGCAGTGTCCCCAAGGTCCTTGACCTGCCTCTGAGATCACAGCCTAAGGGTCCAGCCCGGTAAACGCTGAAATGAGGTCATTCGAAGGCTAAAGGAGCAATTTTGCAACAGGGTTGCTAAAGAGGCCAGGACAGAGAGAGCAAGGTGAGAAGTAAAGGTGAGGATCTGAAGAGTAGGGTTAGAGCCAGGGAAGCAGCAAACAGGTTCAGGAGGTAAGGAGGCCAGCCCCAAGGTACCAGGGTAAGTAGTGCCGTGCTTACATGGGGAGGCAGGCCAGGAGGCCGGAGTTGAGCGGCCTGGCTAGTGGTGGGTATGAGGGCGAAGGTGGAGAATTGCAGGCACTCTGCAGGGACTTGAGGTAGGCTGGGGGAGTGCCAGCATGTGCCTCCTCCTTGGTGTCCCTGCTTATTTCCTTGTGGATTCCATTCAGGATTCATCATGGTGCCTGTAGGGTATTCCATTCTAGCTCAGCTGTGTCGGGCGACCACAGATGCATGATTCCCATCCCGGCACCAGCAATCCTAGAGAAGAGTTGCTGGGAAGAAGGAAGTGAGGGCCCCAAGATGGGAACAGTGAGAAGCACACCTCTCCCCGACTTGAAGCACTCAGTTCGGTGTGATTGTAGAAGTTGGGACCAGGACCGATTTAGTGTCTTGGCTCTGTGACCATCTGTAGACTGGGACAATACGTTTACAGTTTCTCAGGTTGTAGGGTGCTTATTTCTGGGACAATACGTTTACAGTTTCTCAGGTTGTAGGGTGCTTATTTCTGGGACAATACATTTACAGTTTCTCAGGTTGTAGGGTGCTTATTTCTGAAGATCTGGGGTGACATAGTGGATGGTTTTCCGTGGTCTCTGAAAATACCTTTCAGTAGTAATAAATCACTCACTACAAGTTGTATTTCTCTCCTTTCATCTCCAGGTCTGATTATATAAGGAAGTCTCTGGCTCTTGCACTCCTGGTCCAGGCAACAAACCGCCCCAATTAAAAATGACTAAGGGGCCATAAGACGGCTCAAAGGATAAAAGCAAGTGCTATCAAGCTTGAGGGACTGAGTTCGAACCCCAGGACCCACATGGTACAAAGAGAGAACTGACTCCCGCAAGTTGTCCTCTGACCTCCACACATGAACACACAATAAATTAAATTTTTTTTAAATGAATAAAATGTCTGAGCTCACATAACCAATTCAAGGGGAGGCAGTTCCAGGGATGTTTTAAAGATTCCCTGGGTTCGCTCCAGATCTGCTCGGACTTGGATTGTAGATACATTCCCTCATGGCTACAAAAGGATTGCCGGAGCACTGGGTTTCATATACACACATGACCTTATCTAAAGACATGGAGAGTGACTTACATAAAGGTTTGTTTTTAAAAAAAAAATGCTTCGTCTGGAGTGGTGGATCCTCCTAAAGGGAGTGAGTCAGTCCCTCTCGCATTGCATAACCCTCACCATCATTGGTTTCCAACGCTTCTGAGCGATGATAAGGAACACATCACTGTAGGTGTGCTGCACCGTGATCATCAGGCGCGCTGTTGAGCAACCATCTCTAGGACCTTTCATCTTGCAAAACTGAAACTAGCCACTGGGCAGCTCCTTCCCCCCACTGCACCAGAGAGCCACATTCTGTCAGCTCTTTCTATGAACTTGGCCTCTGGAAAACACCACATAGAGAATGAAATCGTGTCCAACCTGTTGTTTTTGCGACTTCGCTTAACCTAGCGCCCTAAAGCTTCCTCCACACTGCGAAATAGGACAGGATTCTCCTTTATTTGCAGAGTTGAATAATATTCTATTGTGTGCGTCTACCACTTGTGTTTGTGTTTAATCTGCTAGTTCCTTGGTGGACACGTTGGGTGTTTCTGGGGTTTATTTAGCGTTTAAGCATGGAAGTGAAACTTTCTCAAAAGCTTTCAAGAGCCCCCACTTAGACCTCAGCAGGCAGAGCTGGGTCAAACGCCCACATACTGGCCAAAGGGAGGTTGGGAAAGGAACGGCTGTGCTTTAGCTTCTGAAGATAGAGGAGGTTCTTCTGTTGGGAATGAGGTGGAAGGCGGGTGTTGAGAGGATCACAGTGTATTGAGCTTGTGGCTAAAATGCCTCAGAACAGCCCAGACTCAAAATGGTATCCATGGGAATAGAGCTACCCGTTGTTCTTTTTTTGAGTGAGGATCTCAACAGAGCCCAGCCCAGACTCACCTCTTGCCTCAGCTTCCTGAGGGCTGAGAGTACAGGAGTGAGCCGGCCAGCACAGTGTTGTGTTGAGTGTTGCCGCTGCTGATGAAACACGATAACGCGGCATAGTAATTCTTTTAGGAGGTCAAGGCCAGCCTGGGCTACATTGAGACCTGGTGTCAAAATATCTTTTCAGAGGGAGGCATAAACAATGTCTAACCTAAGTCCCCAGTGACAAACCAAGGCGTGATTCCACCAAAACTGACTCTGGAGAACCAATGAGTTTGTTAGGCTTCATTTTAGAGCACAGGTCAGGGGTTACTTACAGGGGTATGGGTGCCCCTTCACCAAATAGGACGCACCTGGAAAGCTTTTACCTGGCAAAGATAAGGGTCTTCTCATACCAACATAGATGGAGCCTCCCCCAGCCTATATACTCCAGTCCTTCCCAGGGGTCACATACAAGGCAGAGTTGTATGTAGCAGGTGGTAGGGAGTGGCTGGACACTCAGGTGAAGGTCTTTTGACCCTCTACTAGGGGATGTAAACAGTCAACAACCCCAGCTGGAAGGATCCTTTTGTAAGAAGTCACAGCTGAACTCCCCCAAAATGGCAGTTGCTTGGCCCAGAGGACAGTCACTCCAAACACACCCTGTCTCAAAAATGAATTTACTTGAAAACATGTTGGGATAGATTCTGAAGAGATGACCCTGCCCATAAAGTGCTTACATGGCATGAAGACCTGCGTTCGAATCCCCAGAGCCCATGTAAAATAGTTGGGAGTGATGACACATTTGCCTGTAATCCCAGGACTAGGGAGACAGACAGCAGTGGACCCCTACAGCTCACTGCCAGGCCCATCTAGCCAATCCATGAGCCCCACATTCCGCGAGAGACCCTGTCTCAAAATATAAGGTGGAGAGCAAATGTGTATACATATATACACAGGGAACATTGTACTGAAGCAGAGCCTGGTGATAGAGTTCAGGTTCAGCAGACACAAGGCCCTGAGTTTTATCCCCAGCACTAACAACAATAATAATAATAGTAATAATAATAGTAATAATAATAATAATAATAATAATAATAATAAACAGTAATAATTAGAGCCAGGTCTGGTAGTGTACACCTGTAATATTAGTACCCAGGAAGTTTTAAGGCAGGAATTTGTGAGTTTGAAGCCACCCGGGACTACATAGCAAGCTCCAGGCCAACTTGAGCTACAGAGTAAGAACTTGCCTTTAAAAATATGTATTTACAGCTCACCTGGGCTCCCAGGGGTTCACAAAGACTGAGCTGACAATCATGGAGCCTGGCCTAGGCCCTCCTCATGTGTGTTACGTTTGTGTAGGTAGGTCTTCTTGTGGGACTCCTAACAGTGGGAGTGGGGGGCCGTCTCAGCTCTTTTGCCTGCTTTTGGGACACCATTCCTCCCATTGTGTTACCTCGTCCAGCCTTAATACAAGGGGAAGTGTCTAGTTTTCCTGCAACTTGATAAGCCATGTGTGGTTGATATCCCTGGAAGGCCTGCTCTTTTCTGGAGGGAAAGGGAGGAGGAGAAGATGAGGGGGGAGCCTAGGAGGAGAGGAGGGAGGGGAAACTATGGTTGGGATGTAATATATGAGAGAGGAATAAATTTTAAAAATTAAAAAATAAGATTTATTGGGCCAGCAGGAGGGCCAAGTGGGTGAAAGTGCTTGCTGCCAGGCTTGAGGACCCGGGTTCAATCCTCAGGGCACACATAGTAGACTGAGAGAGTCAACTCCTACAGGGTTTGCTTTCCCCTCCCCCCACAACCCAAACAAATAAATGTTAACAAAAAGTTTTAAGTGGATTTGAGAATGAGGTTGTCTTTATTTTTAAGAAACTGATTTGAAGAAAGCAATTAAGGGAAAGCCACACTGGAGACATGTAGAAGTTGAGGCAGAAATTGTAAAGGCGGTGACCAAATGGTCTACGTTTGGGATGCAGCATGGCGGAGCGTCGAGGTTTAAGTGAGAAGAATGCACAAAAGATGTAGCTCAGCGCCCAGAACAAAGAAAGATCTCTCTTAGTGACTCATGACAATCAGTGGCTCCTTGCAAGTGTCAGATAAACAAATAATCTTTTTAGCATAAGGATTTCCCATGCCATGTCTGGGACATAACTGTTAAAAAAAAAAAACTATTCGGTGCTTCCCCGAAATCCACTTTGGGTTGAACGGCCTGCACTTTCTGCAGGCTTGTGTGCTTTCTCTGCGATAAGAGAGACTAGGGCAGAGCTTGGAGACTCTGGGGTGTCACAGGGCTGCTGGCCCTCCATCTAGGAGCTGGGCAGACATGAGACACGCAGGGGCTCCCAAGAGGCTGTGGACTCCTGCCTGGGAGCAGCCCCAGCCCCGGGACCAGGCTCCGTCCCACTCCTTACCCAACCTGGGGACAGCCACCAGGCCTCTCCAGTTTCCTACTTTCCCACCTCCCTCCTGGCTGTGAAGGGGGTGGGAACCACAGCAGCCAATGGGGGGGTGGGGGGTGTATCACAGACAGACATACAAGTGGAAACATGGGAATTAGCTCTCCACCATGGAAAGCTTACTTACCAGAGACCTGGGCCAGAAAACATGCAAGAAGCTTCTAAATTTAGGGCTATACCTGTGCCTCCCTGCCCCGGCTCTGGTGAGCCAGACCCAGGAAATGCTCTGTCCACATAAGGATGGGAACCTGAACTATGTGCCTGTGGCTGGCTGGGTCATGGTTGACATATTCCCGGTCTTTCTCAGGGGTCTTTACACTCTTACATCACACACATATCCCTATATTCATGTCACACTCACAAAACATACACAAATTACTGGAAAGTACAACTGACTCCTTCCATGTGCCAGCTCATGTGAGAGCAGGGACAGGATCTTCAAACCAAGAAGCAATCAAGCAATGACCTATCCCTCTGGGCCTTGCCGCTGGGGAGAGCGGCATTTAGATGGGATGCGACATATCCCAGCAAGAGACCAATCAGTCTCCAGGGAAGAAAGGCCTTAGCAATTCACCAGTGTTCATGTCTGGAAAACGGCAGCTGTGATTCACACCAAGCCAAGGTGAACAAGATTCCCAGGCCCCCTGTCTGTCCCGTGGCGTGGCTCAGCCCGTTACTCACATCAGAGCAGGATGACACAGACACTGTCTAGTGCTTACTCATGCCCTCTGTGTGCCCTGAGAATCTGGCGTGTGTGTGTCCTTCGCACCAGAACCCCTCAAGGGAAGAGAGCTGATCCTCCTTGGTGGTGCAGCGTAGATTCATCAAGAACAGCTCGGTCCAGTGTGGCTATTAGGGTAAGCTGCCCACCCCACTGGGGGTCCTTCAGGAGCGTGTAGAGTTCTGGAGCAGGTGAGGGTGGTCCTTCATTTCAGGGTAATGCCTAGTATGGGAGGTAGGTTGTCTGTGGCCCCTCCTCTGCTTCCTACCCATCCCCAATGGCTCTCACAAGGACCTGTTCATGCAGGTCTCAGGAGAACCAGGTCTCCCACTCAAGTGTCTCCTTTGATAGCCGGTAACTCTTCCCTCTGGCATAATAGCTATTCTCAATCGTCCTTGCTGTCAAGGTACCCAAGAGCAAGGCACCTGCCTTTGGACCCCCACAAAACAATAGCTTTCCAGAATAAGGTCTCCACTCCCATAGCCAAGCCCAACACCTCCTCTTGACCAACCAGTGTTCGAATACAAAGTCCCTCTCTTCTCCCGGAGCTGATGCCTGATCTAATCCTCAGCATTGCCAGAAAGAAGGATGCAGACCACGGGGGATGAAGAAAATACACAACCCAAACTCGGGCTGCTGCTGGGAAGACAGTTCGGTTGACAGAGCACTTGCCGTACAAGTATGAGGACCTGAGTTCAATCCCCAGGACCCCCCAAGGGCTGGGTGTGGCAGCCTGTGCTTGTGAGGAAGAGACAGGGGCCCTGGGTGGCCCCTGACCAGGCCGCCTGGCGGAATCAGTGAGTTCCAAGCCAAGAGGGTCCATCTCTGTCTCAAACAACAAGGTGGATGGCATGGTGAGGAAGGACACTCAAGGCTGCCCTCCGGCCTCCATCATGTATATGTATACACGTAGCCACGGAAATGGTCCCACAAGGAGGGCCACCAGGCTGCCACGCTTGCCTCACTGAGCATCACATACTCTTTCCAAGTTAGGGATGAGTGCTTTGAGCTCTGCAGTTAAGGAAGTGAGAAGGGATGAGGACAAACTCTCCCTAGAGGGTAAAAGTCTTCCCCTCCCTGAATGCCATTGGTCATTCCCATGTAGCAGGTGGAAGGGCACTAGTTCATGGAGAGGGGTCAATGGAGCCTCCTCTTCAGAAACTGCTTCGTCCCTCAACATCTCCTCCTTCCCACCATAAAGTCCAGGCCCCAGAGAGAAGAGGAGAACCCTAGCTTTTGAATATGGGGGTACACTATGTGAGGAGAGACATGGGGAAATCTACCTGGGGCTCACACAATGGTGACCCACTTTCCTCTTCACTTCTGGGCTTCCTTCCTAATTGGAAGCCCAAGAGAGAGTCCCCTTCAGGCCACTCTGCAGGCTGCAGGTGCATGCGCATGGCGGGGATTACACCCTGCTCCCTGAGGACACAACCCCGTCTCCACAGCGTGGGAGGAGACCGTCTGAGGAACGCAACACCGATGACTTACCAACCTTTGCCCATCAGGACAGTTCTGCAGCCTGACACCCTTCTTGTGCCGAGATTGGGGAGGAGGTTTGGGGAGAACGATGCATCTGATGAGTAGAGTCGTGGTCTCTGAGATGAGACTGACCCAGAGACTGGGCGTCACTCCAGCAGTCCTACCTACCCTGGGTCTGATGGGCTGCTTTTACGACAACAGTTAACTTTTTATAGATATTTCTCCTGCAGCAAGTTAAATCACATCTGCTAGGGCAGACATCCAGGTCCAGAACGGGTAGATGGAGCTGCCAGCCCCAGGCTCTGGCGGGCAGGCCTTCCTGCCGTAAAGCTGTGTCTAATAGGAAATCCAGGCTGGCATGCAGGGCGCGGGCAGCTGGCTGCTCCCTTTATGGGCTCAGACCTAGGCAGACTCGGCCTTTTCTCCCGTGCCCCTAAGTCCCAAGTCTGATCAAACCTTCCTCTGGAAATGGTGGTAGGAAGGGTACAGCCCGCTCTCACAGCTGATCTCAGGCTATGACTCGTAGAATATCAGAGAACTGTGAGGGAAGAAGGTCAAGGACATTGCCCAAGTAGTGACCCGAAGGGGTGGAGGGGAGCGGGGGGGGGGGGGGGGGGACAGTAAGAAACAGGGCCAGCAGGGCAGTGATGGGGCATGCCTTTATTCCCAGCACTCTGGAGGCATGGGCAGGTGGATCTCTGAGTTTGAGGCCAGCCTATTCTACAGAGTTCGTTCCAGGACAGCCAGGGCTATGGAAGTGCGGGGGGTGGGGTAGGCATGGGACCACCCACTTCATGGGACCAGCAGGACCAGGCGCGATCATAGAGTGTGCTGAGATGAGAAAGCAGAAGGAGAATGTAGAAGGCACTCCACTCTGGTCCCTTGGGTACCGGCACAGACACCTTTGGTGGAGCCACCTTGGCCAGAGAACATAACCTGATGAGATACCTACCCATAGACTCAGACATTCGACCAGACCCTGACTTCACAGACTGTGTGGAACACTCTGGGCTTTCCAAGCAAATAAGAAGCCTTCCCTGGTGAAGCTTCTTGGGGAGGAGAAGGGCAGCAGAGAGATGTATAGTTGGTCATCCATCCACCATCACCCAGTAGAGCCATAGCTCCCTGTTCCAAGGTCCATTCACCATCCCACCCCTCCTGAGACACCCACAAGAAAGAGAACACCCACCTTCCTTGTCCCCGCCTTGGTACCTGGTTTTCTATTCTGGGGGCATACCTTCTTTCTAGAAACAGCTGGGTCAGGCTAAGCAACTCTGAATACCTGCAGAAAGCCGAGGCTAAAAGGTTATAGCTAAACACAACTTGATCTGGTAGCATCTAGCTTTTCCTGGGGGAAAAATGTCAAGAGACACATAAACACGATCATCAGCCCCCCTTTTTTAAATCACCACGCAAAACAGGGGGTTGATGTGAGACGGGGGTTGATGTCCAATTTTATAGTGGGGTCTAGAGATGAAAAGGGCGGATCTGGGTGATGCAACACAGTCTGGGGCTGGTGAGAACTCTCAACCACAGCTCGGCACTCTAAGATCAAGGTCTTTCCCTACCTACTATTTGGCTGACCAAAGAAGTTCTGGTCCTTGAGACCATGAGATAAAACCTTCAGACATGCATAAAACACATCTATAAAAACACTGGGTCTATAAACATGTGAGGGACAAACTAGTAGAACCAAGAAGATAAGTACGGATACACTAACTCTGACCTCAGCCTGTGCAGCCCAGATCCACACCCAGGATAGCCAGCATGCGGCTAAGTTCAGTGCCCCGTGCCTGCACCTCTTCCAAGACCGCAGCTTGGGGCCAGGGAAGACTTGGCTTGTGCTAAGAGCCCTGTGGTGCTCACTGCCAAAGTCCTCCTGTCCTGGGTCAACCATGTTGCCTTCTCATATACATGAAACACTCCATTCTTGCTCCTAACATGAGCAGACTTGGGGGCCTGAAAGAAAGATCCCCCTCCTTGCAACACCCGGCATCCTTCTCCCAGGCTCATGTCCAGCTTGGTAAGACTCCAGGAATCTAGATATCAAGACAAGCAGCTATGCCATTACTACAGTGGATTTGCTCCTGTGTTTTCCTTTCTTCTTTGATGGATTTGGATCAGGGGTGTTGAAAGAAAAAAAAGAGACCTCAAATGTGACAGGCATTTGGGGAACAAGTATGGGAACCCTCATGGGGACCACAGGGAGATGTGGCCACATGATGGTTAGGCTCTTGGGAGTCAAGGATTATAGGCTAAAATGGGAAGTGGCTTTACCTCGCGCTATTTTGTTGAAACATAGAACTTCATGAGATCCTGGCATCAGTGGATGACTAACCTAAGACTCTGGAGAGAGACTGTGAGGTCGTCTGGAAGGAGTGGGGACCATGCTGTACAGTCCCGTCTAGGGGCAAAAAGGAAAGGATTTTTCTTGGTACCCACCCAAGGATCATGTCACTTTGAAACTCAAGAGACACAGGAATGGAAGAAGGTAACATTGGTACCAGTAGGTCGGTCAGAATCCCACTGGGCCTATTTGGAGTCATCAGCATCCCCAGGTGTGGTGCAGTCTTGAACCCACTGAGACAAAGTGGGGGTGAGGCAGGAGCTGTACTACATAGAAACCCTACAGTGTCAATGGAGCAGCAGAATGTAGGCGGCAATGCCTGCGCGTCCTCATTTATGTCTACAGGACATTCATCTCAATGAGGTGAGGTGATGGGCCCAGGATGAGTGAGTGATGGGATCGAGGAACATGGAGATAGATGGCAATGGACTTGGGAAGACGGGGGGGGGGGGGGGGGGGGAGGTGACATTTGGGCTTGCTTTTGAGGGTTTGGAGGATTGGTCCATAGCAATAGAAGCCAGGACTTCTCAGAGAAAACATCTGACTGGGGAGACATTGAAAATGTCCCTTAGAGTGGGGAGCAAAGGTTTTACAGAAACATTACACAGCTCTGATCCGAGGAAGCATCTCAGAGGGTAAGGCACTTGCTACAGAAGTGTGATGACCTGAGTTCAAAGGCCAAAGCCCATATAAAGCTGACATGGTCAGGCACATCTATAATCCCAGCACTCCCATAGCAACATGAGAGGTCGTGGCAGGAGAATCCCCAGAAGATGGAGAGCCAGCTAGCCTGGCATACAGAGCAGTGAACAGCAAAGAGAGCTTGACCCAAGCGAGGTGGGAGGCAAGGACCTTTATACGTGCACTATGTCATGCCTACACTCACACACAAATATATACATACACACACACACACACACACACACACACACACACACACACACACACACAAAGAAAGAAAGAAAGAAAAACAAAAGAAAAAAAGTTGCACAGCTTTTAGAGAGTTTTTGGTAGGAGCCCTATGAGAATTGCAGGACTCTGTAGGGTTGATCTGGGATTACTAAGGAATCACAGTCAGATTCTGGTACTGGATTCCTGAAAGACATTTACTGAGGGCAGAAAATATCTCCAGGACTGGAGTGGGTGTACTTCAAAGTGTAACTTTATTCCTGGTATCAGAGATAGGAGGGGGAACCCACACACCAAAAAGTAGCTGTTGGGGGGGTGGGCTAAGTAGTCAGGGGAGGGTCACTCTTGGCCAGGAGGAAAGTCCACCCAGAAAACACAGGCCTGGGGGCTGCAGAAGTGGAAAGTGGGCTTCATCTTGGGCAGAATGTGTTGAATGGGCTGTGGGCTGATGGTTCCAGGAGCCATGGGAGCAGGTATGAGCAGTGGAAACCCATCTGTACCAATCTGCCACCTACCCTCTGAGTGTCAACTTCTCCCTTAGGCTCAGTGAGGGCCACAGACCCTCAGTCTGACAGTTTTGGTTGCTTAGAAGACTCAAAGGAAATGCCAAATGACCCTGTCATATCATTGCCTGAGGACGAGGAACATGGCTTTCTTCATTTCTGCTTCCCAAATTTCGTGTGTCTCTCAGGTAGACATGAACTCACCTCCAGCACTCTAGCTGCAAGGGAGTCTGAAAATGTAATCTCAATCTCTCTCTCTCTCTCTCTCTCTCTCTCTCTCTCTCTCTCTCTCTCTGTGTGTGTGTGTGTGTGTGTGTGTCTTCTAGTAAAGAGCAAGGCATATTGAAGGCACTGAGAGTCTGTCACACACATGGGACATTTTAAATCTACATTTTACAGATGGCCAGCTACACTGGGGTTCCCAGAGAGGCATCACTTGTGCCTGTCAGAAACTGGCACAGCTATTAAACTGGTCAGGTACTAGAAGATGTTTAAAGACCAGCTGTGTGTCGTTCCAACATGAGTGACGCCTCTGCTGAATCAACAAAGAGGACCACCATGTGACTATTTCCTCCATTTTTAAATTTTGATAACATAATAACTGGACACGGCATTTTTAGGTTTTATCTGCATTATCTATTTTCCCTTCCATTCCTTTCTATGTCTGAACAATCAATGAAACAAAAGCCAAGCCATGATTTGTTGTTTGCCAACTTTCCCACAGCATAAATATTCCCACGACGGTCACTGATTCAGGCTGCTAACATGGTGTCGATGAACCCAGAAATGGCGGGGATACAAGTATGTAATGTTCCTACCTGTAAGGCTTAGTGGTAGAGAATTTGTCTAGCAAGTACAAGGCCTGGGTTTGATACCCTCAGCATAGAAAAAAATAATCAATCTACAGACAGTTCATATAAATAACCCTAAGAGACTAGGTATAGTAAAATGCTTGCGGAGTGGTAAGCTTGAAATCCTTTTTCAACCTTTGCTTTTAATGGTATTTATTTAATCATAGTTAAGTTGTTAATGGTTTGTTTAATCAACTGGCTCTCAAAATCCCTGAGAATTCAGTAGTTTGTTCTCACCCGTGTACAGACATCAACTCCAGACCACTACCAGTTTAGACCCAAGACTCTAATGACACCAAAGCTCATGTTCTTTGCACCAGCTCAACACTGACGAAAACAAAAAGGCCCACAGGCTGTAGGTAGTGGAGCTGAGATTTGAAACTATTAATAGTTTAGCCACAAAGCCAAGTACTTAATCACTATCGTTTAGATATTTGTCTCTGATATTTTCCCTTGACCTGTTTACCATTGGTGGGCTTGAGGGGCTTGTAAGACAGGCAAGGGAAAGAGCCCAGAATGCCTTGCAGGGCTATTCTATCCCACACCTAGGTCAAATGAGAGCCACTAAATCTCTGACATAGCCAACCTTTGTTCTCTTACTGCAGAGAGAAGACCGATCCAGGGTCACAAAGTCTGGGACTGTGTGCAGGCTCGAACCCAGACCACAATCATCTACAGACAAGGCATGTCCACAGCTCTGCTGACCTACACTCCGTGGACCAACAGGAATCGCTACTGCAGACAGGTAAGAACTGCCCTGTGTAGACACAGAGCTAGCTGCTCTCCAGACCTGTGAGGGACATCTAGTGAGTGCCACCTGCACCCAAGAGCCCTGTCCAATAGGGTTGCTGCAGGCTGGGGATGTAGTTCAGTTGTTAGATTGCTAATCTAGTCTGCAAAAGGCAGGATTCAATCTGTACCCCTGCATACAACAAGCGATGTGTGTGTGTGTGTGTGTGTGTGTGTGTGTGTACGTGTGTGCGTGTGTATGTGCGCTCGCGCACATGCATGCACTTGTAATCACAGCACTAGATTAGTAGAAGCAAGAGGATCAGAAGTTCAAGGCTATCTTCAGCTACATGGTGAATTTAAAGCCAACTTGGGCTACATGAGATCCTATCTCAAAAGAATAAAAGAAAACAATGGGGTTACCGCTCACCCTTTTTACAAGTACTATTGAAATCTACTAAAATTTGACAAATTTACACATTCGGTTCCTTACTTGCAAGATGGCTACTTAAGGCTCATTGGCCACACTGGGGGTTGGAAGGGGGTTAGCATACTATATAGTGAAGACCCACTTCTATCAGCATAGAAAAATCTACTGGGTCCAGGAGGAGGGCAGATAAACCAGAAGATAACGTCTGGACCTGCAGGAACTGGGACAGTGGTTGTCAGTCTCCCAGCTCTCGGGGAGTACTGCCCACCCCAGGTCGGGCATCTCTCTTTTCTTCCCCCTCCCAACCCTGGCTCAAGCTGTCTTGCTTCCCCCCCCCCCCCCTCGATTCTTCACAGCTGCCTGACCAGAGGCCTGTCCGCAGCTGTCCTCCACAACCCAGGGGTGGAGAACAGCACTTGCGGGAACCTGCCGAGAGCTGACCAGGAGCCAGCACTCCTGGGAGCGGCCCCGCCCCGCCTCCTGCAAGCGGCCAGTGACTGTAGCCCAATATGGGTGGGGCTTAAGGAGTCGGCTTGCACCCAAAGATAGCGCTGACAACAGGGACCCCACACTCAGGAAAGAAGAGTGCTGGGGTAGCCAGGCAGGGCGCCTTTTGGAAGCCACTGGCCCCAAGAGGGGCAGGCACTTGGCGTCTGTCTCCTGCCCCTTTGATGAGTCTCAACATCCTTTCATGTCAGAAATACCGTCTGCCAAGCACACCATGTGCTGTTTGCGCTGGGGTTTTCCTTTTATTCATTTTTTTTTTTTAATTCATCCCATTAAACTGATTTTCTGCAGGGCACCAGAAGGAGGCCAGCGGAACAGCAATGCAGTATAGTTTATAGGGCGGGGGTGGGGGCCGCAGAAGGCAAAGCTCTTTGCTCATCCACCCACAAGCCAAGGCTGGGAGCCTCGAGCTTAAAACCCTCTTTGGATCTTTATAAGATTGGTGTATACTTCTTGTGGATAAACATGACATCCTTCTGCTATCTTAATGGAGTCGGAATAGACGCTAAAGCTCCCTTTAGAAGTCTATAGACTCCCACATGGAATCCTCATAGAATTCAACAGTTGTTTGTAGAAACTTAGACCCCCAGTGCCCTTCCACAGTTCACACAGGCACACACGCAGGCACGCACGCGCGTGCACACACTGTCCCCTCCAGTGAAAAGGCAAATCACCTTGAAATTGATTTCCTTTTCTTGTAGAAAGTTTAATATAGGGGCTGGAGGGATGGCCCAAGGCCAAGCTTTTGTGACATAAGAGAGTAGAGCTCTCTCTTTGAAAAAAAAATTTTTTTAATTGTATTTATTTATTTGTGTGTTGTGCATTTGTGTGTGGTACATGCCATGGTGCACTCCTGGAATCCAGAAATAACTTGCGAGAGTTGGTTCTCTCCCTCCACAATGTGAGTCCCAGGGACTGAACTCAGGTTGCTAGGCTTGGTGACAGATACCTTTACAGATCACGCCATCTCACTGTCCCAAGAACTCTCTCTGAAGTCATACTGGTCAGCAAACCTGATCCCTTGGGAAAAGGTGAATAATTTGAATAAGGATCCTAGCATGTCCGAGAGGTGTCGGCCCTAAGCTATCTGTATCATCATTAATGGTCTGGGTGGGCACACTGTCTTCTATCATGGGAACCTTCAAACTAGGGGTAGGAGGGTGTTTGTATTATTGTCTATTCCAATCCCTAGTTCTGTAGCTGGCATACAGTACATCCTCAATCATTATGTATTGAATGAGTGAAGATATCTTCATAGGAAAGGACTGTAAGGTCCAGCAGGAGGAAGGGGCAATCAGTAGCTCATATGAGGATAGACCAGCTCTGGGCATTTCTATGGAGTGAGGGACCCAAACAAGCAAAGATCTCCATGATGGGCAGATAGTCTGAATTCCCTGCTGGTGTGGGAAGAGCCTAAGGATGAGGTCTGAACAGCATCCAGGCAAGGTTTGTCTAGAAGGCACACTAGAGGGAGGTGACCAGCCACAGCAGTGCCAGTGTGCAGCCTGTCCTGGGCATATGGCCTGAGGCAGCTGTGAGGTCCTTGCAGGGTGTGGAAGCATTTCCTGGCTATCTGTGCATCTCATCTTTTTTGGGGAGGGCGGGGGCGTTCTGAGACAAGGTTTCTCTATTTAATAGTCCTGGTTGCCTTAAACTTACATGCATCTCACCCAAACTAGCAGGGCTTTCTTCAGAGCTATGCCCTGCCCCGGATGAGCTTCATAAACATCTGGGGATAAAGGTCATCCAATAACCCACCTGGTTGTTTAAGAAATTCTGCCTCTTCCAGAGGGCCCTTAGGGGGAGTACTATATTCTTCTTAAACAAGCTGATCTGTGAGGATACCCTTATGTCTGACTGTGTGGGATGCTGCCCAGCTTTCCACCATTCCCGCACACCTTTAAGACTGCAGGAACCCTCAGCATTTGGGAGAAGAGCATGGTTTTAGTTCCTCCAGAACAAAGTAGACATCTCGTGTCCTTGAGTGGTGCCATCCCCGGATGTCAGTACAGCAGGTAAAGGCAGAAGCGCATGGAGCCATGGCAATGACCCAGAAAGGCAGATGAGTTGGGATTTTGTATTTAGGTTCTGGGAGCCATTAGAGATTCAGAGCAGGGAAATGACCTTTCAGATGCGTTTGTTTGTTAAGGCAATGTTTAGGGGAACACAGGCCTCTTGAGTGTGGACAGGTCCTGGTTTTTCTGGACAACCCCCTTTCCTGACTGCTCTTCAGGTATCCCATTAAGTCATATGTCTACTTTATCCTTAAGAATATCCAGCATTACTTACTGGGTGTTTTGTATTAAAGAATTGCTTTTAATGTTCAAGGTATGATAGTAGTATACTTGAGATTGAAAAGATTTTTTTTCACCTTTCCAAAGATATAGATGAGCTATCTGAGATTTGCTTTCAAATAACAGGGAGTGGGGTGGAGGGGGACATGAATTGAAATTGGTGAGCAGGTACTTGTTGAGTTTTGCTGGTGACTAAAGGGAGGTCCACTACACTGTTCTGTGTATTTCATTTGTTTATATTTTTCTACTACAAAAAAAATAGCCAAGCTAGGCATGGTGGTATACAGCTTTAATCCCAGCTCTTGAGAGGCAGAGGCAGGCAGAGCTCTGTGAGTTAAAGGCCAGCTTGGTCTACATAGCAAGTTCCAGGGTAGCTAAGGTTATATAACGAGACCCTGTCTCTAAATAAATAAATATAGTCTCTCAGTGGGGTTACAACAGTAGAGATTTTGTGTCTCGGGGGTGGTTGCCAAGGTCTGGAAGCCTTTCTGATGGTCTCATCTTGGGAAGGAAGCTACAAAAGGCACCAAGGCTTAGACCAACCCCACAACAGAGGACTGGCTGGCCAGCAGGGCTGAAGCAGAGGATCCTTCGGCTCGTGGCACTATCCGTGAATGGACCTCATATTCCATTCTCATGATCTCATGTGTGAGTTAAGTGCTCCAGGGGTGATTACTTAACACTTAAACTCACACTCCAGAGATGAGCAGAAGGGCCTCAAGCAGTTATTCGAATCTACTCCCCCAAATCCACTGGCCAGCATAAAACATTCCAGACCATTTATCACTGTGTGACATTCAAGAACTATGTCTGGACGGAAAGATGACGGCACCCATGTTTATGCTTGGTCAAGAGCAGAATCTGGAAACCCTGGCTGCCTGACACTCAGGAAGTCAAATCCGTTCCCAGTTGGTTCTGAGTGTTCCTCTTGGGCATCTTCATACCCCATCCCC
This sequence comes from Peromyscus eremicus, assembly GCF_949786415.1. Lineage (NCBI taxonomy): Eukaryota > Metazoa > Chordata > Mammalia > Rodentia > Cricetidae > Peromyscus > Peromyscus eremicus. The sequence goes on along the minus strand of NC_081437.1, from coordinate 28,830,124 downwards.
AGCTAGAGAGTTGGCTGGTGATGTTGACAGCACAGAGCCACGTCTTAGGGACTGAACTCTCATAGAAGTACTTGTTGGCATGTCTAGGGACAGACAGAGAGGAGCCCCCAAGTTTAGCGGGGGATTAACATGATGGGCTTGTGCGCACTTGTTATTAAAAGGACCTCGTGGCAGAATGCGGACTACAGTTGGCTTTCATCGTAACATGCCTGAAGATTGAGAAGATTCGGTTCCTCCTTGATCCTTGTAAAAAGCATGTTTACCTAAGAACACCGTGACTGTTGGAAAGCCAAGTTTGCCGAGATCGGGAAGATACTATGGGTAGTGTGCGTGTTTCTGTGCAATTGAAGATGAGATTAGAACCTTCCACTTCCTTCAAGATCTGCTTCCTTTTCTCATAGCTCCCAGGCAGACCTCATACCTCCCAGGTACCTCCATTATGTGTTGTTAAACGACCAAATGGGTTGGCAGATGTGAGATAATGCTGGTGATGGGTATGCAAGATACATTAGAGGAGACAGGCACGTTCTCACTTCCTTCAGGACTATTCCAACACCTTCCACATGCTTTACTGGCACAATATCATGTGTTACACATACTTCCTGATGTCCTATTTGGGTCTCACCCACCTCTCTCCATGGCTTCAATCATGGCCATAAAGGGTCACTTTGGGTCCAAAGATTGTAAGATACATCACTGGGCATGTAGGGAAGCCTGTGGCCTCAAGGCTTGGAATTCACCATGGTGATCAAGGCTGGCACACCACTTTCTTTAGTCCATAGCCAGGCTTGTCTTTATTTTTCTGCTATAGCCAGAAGGAGCAAGAGCCAACCTAGACAGCTGGCATGCCACATTTCCCATCACTCATCTCCTTCCCAGACCTAGACTCCCTGATCACAGGCCATAGGGACAGGAGGACAGTCAGTGAATGGATAGCATGGCCATGAGGGCTCATGGGAAGCCTTCTTTTCAGGCACCAACATCTCAGTAGTATGTGAATCTCAGAGTACATTCTGAGAGCACATATAGATGGAGAGAGAACCAGAGAGCACTGAGAGCTGGGGTTGGGGAAGGGACATTCCACAGGAAGAATTCCAGCACCCCATAGGAGTGGGAAGATCCAGGAAAAGGCCTTAGACGCTCTTGTGGAATGGCCTTAAGTAACTTCCCTATTCTGAAGAGAAGCGTTGTCAACCAGCACACATACCCATACCTGTACACACAAGCACATATTCTCATGGAAGGCCTGAGGAGTTTTCTCTCCTGAAGCTCCCACTTCAATTATGTGCTGGCTCCAAGGAAGAGGGCACACCAATCCCCCATAGGCCCAGGACAAGCCATCTATCTGGCACCCAAAACTGTCCTGTAAGGCACACCTCTGAATTAGACCAAGGAACTTCTGGATGACTTTACCACTTCCTGGGAAACAAGTGCTCCATTGCTCTGGCTGGCAAGGAATGTCCCTAGTACCATCCCACAACAGTGTTCTCTGCTTCTACCCCAGCTAGTAGCAGCATTGTGGAGGAGCGTGTGATGAGAGAAAATAGCTCAGGTCCCCCATCATCTCTAGATAACTGCCCCTCATCCCATCTAGCTATGACAAATGAAGACATGTAGCGAACATGGTGGGTCTCAGCTGCAGTGGCATAGGCCCAGGCCTGTGTTAGCTCTTCCCGTCTCCTCATGGGCAAGAGGATAAGGTTCTTTAGGCCCAGGGAATGAATGAGGCCCTGTTGGTCTCTTGCCTTTCTCACAGACTCAGCCCAGAACCCCTCACCCCCACCCCGACGTGGGCTCAGAGAGTGCCAGTGAATGTGGGCAGAATTTAATTGCCGGACAAGTTCAGATTTGCAACTTTGATCTGTAAAACCTGGCCGTGCTGGGTGATAGAGAGAACGTGAGACCCGGGCACAGACAACCGTAGGGTTGAAATTCACCGTTGTCGCTTATATTGCGTGGCCTTGGGCAGGTGCCTCACATGCATGCCTCCCCCACACCCTGGAATCTGAGTGTTCTCATCGAGAGAACTGGGGAGAGCTGTATCCAGCTCACAAGGGTGCTTAGACAAAGCATGCAAACAGGCCAGCCCACACCTGACGGCCACTCACCTCTCTTTGGAAAATTAGCTGAGCCAGTGGTGAGTGTTTTAGACTTGGTTCAAGATACTAGGCTTTCTAGTTATGGGCACAGTAGGCACTTTTTAACTGTTCTAACCCTCACATCAGCCCTGAAAGGGTACCAAGGTCACCGTCATGGAGCCTGACTAAGGTCACCTAGTGTATGGTGGTGCTGGGGTTTGGAACAAGGCCTTTGGGCATTTCTGTCTGTCCTAGCTATGCATTGAGCTCACTCCAAGAGAGGAAGTGCAAGAGGTGTGTCCATGCATCCAATCAGAACTATTTGCCTAAGGTCTAACGAAGGAAATAAGAGAAGCGGTCTCAGCCCCACTGCAGAGTGTTCTCTGTGGGGTCCAGGGGAACAGCCCAGCTCAGGCCTGCTGGGTGGGAAAGCTTTGCTGAGACCTGGCAGAGGCAACCCTGCCCCGTCATGTCTTTCTCTGCAGCCTGCATGCCCTGCCAGGGTGTCTGAACAATGATTAACCAGCAGCAGGCAGGCTGGTGCAGGCTGGGGCGGAACAGTGGGTGAGCTCACCCTTACACAATGGCTGCCACACCCGCCTGCCCGGCTCCAGGGACTCAACAGAGCAGGGCCAGAGGCTCCTAGAACCTGGGCCATTATTCCCAGGAGGGATAAAGGACAGTCAGGCTAGGTGTGACAGTTACAGTCTTTGCTATCCCAGCACCCCTCGGTAGCCTCTAGGCCTGTAGCGCTGTGGTTTCAGCTTAGCTGGAGATGTCCGACAAACGTGTCACCTGACCCCTTTCCACACCGCCTCAGCCATAAAGCATCAGCCCCATGACTGAATTGGAGCAAGTAGGAGCTGCCGGGTCCCACTCTCCCCTCTTCAAGACCTTGGCAGGTAGGTGGAAAGCCAGAGAGCTGACCCCTCTTCTTGCTCTCCTGGGTCCCCCTGAGCCTTGTCCATGAGTCTCACCTCTGCTCTGGTCACAGGGAAGCGCAAGTGTGTGCATGTCTCAGGTATGTGCACCCCACACCCTGTGCCCGGGGCTCCCTCCCTGGGAGCACTCCAGTTCCTGGGGGGCTGCACAGAGGTGGTGAACTCGGAGCTCAGGTGTGCCAAGACTGCCTGTGGACTCCTGCCATCTCCACGCCTGCCCACTCCACCTCCCTGGAGGCTGGACCTCTTGTTTGTTTGTTGAACGGAGCCCTAAAGTCCTTTGTCCTAAATGAACTGTACCATGTCCAAGTGTCTCAGCATCCGAGGCTGGGAAGTCTGGAGAGGCTTGGTGCTAGGGGTGGGGCTGTGAACCACAGCTTTCTGTGAAGGTAGGGGAAGTGGGGATGTCATAGATGGGGCTGTGGGCTTCTTCCTGCGCCACACCTCTCCCTCAATAAACAGTAAAAACTAGTCTGATACAGGGTCTTAGCTGATGTAAAGGGTCATTCAGGCTTTCTGGGCAAGGGTCTTCAATGGTTTCTCAACAATTAAAGAAAGGAAGGAAGGAAGGAAGGAAGGAAGGAAGGAAGGAAGGAAGGAAGGACAGAAGGAAGAGACAAGCCTATTCTAAAAAGTTGTAGCCATATTTTTGTCTCAGATGTACCAGCCCAGCCTTGGAGGCCCCAACTTCTGTGACGTATTTGGAACCCTGTTTTCTGTTAATTCTTCTGAAACCCAGGCTTGAAAGCTCTGGGTCTTCTTGCCACCATGGAGCCCTGTCCCCAAAGGATACCCTCCTTCCCCACCTCTGCCTCCTGGGGTCCCTTCCTCTTCCATTCAGCATCTCACTGGGTTGTGCCCTGGGATGGAGGGAATTGAATATGCCTGCTACCGTGTATACTAACAGAGAGCCAGAGGTAAGAACAGACGGGAGAAGCCTGTGTGTGCCATGGTGGTGCTAAGGTCTTAAATGGCAACCTAATTCTAAGCCTGGGTGTGTTTGTTCTATCGCTCTATCTATCTATCTATCTATCTATCTATCTATCTATCTATCTATCTATCTATCATCTATTTCCTGCCTTCACAGAAAGCCTATGAAGCAGATCACTTCATGACCAGCATTTTAGAGCTGAGAGATGAAGGAGCATTTGCCGGAGACATACAATTAACATGGATCAGGCTACCATCTGAGGCTGCAAGGTGGACCACGTGCACAAAAAAAGGCAAAGGGAGGGGCTGAGGGGAAGCATTTCCTAACCAGCTCTATCTGGGCTGGAAGTGTGATGGGAGTCCGTCCCTCAAGGACAGAAACAATGTGATCAGCTCAATGGATACAAAGAGGGCTTCTGACAAGGTCCGTTACCCCTTCATGATAAGAACTTCAGAAAAAGGAAGGAGTAGGCCTGAGCTTACAAAAGGCAGTGTGCGTCAGACCTATAGCCATCAATGTATTCAATACGGAACATCTCAAAGCATTTCCCCTAAAACCAGGAGCCACACAAGGGTACCTGCTTCTTCATTCATATTCAATACAGTACTCAAGTCTTAACTAGAGCAACAAGGCAAGAAAAACACATGAACTAGACACAAACAGGAAAGCAAGAAGTCACGTCATCCCTATTTGCATATATTTACATATCCCTATATGTAAAAGGTCCTACAGACGACAACAGAAATCCTTAGAAATGATGCTACTCTGTCAGACAGAGAAGTCGTGTGGGGAGAAACCAAGAGAAGAGAGCTGCATGACATCCAGGTGGGAAGACGTCGCCAACCCTTCCTGTTCTCCCCTTGAGACATCATACTGAGAATGGCCTGAGAGCCTTTGGAACTCTGTCCTCTGAGCATGACAGAGATTGGTCCTATTAAGCTTGAAGGAGGGCAGAGGATCACTGGACCCTCACCTGAGACTCCAGCCACTCACACCCGCCTGCCCCACCCCCAGCTACATACATGGCCCCAATTATACATCATTTTAAGAGGATGTCAGGCTGTGTAGGAGGTAGAAAGTGGAGACGCTCCATTGATGAAACTCCATTGATGAAACTTTGAGGTCATCGCCCATATTGGAGGGTGGCACTTTTGGGTGACACGGCTGTTTGGGGGTCCCCCACACTGCTATAACACCTCACCCATGGTCCTGTAAGTCATCCCGGTAAGCTCATTGTTTCCTGTGCTGGAACCGTTTCTTTGGTCTACCATTAGAGAGAGCCCTACATAGGGGGAGCAGATGCTTACATCATTCCAGGAAAAGCGATACAAGAAGAGGGGTCCAAGAGTAGACAGCCTTTTCTTTCCCTTTCGGATGCAGGAAGAAGACGTTTATAGATGCACGAGCTTGCTTAGTAGTGACAGGGCATGCTGGGACCCCCAGGAGAGGTGTAGGAGAATTCTAACTCCAGAGGGACCATCAGCCCCTAAGTAAAGCCAGAGCAGCCAGCCAGTAAACATGGATGAGGGATTGCCAGCAGCCAGCAAAGCTCTTCCATTTGGGGGTTTTGTTTAAGTCTTCTTCCTGTGAGGGACCCATCCTAAAATTCTTCCTGTGAGGGGACCCATCCTAAAATTCTTCCTGTGAGGGGCCCCATCCTAAAAGGGGTCAGACCCAGCCTTTCCCACAGGGTGGGCCCGAGTGCTGAGACAAGAACACGTCAGGGCTGGTGGGTTAAAGCCTTGAGGCCTTTCCAGATCTTTCTTTATAGGCCTCATAATTGCACTGCCTTCTGATGACATTGTCCTTCCAAAAACAAACACTTCACTGGCTATTTCTCAACTGAGTCATTATTTCACTTCACCTTCTCCCAGGAAACTAAACACACTCCACTCTGCTCCTTCCTTGCTTGGACCACAATCATGCATCACCCTCTCCTGGGACCCACTTCCGAGGCCCTCTGCTCTTTCTCACCCACAGAGCACCAGGCTGCTGTCCCCAGAGGTACTAAGCCAGGTGTGGCCTTGGTGGCTTATCTCACATTCTCCGCCTTTAAGGGGTGGTAATTTGAACAGTGTGTACCTCCCTTGGCCCAAGAGGATTACCACATCTCTTGAGAGGTTGACTGGCCTTCAGCCCTCACCCCGCCTCCTCTAGCCCCAGTCTATGGGGCTGCTACTCACAACGGTCTGGTCAAGGCCTGATGCAGCTTTTTGCTTCACAGGTAGACAGCAAATGCCTCAGGGGATCCAGGCTGACCCACTGGTTGGCCAGGTCCAGTGAGCATTGCCTTTAACAAGACTAGAGGGTGAACTTCATCTCCAGTAGGGCAAAATAGAAGAGCGAAGCCAAGAGAAAGTCCCTAGATCTGTCAAAGCCACAGGTGATACTAGGGCCTTGAAGAGCTCAGAAAGAAAGCCGGAGAGATGGTTCAGTGGTTAGAGAAACCACTTGGACTTGCTGCTCTTGTAAAGGACCTAGTATTGGTTCTCAGCACTTACATGGCAGCTGACACCCATTGATAACTCTTGTCCTAGGAGATCTAAGGCCTTCATCTGGCTTCCATGGGCACCAGGCATGCACATGGTACACAGACATATGTGCAGACAAAACTCTCAAACACAAAAATAAAAACAAATTAATTTTTAAAAATCCCAGGAAGGCCTTTCTTCCTAGAGAGTACTCTGGATCTAGGATCAGATCAAGACACAGCTCTCAGAGCAGAGCTCAGGGTGTTGGCAAGCACTGTGACCCTGACTTTCTTTTTCTTTCCTTTTTTTTTTTTTTTAAGATTTATTTATTTCTTATGTATACAGTATTCTGGCTGCGTGTATGCCTTGCAGGCCACAAGAGTGCACCAGGTCTCATTATAGATCATTGGTGAGCCACCATGTGGTTGCTGGGAATTGAACTTGGGACCTCTGGAAGAGCGAGCAGTCAGTACTCTTAACCTCTGAGCCATCTCTCCAACCCCAATGACTCTCTTTTTCATCTGGAGGGTGGAACTTAATGAGGATATCCAAGAAGGTAGCATTCCTTTACTTCTGCTACAGCCTCTTCCACAGGACTCCAGGCAGGATACACATGCAGGGTCTTCCCATATAAAATTCCCTGTTAACACAGGTGTGGGGCAATGAGCTCCGGGAACAGCACTCCTAGGGCTCAGATTACACCAGAACAGCCCAGGTAGTACTGAACGAAAGTTTGCAAAGCTCTTATGGACTCTTTTACACACAAGGCCTGGACAACCCAGCAGACAGAATGGTGCTCACTGGGAGCATCAAGAATTCCTGAGGCTCACTGCTGTGGGGGCAAATAGGGGAGCCTGAGCTGAGTCCACACCCATGCACTACAGCATCGTTTATACAGGAGAATGATGGAAAAGGTCTGAGGAGCCTTCTGAGACCCCAACCAGCCCTGTGCAGGAGGCTGGAGCAGCTCCAGTGAGAATCCCTTTGCAGTCTCTGTTTTTCCACTGCCCTGAGGGAGCATGGGTGCAGAAGCCTTCTCCAGGATGATCTGCTTCCTGCTGGGATTCCTGTTGGGATTCCCCAGTAACTTCCCTCGGGTCACCAGGCAGCTTCACACACAGCAGCAGTTCAAAGAGGCCACGAAAATTGGAGCACTATATCCCAGGGCCCTAGGGTGGACCAGCCCTGTGTGGATAGCTCTATTCAGACAAATCTGACTTAGGGTCATCCTAGCCATGCCCGGGACACTTTCAGGAAGGAGGTCAAGGGGTCATCTGGACAGGAAGTTCTCGGGTCACATCAAATGTTCCATGTCACAATCCCTTCATTGAACCTATTTCCAGGAAGTCATCAGTCTCACGGATGGGTGAGGTGGGGGAGGGGCCTTTCGGCGTAAGGGTCACAGGTTGGAGCCATCCAGCAGTCCTGCTATTAAGTACACGTGGTAAAAAGCCCCAGCTCTAGGCACTGGCCACTCACTGCAGTTCCCAGCAGTCCCATGACAGCCCAGCACAGGGAAGACAATTCATATTCCTGTCACCGGGGCCTCTAGGGACAACCCAAGGATAGGGGGGCATCCAGCAACAGACACCTTCCCTGGGTGGGTGTGGAAGACAGATATTACACTCCTGTCTGGGGGGGGTGATGACATCATGAAATGGTCCTGGGGGTTTCTAGTGGTTGAGTCACCGGGCAGCTACCTTGACCTTGAGACTCATCAGGCAGACAAAACCCTTGGTGTCACACACTGAGGATAGCTTTACCTCCTCCCACTACTACCAAACACACTGACTCCCAGCCAGGCTACTGTGTGACAAATCATTTCCTAGGGAGACGCAACACTCATCTATTCACCCGGGAGAGGAATCTCACGACAGACCAAAGTACTGATACCACCGAAGTCCAACTTGATGAACCATGAGGTTTTTTTTGGGGGGGGGGGTTACTTAAGGGAATACGGGCGAAGCATTTATTAGGAGCAGAAATGACTCAAAGACAACTGCATCACCAAAGCCCATCCCATCATGGGTGACAACTCACCAGTCTGGGAACCTGGAGCACACTGCAGAGCCTGCAGCCAGCTCAACAGGTTGGAGAGTGTCCTTTCCAGGTGCCTCAAGTTGATCTAAACCTCTTACAGGCAGCTGGTCATCTGAGAGTATTCATTGCAGCTTGGCTCTGTTCTTCTGAGAGGGACTCTCGGCTAGAAAAAAGTAACAATAAAATTTACAATAAGGTAAACAATGAAGTTTACTATGGAGGGCGGGGCCTAGCGAACCTGGTAGGTTTCAGGGACTTCCTGCAGACCTTTTGAGTTGTTTACCTTCCTGTTCAAGGAGCTTCCCCAGAGGAAAGGATGTTTCAGTCTCTGGGGAAACTGTTAAACAGCACAGGCCTGAAGAGAATCTGAAGATTATGAAGGTCACAGTGGAGGGGCTGCCAGGGTGGGGAAGGATAGGCTGCTTTGAGTTCTCCTTTCCTTAGAAGTTTCTGGAGTTTCAGACAGGTCCTCCTAGCACCCTAGGATCCAGCTCAGTAACTACCTCCTCTTGGAAAGGGCAGCGGATCAGAAAGGAACTGGGAAAGTAGAGGACAGTCACTGCTGGAGGGATGAGGAAGAGAGCCGGGAGAAGCCACAGGACTCACCTCTAGGGGCTCAGCAGAGGGCTGGCACTCCGTGTCCTACATGAAGCTGTAGGGCATGTCATCAGGTGAGAGGAGAACCTCTCCTATACAGGACAGAAGAAGCATCCAGAAGATTAACCTAGTTGTCTCTCCAAAATGAAGATGAATGGTGGGAGGGGTCAGACCAGCTGGGCATCTCATCTGGAGGCCTCAGCAGAGTGAGGAACCCTTACAGGAAGTAACCCTGTAGCAGGGGGGCGGGGGATGGTGGGAAAGTCAGCTGGGGACTGGAGGTCAGCATGAGCTTATGGACCCTGACTCACAGAGCCCGTGGTGTGGTGTGTGTTCCAGGGTTGGCTGCCGGAGCCATACTGTGGCTGCTGTAGGGTCAATACTGCCAGTGCCATCCAGAGAGGCTCCCACCGGAATGCTTCTCCCAACAGCTCACCTTCTGCCCAAACTTGGTATCTGATGTCTTCAGCTTTGCAATCTTTTCTGAGGGTTGTGGGAGGGATCTTGCCCATCTCTTCAGACCACTACCACCACCACCACCACCACCACCACCACCACCACCACCACCACCCGCCACCATGGCAATGCTGAGTCCAGCTAACAGTGTCCAGGCCCTGAGGTCTTCCATGTCTTTCTAGAAGGATGATGGCATCTTTAAGGACAGGGACAATATCCCGGTGGGAATCTTGGAGCTGAACATCCAGTTGATACGTGGTAGGGACTTGGCTTTGCCTCTTAAGCCCCTCAACCCTGCTTTAAACTCATAGCCTGCAGACTCAGGGAGCCAATCCAGGTGGGATCCCTCAGCAATCCTGCCTGAGGCACAGCTTACGGGAGCTTGACAGGAGCCATTCAACATCGCGAGTAAGCCTAGGACCTAGTTTTAGCCAGTGACCCAGCAAGGAAGCTCCCAACAGCTTCCAGTCAGAGTTTGCTGTTGCTGCCCTCTCAGAAGCCAACGGCTGACGAGTCAGTCCTGGGTGCGAAGGAAAGGTGGCTTCATGTAGTAACCACAAACATGGAAGAGGGTATCTCCGCTGCCTCACGGAAGGCTCCTGCCACACAAAGCACAGCCTTTAGATCTGTAAGGCTCTAACATGGATGGGTTCTAGAGACCCACTGGGCCACGTCCATGAATATTCATGTCCGTTTGCAGCCCAGGTAGCAAGGCCAGTTCCTCTTGTCAGGATGGTCTGTGGGTGCTATGGAAGCCATGTGTCTGTTGTGGGGCAGGAGGTGTGGGCTGGAACCACATGGCCCTGGAGGAAAACCCTGGGAAGAGCGAGGAGGCTGCCTCCTGGGTGGTGGCTGGGGCTGCAGCTGGTCCTGCGTCTTTCATCTCCAGATGCCTGGGCCTCCGTCCCCACATGGTGTCCAGAAGGTTCCAAGGGCTGCCCTTGCTAGAAGCTGCCGGTGGCGGTGTTGACAGCAGGGGACTATGCTGCTCAGAACCCTTGAAGCTTGTGGATTTCGGTTTTCACCACACCCGTCCCTGCCCTCAAAGTCCTGAACATCCTTTTAAGGAGTGTTTATTAACTGGGGATGGGGAAGAGGGTAGTCCATGGGTGGGGGAAGGGCGATGGAGGCCTGTGAGCAGGGACTGCTCTTTACAAAGGAGCCCTCTCCGGTGGCTCCTGGTGGATGGACACACTTGGGCTACTGAGCGTCTGTCAGGTTGGTTGGTTGCTGCATCAGGCTGCTTGAAGAAATGGTGTCTTTTCCCGGTCGCAATGAAGATCACGTGCCTGCAAAGCTCCATGTGCCCATAAGAGGTGCTATTTCCAGTGTTCACAGAGCTCACATGCTTCTACGGACCCTGTAACTATTGCTGGGGGGTCACCTGTCCCTGGATAGAATTCGAATGTGGAGAAAGGTTCAGGAAGTGTATGACCACCAGTCAAAACTCAGTTTAAAAACTCAGTGGTTCGTTCTACATGTCCTGGGCAGGAGGGACAAGAGAGTCAGCCATCACCCCTCCTGCATTCTCACAAGTTACCCTGAAAACATACAGGAGAGAGAGAGAGAGAGAGAGAGAGAGAGAGAGAGAGAGAGAGAGAGAGAGAGAGTCTGTGGAGAGACGGAAGAAGCCTAGGACCTACCTAGTTACATAGTTGTGGTTCTGACGCTGTGACCTGGATCAGAAACTCACAGTCTGGCAGCATAGACATAGGGTGCTGTGGCCCAGGTGACCTCAGCCGCCCCCGTAATGACCCCTGTGAGCTGTTCGATGCTGTGGCCCTTAGTACTCTCTTCCCCCTTCTTACCCAGGCCCGGGAGCAAAAAGAGCTGGGCGAAACAAGAGTTAATGCGTGGACGAGCCTGTGGATGGGGAAGTGAGCGCGTGGTCTCTCTCCACTCTCCTTCTCAGCCCTCTAATCCCCTTCCCATCCACATCCCAGGGCCTGGCTAGGGGGCAGAGCCCAGGTGTTTTTCATTAAGAGTTTTATTGCAGATTCTCAGGCTCCAGCCAAGGAAGGCTGAGAGAGGGCCTAATCCTGTGCTCCACCCCCACCCCCCCAGCCGAGCCCCCACACAGCAGGAGTTTGGTTACCGTGCAGAAGTCTGTCCTTTCCCGGCCTTGCACCCTCTGGATAGGTCATCCAAGCCCTTCCCTTCCCCTGTCTTTCCTACTGCAGCAGCCAGACCAGGACATCCCGTTAAGAAACAAAGCTGATTATCCCTGGCCCTCATTTAAAATTCACTGGAGACTGCCACTCTTGATTTTTTTTTTTAATATGGCCTCTGCTTTATAGCTCTTGTCAATATTAACCACCGTGGTCAGTTTCGAACCACCGATGAAAGTCTCTGAACTTGGGTATGCAATCAGCTCTCCTAAGTCAACAGGAGTTCCGCATCATCCTCTCCCTGTACCTCCTTTACCGGCCCCTGGGTTCCCTCCAGCCCCATCCTCCACCACTTCCCCATCCCTGACACAAACTCAGTACACTGAGTGGCTCCTAAGTGTCACTAACATTTGCTTAGACCCCCCCCCCACCCTGTCCCCTGCCCAGCCAACTCCTTCAAGAGCTTGGAATTCAGATGCCTCTTCCTCTAGCGAGGCTTCTCTGAGCTCGTGCTAAAAGAAAGGCATGCTCATCAGCTCTGCCTACAACACTGCTTTTGGACCTCTCTGTGGGTTAGCAGTGCATGGGGGTCCTTGCCGTGGGACTATGGACTCCTTTTCTGTTCACCCATGAATCTTGGGCCCTGACCTAGAAGAGGTCAGTGACTGTACCAAAAGAGCGAGCTGCAGGAAACAGCCCTAGGGGACAATCTCCCTTTGGACCCAGGACCATCTCCTAAGTTTCCCTATGGAACCCTGAGCTAGCATTTTGGCCAGGCATCCTCAGAACTTGTGCTGCCCATAGTCCCCCTACCGGGAGGACATGGCCCCCAGGCTCTGGTGTAGGGGTACAGAGATGCCGAGGTGGGGAAAGAAATAAGCAGCCATCTTCCTCCTGGCTGTTTGGGTCCTTGCAGGACTAGTTACCGTCATGGACATGGAATGCAGCTTACAGGCCCATTCTCGAGGCCACCCTTTCCCATGCTTTAGAATAGCCTCAGGTTTGGCAGGGGGGGTTGAAGCTAGAAGAACAGCCCCTCCACCTGTCCAGATAGCCTCTGAAACTCGAGTGGGTAATTGCCACCATTTATGGGGTGCCGGCAGAGAGCCCACAGCAAACTGCTCAGCAGTTTACAAACCTTACCTTCATTTATGCCTGACAGACCTAATGATGAGCTGAGAGCTGTCTGCCCCATTTCCCAGACAAGAAAATCGAGGTTCTGAAGACTTTTTATAGTCAGGCAGCAATGGAATGGGGTCTGAGCCCCAAACCCTGCTTCTGTATTACCCTTCTCCCCTAACACAGGAGGGTGGGTGTGTCTGGGGTCAGTGGTTTCTAGGCATGGAAGTAATGCTAGCTCTCATTTGGAGAGTTCTAGATCCTGGTGGGTAGCAATTAGCAGGAAAGCACATTTGCCTGTCGATTTCACAGTCTCAGCTGAATCTGAGGAAAGGCACCCACATCCTTGGGTGTCCGAAGAGGAAGTGGAGGCTGAGGCAGGCAGAAGGCTCTGCTGTATAGGTCCTCTGCTAGTGTGGCAGAGCTCACCTGGACACCCGGGGCTGCCATCCGGCACAGGTAAGGATGGGAGTTGTAAGGGCAAGGCTAAGAAAGACAGCTGCAGCAGGGCTCTGCCCAGCATTCCCTCCCCTGTCCCCACTGTGGGCAGCCTTGTGCGAAGTTTCCCCTTTCCACACACACTTCCTTTTCCTCATCTGTAGAATGGGAATTAGACCATCACTCTTGTGCAACCCTGGAGTGTCTCTGAGACCGTGAGAGACTATAATGGTTGTCTAACAGTCCTGGCTGCCCTGGAACTCGCTTTGTAGACCAGGCTGGCTTCGAACTCACTGAGATCCACCGGCCTCTGCCTCCCAAGTGCTGGGATTAAAGGTGTGCGCCACCACCACTACCTGGCCATAGTTTGTGTCTTTACCACTATGGTTGGATGTAGACCTACTCTGTTCCCCAAACTTCTCCATGCCCTTAGTGGTCACCTGTCTCCACCCTCAGACCTTTCTGTACCCAAAGTTTTGACATAGGTTTCCAGATATCCTATGGGTGAAATCTCTGTTAGACAGAGAAACCCTGTCTCAAAGAACCAAAAAAAAAAAAGAAAGAAAAAGAAAAAGAATTATGGAGTAGGGGCAGGTTTACTGTCCATAAAATATACTTTATATACTTTTATTTTATTTTATTTGAGACAGGATCTCAGTACAAAGAGCAGGCTGACCTCAAACACAGAGGTCTGAGGTCTGATTGCCTCTGCCTCTGAACGCTGGGACTAAAGATGTGAGCCACCATTAATGTACTTTATATGTTTTTTTAAAAAGGGGGGGATGACACGTCCTTTGTCTTTTTTCTCTCTTTTTTTTTTCTTAGCAATGCTGTTGATCAAACTTAGAGTCTCATACATACGAAGCAAGCGTTCTTCCACTAAGTTCCAGGCCAAGTCCTGCTTCTCCCCGTCATCTGTCCTAACAAATATATACAAACTATAAAAGAAGTTTAACCAAAAAACGAGAGGGAATTTTAAATAAGTTAAATTAAAAAAAAAAAAAAAGAAGAAGAATTTCACTTTGTGGAGTGTTTTTTAAGTGTTTCCTTCAGGAGTTTACATGGAGAAGGGGCTGAAGCCCAGAAGCCAACTAATCCCTCTCACCAACCCTGTTCACCACCTAACTCAGTGTCCTCAGCTCCGAGGGACACTATTTCCCTTCGTGGGGATTGAATGGCTCAACTCCAAGAAGACACATGCGGGTCAGTGTATTACCCTGTGTTGAAACACTGGAATTTTGGGGTTGTTGACGTGGCTTAGGGAACCACAGTATTTAAAGTAGGGAGGGACCTGGGAACTGTCCCCTTTCTTCTTCCCCTGTCCCCTGTCATTCCCCACACAGTCAGAGAAGGAGAGAAGTGGCACCTATGACCAGGCCTGTGGTTAACTAGCGGGGTGGCTTACACACAGGACACGTGTCCCAGTTTGTCACTTGCTGGGTTTACTAGGGCAGGGCAGTGGGCAACAGAACCAAGGGAGCCCTGGACTCTTACGCCAAAACAACTCAATCCACTGACCGGTCCTTCCTCACTGCTTTCATCAACAGCTCCTAAAGCCATCCCCAGATCCTTCTCTGTGGCCACAGATTGCCCCAGGCCACCGTAGCTCTCCAAGGACCTCTAAGTCCCCAGGCACTGTAGCAGCCGGGCTTCCTGAAGACCAAGGCTCTACATGCTAATTTTTCCAGTGCCTTAAATGTTTGAGAACCCAGGACCCATCCATAAGGAAGAGCAAAAGGCTGATGTGGAAAGTGAGTCCTAACGTGAAAAACTAGATTTCCTGGGAGGGGGGAGAAAGAATAGAAAAAAGAAACACAAAGGCTGCCCCGATAGCTCAGTGGGTAAAGTCCTCGAGCCTGAGGGTCTGAGTGGATCCTCAGGACACAGCCATCCATGATCGCAGATGGCAGGACACAGACACAGGAGATTATTGGAGCAAGCTGGCTAGCTACACTAGACAAATCCGTGAGTTCTTGAGTCAAGTGAGAGACCCTGCCTCAAAATCTAAGTTGGACCACACACACACACACACACACACACACACACACACACACACACACACACGTCAACCTCTGTCCTCCACACAGATGTGCACAGATACCTGTACGCACATCCAGACCCACACACATTTGAACATGCATATATAATGTGTGCATGCTATACCACACACAACACACAACACACACACATACACACACAGAGAAACACAGTGGAAAGGTGTGATGAGATTCCTCACTTCATTTGCAACGAAACTAATTTGAATGAAAAGAACCTCGACGCTCTCTCCACCCAGAGGGGACCATTTGATAAGGTGTGGCGATGTATCTGAGACTCTTGTTGCCGTCTGGGTGCAGCGACGGATGTGAGATACCGATCCCTTTTTTAGGAGAGCAGCGTGAAGAACGTCCCCTTCCGTCCATCCAGGACCCCTGGCTGGAAGGGTTCCTCAAGTATGTGTGTTCATGGCAGTTCAGGAGGCTGTATGCTGTACAGCCAGCAGCAGTACAGACAGCAGCAGCTGCCTGCTAACCAGACATCCACCACGAGAAAGAGTTGGGGTGGCTTCAGGCTATCTGCCTCACTGAGTGGACTCCGTAGCCATCATGAGAACAGGGCGGGGCTGTCTGCAGGTGCTGGCATGCTGAAGGAAACCACGCAGATCTCCCATGTAGAGAGCCGGCCATTTGTGCAAGTTTTAAAAGCCCAGACTTAACCCTCGTAGGCACATGCGTGGAAAAAGTATTCTGGAAATGTACCCTGGAACCCCATTAAAGGAAGTTGCCTTTGGCCGGAGCCGCAGGTCGGGAGGAAGAGCTCGCTTGCGTTTTGTACTTGCTCACTCTGTTTGGATTTCTAGTCACATGCCCACAAGTATTTTTAACTTTTCAAATGTCATCATGAAGTGTCTAGATGGTGGGACCGAGATAAGGTTAGTTCTGTCTCCAGCCATTCCCCTTCCTTTCTCCCTCCCCTCCTCCTCCTCTTCTCCTCCCCCACCCCTCTCTCATATTTCAGATCAAACCTAAGGCGTGCTGCATGTTAGACAAGCGCCGTACCACTGAGCTACATCCTTAACTTCCTTCCCCCTGTCTCCCTCCTTCCCTTCCTTCCCCTCCTTTCCTTCCTTCCTTCCTCCCTCCCTCCCTCCCTCCCTCCCTCCCTCCCTCCTTTCCTTCCTTCCTTCCTGAACAGGCCGTCACCAAGTTACCTAGGCTGACTTCGAATTTCCAGTTCTTTTTGTCTCACCTTTTGGAATAACTGGGATTACAGGCTTGTGACACGGTGTTCGGCTGGTTTTATCGTCTATATACTTTTCTATATTAAAAATGACTCGAAAATCAATGTGTTTAAGTGTTTTTGCAGCAATCACATACCTTCTCTGCCCTGGAGAGAAAGTCCACAAGGCTCTCAAACTGGTATCACGGGAGGTCCCCTGTCTACCTTTTCTCCTGTTTCTCCTCTGTAAACTCCTGGTTGCAAACCTAGCCGATCCCATCAACTTCCTAAGAAGCTGGTTATTGCTGACTCGGGGGCCTTTGCTCATGATATGCTGTTCCCTACTCCCTCCCCGATAGCCCCTGCACGCTACCATTTACTTTCCACAGCTTGACTCGGGGTACATCCCGTGCTTGCCCCCGGGGACAGAATGACCCTGCCCTGTTCCTAACATCTTTCTCACTGCCACCATGCTCTTCCTGTGATATCACGGCTTCCCACCGACCGGCCTCTCTCACTCCCTTACACCAGCCTGGAAAACAGGGTCAGGTCAGGCCCAGCCCCCAGCCTGGCATGGAAGAGGCTTTGTCCATCTGGATTGGTGGAGCTGACTGGTGACTGAACACTAAATGGAGAGCTGACACCCGGGCCATCCCTAGCACCAACCTCTTTGCAAGGTGGCATTCGTTTTCCCTGTCCTAGACACAGCCAGTGCCGAGGCAGTCTGGAAGGGCAGACAAAGCAGCCCGCAGCAGGCTGCCTGCTGGACTCCAAAGTGGCTTTGATTTCCTCTCCTGCGGGTGCCAAGTCCCTGAACAAATATTTTCCTGGAGTGGAGGAATGGCTTCGCTCTCAGCTTTAAGTGCTGGAAACAGCGTCTGGGGATGGCAGGTTCCAGGAAGCAGGGAAAGAGCAGGGCCAGCTCGCTGCTGGGGGAGGAGGGGTCACCGGGCATACCCTCTGGGTAGTGCCCACCATCCCACAATTGAAAAAGGATTCTGCTCCACAGAGCCCATCAGACCCAGACAAGCAGCTGGCTTGCTTGGCATGCAACCATGGCTAGCTTTGCCCTGGGCCTCTCCATCCATAAATTAGAATCCTCTGGGATTCTGAAGAAAACGTCCGACATGTGGCCTCCCCTGTTTCTACTGAAAAGGCTACAGTGGAACTTGAAGAAGCTAGTTAGAGTCTCAGAAGCCCTTTGATAATAAGCTGCTTTGCTTCATGTGACTTTCCGATGGCAGAATCCACACCTAGAACACACTCGCCTAAGTGCGTGACTGATGGTTTATTTACATAGACTTTTGCCCTTCTAATCACCACCCACACATCAAACCAGAGAATATTTCTTGCAACCTAGAAGGTTCCTTTGTGTCCCTGCCTCGTCCATACCACGCCCTCGGCTGGAGGGCCCCACTGGTTTCTATTGTGGTCAGCTAGCCTCCTGTACCTGGAACTGTGCAACCCAGGTTCCTTTGCTTCTGGCTCCAAACAGTTAAGAAGTTGCCTGTGTTGTGAGTGCCTTGGCACTTTGGTTCCTTGGTCATTGCCAAATAGTATTTCTTTGTAAGGATATGCCACGAGTTACTTCTCTACGCTCCTGTTGATCGACATTGACTTCTGTGTCTGGTGCATGGTGGCTATAGATGCTAGGGGCATCCTCGCGCCTCTCTTTTGACAGACACCTGCTCTTATTCTCCTGGAGCCTCGGAGAGGTGAATGCCTTCAACAGTTACTACCATGCAAGTCTCCCAACGCTCATGCGAATTGCACGCTCTGCAACAGCCCAGAAGCACTCCAGTCCCTTCCTCTCCCCTCCAACACCGTTGTGTCTTCTATTTCTAGATGGGTGAAGGCGGCGATCTTGTGTCACTCCTTCATTTCTAAGAGTTGTTGGACTTTCAGAGTAGGACAGCAGCCTAGCTTGACATGGTGAACACTCCAAAGCCTGCGAGAGTGTACAGGCTCAAACTCTTGCACAACAGACATCTGCCTTCAAAGAGCACCCAGGGCGGCAGACGTCTTAGCAAGAGATGTGTGAAAGGGAGAGTGACCAGGGAGTGATTGGGCAGGATTTAGGTGCCTCTCCTAACTGGAAGTTGAGCAATCATTCAATAGAACAGCTGAGGACCTGATTGGGGCAATTCCATCCTATGAGTACGCATGGCCGAGGGTAGGTACCTAGGGAGGGGGATGCTATGGTGTTGGGTAATAAGGGAGGGGGAAGGGAGAAAGCCAGGAGAAGGCTGTGCCACACCCAGGTGGAGATACAAGAGCCTGAAACTCTGCAGCTTTATGGTCGGGGAAGCCAAAGCATTTTCTAAATCCCACTAGGCCCCTGGCTCAGGACCACTTCCCAGCTCCAGGGACCAGGAGCAGCTCGGAGGTAGCCCATCACACTTTGTGAGCCGAGCTGGACAAAAGGAACATAGATGGTCTGAGAGGTACAGGACGCTGGGATACCTCTGAAGTGACCATGATTTCTGAGTGTTGTAGAATATTAGTTTAAGGTGTGTTACTTTTGTTTAACTCTGTGAAGCTGTGTTACTGTGCCTGCCATAAAACACCTGATGGTCTAATAAAAAAAAAAAAATGAAAGGCCGATAGTGAGGCAGGAGAAAGGATAGGCAGGGCTGGCAGGCAGAGAATATAAAAAGGAATGAGAGGAGGCAGACCCATGGGCCAGCCACCCAGCTAGCTACACAGCTAGCCACAGAGTAAGAGTAAGATTTACAGAAGTAAGAGAATGGGAAAAGCCCTGAGGCAAAAGGTAGATGGGATAATTAGTTAAGAAAAGCTGGCTAGAAACAAGCTAAGCTAAGGCTGGGCATTTACAATTAAGAATAAGTCTTCAGGTGTGATTTATTTGGGAGCTGGGTGACAGGCCCGCCAAAAGAAAAGAGCAAAACCAAACACTGGGCCCCTTACATTTTGCTGGCTTGCATGGGCTTCCAATTCTGCCAGGTGTTGTCCTGGAACCATCCACCATCAGTGCCTAACCCAAGAGAGGGCTCAAGATTGCTCACCTCGAGGGCTGCTGTCCTCTCTCCTCACCAAGACCATTAGCTCAGAAGGCAGGCTTATAGCACACCTTTGCCTCTGGGCTCCCTTCAGGCTCACAAGGGAGAGCAAGGGCATCCAGGAGCATGCTTCGGAAATCCCAACAGTTCTCTGCCTCTCCCTCCGTGCTCCCCTACCCATCTGCAATGTCTTCTCTTTCCCTGGCTATCACTCCAGCCAACATGGAGCCTCTGGAACCCTGTCTTTGGCTGAGGTGCGCCTTCTGCCTGGAGCGCCTCTTCTCTATGTCAGGGGCCACTTACACTTCGCTCCTCCAGAACTGGCCCAAGGGCCACCTAGACCAATGAGCTCCAGTGACCCTGATGCTGAGCTGGACAAATGTCCCTGTCCTGCCAATCCCCACTAGCCTCCACAGAACTCTGCCGCCGTGGACACCACTCTGTCCTTCTCTTTGTCTGCCATTCCTGAGAGCAGAAGAAGAGAGGTCTGGAATCTTCATTCTGAATGTGACATCCGGAGCCAAACCCCAGAGGCAAGCAACACCCAGACTGCAATTCAGACAGAAACCAGCTGTGAATTAAGAACACGACATCACTGAGCCACACTCAGCCCGTCACTCGGAAGAACCCTCAGAGGGGAATTCCGCAACTCCTACTTCCTACACAGAACCCTAGCACACTCATACCGGTGGCAGGGGCTGAAGACAAAGTCACAGCAATGTGCCCAGGGGTTCCCTGCAGAGAAGAGGAGAATCTGGAAAAAGTGGAAGAGGAAGACAATGGAGCACAGGACTGCGAGCTGGAGTGAGGTGGGGACAGACAGATCGTAGACTGCCTGAGGACCCTAAAGTGATATTTAAAGGACTCCACATCTTAGCTTCTTTCTGGAGGTCTTGGGGAGATTATAAATTAGTGAAATTGACGGAGATCCGGGAAGCCATGTCCATCACCGTTTTTACTACCCAGCCCAGGGGCTGGAGAAGAGCCAGTATTCTTATTTCAGTGTTTAAGGAACAAATGAATGACCTAAGGGGATGTTTTTGTGGTCAGTATTGGTGACGAAAGCTAGGGGCCTTGCTTATGCCAGATAAGCAAGTATGCTACCACTGAGCTCTATATCCCCAGCCCTCTTGACACTTAAAATTTTTAAGTTCTGAAACCGGGCGGCGGCGGCGGCGGCGGTGGTGGTGGTGGTGGTGGTGGTGGTGGTGGTGGTGCACACCTTTAATCCCAGCACTTGGGAGGCAGAGGCAGGCAGATCTCTGCGAGTTCAAGGCCAGCCTGGGCTACAGAGTGAATTCCAGGAAAGGCGCAAAGCTACACAGAAAAACCTGTCTCAAAAAGAACCAAAATAAGTAAATAAATAATAAAATAATTTTTTAAAAAAATTTCTGAAGAAACTGTGATTAGCAGCTTCCCTCCTAATGACTAGTGTTCATGGTCCTGGATGGTAGGTACTCTGCATTCTACTGGAGGAAAAAAAAAAAGGAATCATCAATATCACCCAGCTACAAATCCTGTGACCTACAACAGCAACCTGTCTGCCAACACATTGATGCAATAGTGGTACAAATGTTATGGGAGTAACCAACCACTTTTTAATCCGATCTAAGCCTCACTCCATGAGGCAGAACCCACATCTGACACAGCTAAAGCAGGCAAGAAACTAGACTAGAGAGGTTGTGGGTCCTAGGAGCAAACCTATCGTCATTATACTGTTAAAGAACTTAGCAATGAAATGACTCCTAACGACGTATTGCTATATCCCATAGATCAGTGCACCACCCAGCTGCCATCAAGGAAGCAGCTCCCTGCAGTAGATGATAATTAAGACAGACCCACAACTGGACAATATGCAGAGTGGGAGACTTTGGAGCACTCAGCCCTAAATGGGATCACTTTATTAGACCCCTCCCTCTCCTCAAGGCTCAGAGATCTACTCAGAAGAGGAAACAGAGAGAACGTAAGAGCCAGAGGTGGTGGATGACTCCAAGGAAAATGCCTCTTCCAGACACAACAGGGCTGATACACATAGGAACTCAGAGACTTTGACAGCACACACAAGTGCAAGCCAGACAAAGTCACTCGTGGAGAAAAGGAAGTGGACACAAAGTTCCACCCCTTACCAAGAAGCTATCAGGAAGCTATTTGTCATTGATACCTCCTGGAAAAAAATAAATTTTCTCCAATGGTGTGACACTGTACCGGTAATTCAACCACACACACCAATGCAGGCCCCATGTCCGTGTGTGTGTGTGTGTGTGTGTGTGTGTGTGTGTGTGTGTACTTTTCATTTACTTATTTTGTCTTGCTGGCATTTTTTATTTTGATTTGGGTTTTTGTTTTTTGAGAGAGAAGTTGGGGGAGGAAGAGGGATATAGGAATTGGGGAGAATATAATCCAACCACATTATATAACTTTAAAGTAAGCAAAACAAAATTCTTTTTAGTTGGAGAGAGTGCTCGTACGTATGCATGTAAAGGTTAGAAAGTAATTTGCAGCCCGGCGGTGGTGGCACACGCCTTTAATCCCAGCACTCGGGAGGCAGAGCCAGGTGGATCTCTGTGAGTTCGAGGCCAGCCTGGTCTACAGAGCGAAAGCCAGGAAAGGCGCAAAGCTACACACAGAAACCCCATCTCGCAAAATCAAAAAAAAAAAAAAAAAAAAGTAATTTGCAGGAGTCTGCTCTTTCTCTCTCTCCTCAGGTGGTTCTGAGGATGGAACTCAGGTTGTGAGAGTTGGTGACGAGCAGCTTTTTACCTACTGGGCCATCTTTGCTGGTCCCTGTATTTGCTTTTCGAGACAGGGTCTCTGGAATTTGCCCAGGCTGACCTTGAACTCACTCTGCAACTCAGGTAGGTTGCTGGTGTTACAAGCATGTGTGTCCCTAGGCCCAGCCATCAGTACCGCTTCGGGAGTATAACGCGTGGGAAGAGAGTACCACGTGCTTAGCAACTGGAACCTGTAGGTCCTGCTGTATCAATAGGCACAGTTCCTCCTGCTCTCTACCCCCAAGGACATGCCTAGTCAAGGCTAACCCGCACCCAGGACCAGATGAGGCTGAGGAGAGACACCTAGCTGCTCTCCCATAATCTAGGGGTGCTTCTTGGTGTTCTGTGCTTTTTTTGACTTTCCAATCTCCCGCTGTCATTTTTCCCACTGGGCAGACAATCCTTGCAGGTCTTTTCACACAGGAGACTGTTTGCTAGTGAAAGTTGTTTTTTTTAAGAATTACACAATGAGCAAACAGAACAGACGGCAAACTCTGAAATTCAGAGTCAGCAGAGCCCTCATGGCCCCAGGGGAAGGAATAATCCAGCTGGAGTTGGCACGATACACTTAAGAGAGCCAGACAGGCGCAAAGCCAGGAGTCCTGGGAGAAGGCAACCCCAAAGTCCTGCCCCGGGGTCTAGGCAAGGGCAGCAGATTGTTGCTATTTGGTACCAAGGCAGAACACAGACCAGTTAGACTCCCATTCCAAAAACCACAGAGTAGGACATGGCCGGACCAAGAAGAGACTCCACAACCACCACCAGTCTGCTGTCCAAATGGACATGCACCGTTTATTGCAGTTACATGAACGGGCCCAGCCTGAGGCTTGGTTGGCCGCTGTCTCACAAGCTCTCAGCCGAGTGCTGTCTCAGATCTGACCCCCACCCCCCCACACTCCCCCCCATCATATCCGGCCATTACGTTCCGGCAACAAGTTCCGAGATGAAACACAGGGCACAGGTCTTTTGTCTAACTGAGCCACCAAGGAGCCTCGTCAGCAGCTGGAACATCGTTGAGGTAAATAAGCACGGAGTCCTAGGAAAGTGTCCCAGCCAACACGTGGGAAGAAGGCTGTCCCAGGTGTCTGCTCTGCAAGCCAAGCGTGACTCTACTGACCCCAGGTCAAGTTACGCTCGAGTCCCAGCTACTTAAACCATTTAGAAGAGCAGACATCAAGCCCTGGAACACCCTGGCTGAACCCTACCAACTTCCAAAAGAAGTTTGGCCCAAAAGAAAACAAAAACAAACAAACAAACAAAAAATTAAGAGGAATCCTGGACCTAGGATCCTACCCCTCGAAGAAGTGGAGGCACGTAGCCTTGATCCAAGCTCCCCTGAGCTACCAGGGTTTGAGAAAAGGCTGGCTACATCTACACCACCAGCCCAGAGAAGAAGCAAAAAAGCAATAGAGTTCATAGGACTCCTTTATATTAAAGTTTATTACATCTGCAAAAATCTACTGTACAGAACCCATTGGATTAAGTAGCGTTTTGCCAAAAGCAAAAGACTCTCACTCTTTGGGAAGCTTTTCTGACTCCAGCCTGGGGGCAGGGCCCGCAGGAGCTGAAGGTCAACTTGGTTCTCAATGGAGGAGCCAGTGTGCCAGCCGAACTCAAGATGTGTCTTGTCAACTTCCAGGAGAAAGGTGACCAGAGATGGTACCAAAGGTGGGAGAGTCTTGGGCAGCCTGGCCAAGCCCTCCCCCACCCCCCAGTCTTCTCCCCTCCTCCGTCCCTAGACGGCGCTCTTAGGAGTAAGTTCTCACACAAGGCTCTTCCAATGTCGCAGTGGCCCAGGCCACGGCCATGGCCCTGAGTTCAGACACACAGGCATGACTGGTCAAGAGGTGGTTACCCCATAGCATCCTGGACTAGCCAGCCTACTTCTGGACCACCAGAAAATGGGGCACCATACAGATAGTCCATACCCTGTTGCACGCGTGAGCTGTAGATAAACTTAGAGAGAGACAACACACAAACTAAGCCTACATTTTGGCATCCGGATTTGGTTCTTCTAGGTTAATTAAAAACAAAAAAACAAAACAAAAAAAATGTCTTAATGACCCTGCTGCTGTCTCCTGAATGTGGATGAGGGAAGCAAGATGAGGGACACCAGTCAACTGACTTGCCTTACCCCAGAAGTCAAGTCGACTGGGGGCTCTGAACAGAAAAACTAAGAGGAAAACATGTGCAAAAACAAGTTGATATCTAAGGTAGACTTCCCCCACAAATGCGAAGTGAATTCCAAGGAGCCCTGGACTCCGTCCCCTACCACAGCATGGCCAACCATGGGTAAGCGGTCTCTATGGGTAAGTGCTATGGCGTGGCAGCCGAGGCCCCTCTCCTGTCCCCCTGTATCGTCCAGCCATAATGGGCCATCTAGGTCCAAAGCAGTTGGGTCCCCTTTCTCTCCAGAGCCGGGTCTCCTCCGCTTTGGAGAAACCAAGTCAGCATAGTGGACATCGGGGTGTGGCTGTGGTAGAAAGGTCAGATGCAAGAAACCCTTTGCGCCCAAGCTTCTAGGCAGAAGTCAAAGAAGTAGAGTGGATTCCCAGCACACCCTGGGACTGCTCGGGCAGGAACAGCCGGAAGGAAGGGTCTGGGTGCTGAGGAGGCGACACCGTGGTGGGGAGGCCAGGGCCTTAAGTTTTTTTTTCACAGAAGAAACGAGTGGGAGCCTAGTGAGTGGCAGGGGTCGGGGTAGGGGAAGAACCATTCCTCCATCAGGCATAGAACTCCTCCTGCTTGGTGGGTTTCTGGTAGGCACCTCCATTGGCTTGTTTGGGCTCCTCCAGGGAATAGCTACCCTCGTCCTTCTTCTTCATCCGGTAGAGCATGAAACCCACCAGGCACACAGCAAAGATGAGCCCCACCAGGCCTCCAGCAATGACACCTAGGGAGGGGACAGAGGCTGTCTCAGATCAGCGGCTACAAGGCACACAGCGGCAGTCTCTCCCAACGGATAACACAGGAAGCGGCCTGGGCCATCCAGACTCATCCCTTCTCCTTCCCCACCCCACGGCTAGAGATGGCTTCCCCCTAGAAACCCAGGCCACCCCAGAGCCACAGCCTGCCTTCTCCTACCTACTTGAAAAAAAAAAAAAAGACTCACCTCCCAGCACTTCCTTCCTGTCCAAAAGGCCCTGAGAGGCCCCTGTCGCTCCTTCATCCACTGGGGCCTGATTCCGCTTGTCCGGCTCTATGGCGGCCACAGCTGTGTTCTCCCCAGATGTTTCAAAGATGAAATCCTACAGGAGGGCAAGTCGGGATCAGGTCAATGGAGCCACTGACACAATAACAACCTGGAGCACGGCCGCCATACCCTGTTGGGGTTCCCTCCCACCCCACTTCAGACATACCCAAGCTATGCTAGCAGCATCTGTCATGGTATACAATCACGCTCGGGACCCTGGCTGTCTAAGGCACAGAGACCACCCATTTTTGTATGAAAATCCCATGATGCTCTAGAAAAAATTCACCCTGGTGTCACTTTAGGTGACCAGCTCCCGAGTGATGTCTAAGAAGCCTACTATTGATCTAGTAATCAGTCTATTTTAAGGCAGGAGAAAGGCAGGAACCTGTTACCCTATCACTGTGGTGAGCACTACAATGTGCTTTACAGGACAAAGGGGTGTTAGGGTGCTGGGTGACAGATGCCAGGTACTAGTTAGTGGCCACCCAGGAAACACAAAGCCACTCACCTGCTCTCCGGAGCCCTCCCCTGTGGGAAGCTGATTGGTAGCTCCATCCTCGGCAACCTCTTTGATAACGGAAGTACCTCCGTCCGCCACGCTTGGAGGTGGATGGTCAGGTTGGCCAGGTGCTGTGGGAGCCAAGGTCTCCCGGAGGCCAGGCTGCACGTCTCTGTGGGGATGCGATGTGACAGGTGCCTGGGCTGTGGTGGCTCTGGCTGTTGAGGCCCGTTGGGTGATGGGGAGCTGTGTGGTCTCCCTGGGCCTGGTGGTGACCCCCACTTCCTTGTCCCGAGCGGTGAAGCTAGTGTCCACTTCTGAGACCAGTGCCGGCTCTCCCGCCTCAGGCTTCTCTCCAGCCGGCAGGACGGCGGTGGAGGCAGCCGCCTCGGTGTCCCTGCTGGTGGGCTCTGGAGCGGTGGGTGTGGTTGTCAGGAGCCACACGTCCTTCCAAGTGGAAGAAGTCTGCCGTGACAAAGTGATGTCTGGCAAGGCACCTACAGGGTCAGAAGTGGGGGTGTCAGGGGAGGGAGGTCCCCAGGTGTCAATCAAGCCCAACAAGTTCATACTATGAGGAGACTGGGGCCTGAGTCCCCCAGGCTGAACTCTGAAAAACAGGCCAGAAAAGATGCCCTTTGTAGCTTCCCCTGCCTGGGAGCAGCCTCTGCTGTGAGCATGGGATAAGGCACCATGGATGATAGGACTCGAACCCAGGACACACATCTACCCTGCCCTCTTCCCCAAAGACCTAGGAGCACATGGCTGCAGCCTACCTCCTATCTCCCAGCCCTTTGCTCTGGTTCGCTTCCCATGGCTACCTTGACTTCCCTTCTAAACCCCACTCCCAGCCCCAGCCCCCCACCCCCTGACCTCCCTTCTGGGAGACCTCTTAGGTTTGCTGCAGCTCAAAGCCTTCTCTTCCCCAGACAGATGCTATCTAGGGGAGGTGAGGGCAAGTCTACAGTCAGCTGACGCCGTGCTACCAGAAAGCTCCCAATAGCCTCTGGGGCAAAGTATTCCCATCTCACAGATGGAAACACCAAAGGCTCAGTGGAGTCAAACTCCTTCTCCAAGGGTTGTCTCTAGAGGCTGCCCATGGCCTCTGGGAGCCACCACACTTCTCTGGGGGTTTCCCTTAACTAAACTGTTTGCAGCTGGACATCATTCTTCCCTTTGGCCTTGTCCTTCTTGACTCTGACAGCTGAGGACGGGATGGAGAAGAAAGGGGGCGCACTAAAACTAAGTGACTGTCTGCTCACCCACTCCAGCCATGACCTGTGGCGTTCTCAATGTTCCGGGTCAGCCTTACCTGTGCCCGAGCCAGAGAAGTTGTCAGAGTCATCCCCGGAGCCATCCTGGTCTTCAGGAGGCACATTTACGGTCACAATTTGCTAGGGAAAGATCAAAGAGGAGTTTTGAGATGAGGCTTGGCCAATGCCCAGCATCCCTGAGTTCCCATCTTAGGCAGCCCAAGAGGCTCAGCCAACCATCCCAGCAGCACATGCAGGAAGCAGCCATTACATGTGGCTCTGGGGCTCTCAGCCCCCCCACCCCCGGTCTTCCTCATATCCCCGATGCTGTAACAACCTAAGCTGATGCCAGGTGGAGGGGCAAGGGATGGGGACACGGTCCTCACCCCTGGATGTCTGTCTACTCAGGGAACCCACCCTGGGAACACAAGCTGTGATCCCTGGGAAGTCCATCCATTGATTCTACCCCGAGAATCAGGCACCGGGGCCATCCGTGGGGAGCTTTGACACCACCCCCCCAGAAACTATCTGTACTTAGAAAAATCAGTGTCCCGCTGAGCTAGACGCTAGGGTGTAGGCACAGCAGCCTCAGGTGTGAGAAGCAGGGCCAGGCCTGGCATGGTGGAGCTGTCTGTGCTGAAGCAGCTCTGCCCACACAGGGTGGCCCCTAGGCCTGGTCACAAGGACCGTTTTCTCAGCCACAGGAAGGACTGTATCCTGGTCTTCTCGGTGAAGAAAGGACGGGGCGCCCTTTGGGCTGGGGACAGTGGAGGCTAATCTGAAAGGCTCCTGCATTAAGGAGGCTCCAGTGAATGGGCAGTAGGCCTGGGACGGGCTCTCCCTGGCAACAGCAGCTGCAGGAATGTGGCCCGCCTTGCTGCCTCCAGCTCCAAGGGGCTGCAGGTGGTGGCCCACAAACACAGTCCCACAGGCCTGGGGCAGGGGCGGGGGATGTGGAGCACGGCCCCCCAGCTAGGCACGCTGGGAAAGGGGCCGAGAGTTGGGCCCATGGCTGCCCCCAGCACTGGTTCCAGGACACCAGGTACAGAAGGCCCAGGTAAGCAAGGGATGGGGAGGGGAGCTATGAGAGCCCTGCTGGGCAAGGAGCCGACCCCCAATAACCCAGCTCAGTACAGACCATCTTACAAGGGCCCCAGCACAGACCAGGACAAAGAATGAATTTAAAAAAAAAAAAAAAAAAAAAAGACAGTACAACAGTTTGGGAGGAGTAGCGCATGCCTACAATCCTAATACTCAACAGGGAGATATAAAAGATTGCAGCAAATTTGAGGTCAGCCTCGCCTACATGTGTCCTGGGCCAGCGGAGTTAGATAGAGACTCTTGTCTCAACAAAGCAGAAAAAGAAGTACATCATGGTTCAGCCGAAGGCCCCAGAGACCCCCTGGCCTCTGTCACTCACCAGCTGAGTGGCCTTAGGGATGTCCCTACACATCTAACGGCCTCAGTATCCCCATCTGAAAAATGGGTGCCAGCGCCAACAACAACCGCACTACAGAACGGTCACAGAATTTCTGCGCGAGCGAAAGAACACACAGCCTTGGCAGGTAACAAGCGTCCGTGGCCGTTGTTCTCAGTAATGAGTGGGGAGCTGCTCGACTTGTGATAAAGGACTCTGGGATTGGTGGCAACCCCTGATGCCAGGAGGCCCACGTGGACAGGAGAACACAGGCTCAAGGTGGAATTTCGAGAGAAGAGTCAGGAGGAAGCCAGTTCACCGGGAGCCTCTACAGTCCAGGCAGAGTGGTCGAGCTGAGGCTTAGCACTAAGGAAACAGGGTCACCTTGGCCCCGGAAGCTTGGCAGGACCCAGACAGTGCTATTGGCAGGAAGAGTCAGGCATGGCTGTTGGACCCATGGGGGAAGGCTACAGATGTGTAAGCTCTACTGGTTACAGGGGCCGTTTCAGCACGTGTAGGAGCTGGTAGGCCAGGAATAACATTGAACTTCCTTTAGAAGTACAAAGCAAAAAAGCATGCATGCTCTTCTCCCCTGGGACAAAGGTTTTGAACTTAGGCCCAACTTCATTGACAGTTGGTTCGCTGTGGCTCAACTCGGCTGAGCAGTTACAGCCCCACGCCATGACCCTTTAATACAGTTCCTCATGTTGTGGTGACCCCGACCCATAAAATGATTTCGTTGCCACTTCATAAATGTAATTTTGTTATTGCTATGAACCGCAATGGAAACGTCTGGTCTGTGACCCACAGGTTGAGAACCACTGCAGTAGACCAAGATCATTGTGGCCCATCCACAGGATAGTCAGAATCCATCCCCTCACTGGGTGTCAGCCCACATCCCATCTACACTATGCCAGGTGGTACCCCAGATTTCCTGTGGTAGCCTTCCCTGTGGCTGCATCCGTGGAGAACAGCACCCTCTAGACAGGAAAGACCCCAAGATCACAGTTTCCGCCTCATTCTAGGTCCCAACTCTACCCTCTCCTAACCCACGGACTCCCTCCATGGGATGGCAAGCTGGAGATGGAGCAGAGGTCCCAGATCCAACCAGAACAGCCTGAGTCACACACACCAGGGGTGCAGACCTTGTTCAAGGTGAGGTAGCTAAGTCTGCAGTGATACACAGGGGTCCAGGCAAACATAAGGCGGCTAGCTTCCTCTCTTCATAGAGAAGTGCCAAGAGTCAGCAATTTCCCAAAAGGGAGGGGCTTGTCTTAGAGCTAGATAAGATTGGGTCTTCACAGGGAAGCAATTTGTTCCTCCGGCTTTGCTCAGCTTCTTCCCCTATGATCTTGTCTACACAACAAGCTTCTAAAGCAAATCTCTACTGAAACCAGCAAACCAGGTCCAGGGCAGGGAATGCGGGGGTGGGGGTGGGGGTGGGGGTGGGGGTGGGGTGGGGGTAGGGGAGGGCAGCACACCTGTCCTACACGCCCCCCCAACCTTTGCTAAGGGAAAGAGAAGCAGCTCCCTGACTGCCCCACCTCCACCCTCATTGGAGACTTTTCATGATGGTATCACGATTGAAGGAACAAAGAAACTTCAGCCCGTGAAGAGATGGGTGTGTGTGGGGGGGTGAGTCTGAACCGGGACTTCCCAGGTCCCAGCTGACTGGAGTTTTTGATGCAAATATGATTAGAAGCCTATAGTGTTCCTGTGGACTTATAAGGGCCCTCCTGAGTATCACTTCTGACCTGGGTCCTTCCAAGACCGTTAGGGATGTCTAGGGATAAAGAAACTCCCACCGAGTCACCCACCTCTTGCCACTCGGGGAGGTAAAGGCAATCAAGCCAGCCTTATCTTTCTCCCCCTCTGCCAGCTTCAGGAAAATCAGCTGTACACCAAACAAGTCAAGAATAGAGAACGGAGCTGGCAAGACGGCTCAGCAGGTAAAGGTGACCTGAGATTGATGCTGGGACTCAATTGAAGAGGAGAAAAGATCCTTCTAAGTAGGCCAGACCTCTTCCACATGCCTGCTGTGGTACACAGATACCACACATGGATACTGGTGTACACATACACAATTTTCAAATCACATAGCAGAAACCTCATGGCAAGAAAGATTTTCATGGCCTGTGCTATCGAACCCAGGGCCACTTAGCTCCCTCTCACTGAAGCACAAAGCAGAGAAGCCAGCTGATTTGAAAACCCAAAGTCCGAGGTTTGGGCTACCTGGAAGGATCATGGGAGCAGACATATGGGGTATGGGCACAGGGCCGAAGAGAGGTCAATTAACACCTCTGCTTGGGGCATCCCCTGGGGCTGTGTAGTAAGGACCCTGGTGAGACGCGAAGGCAGGGACCCAGGCCAGGAAAAGAGAGGCAAAGGCCTCAGGCTTCCATAGGGCTGGAGAGAATGTTCACTCCTCACTCTGATTCCTATACCTCTCTCCCCTGCAGCTCCTCAGGTCCGGCTGAGATTAGCATCTCTGTTAGATAAGAAACAGCACCTCCCAGGGTAAAGGACCTACCCAAGGCCATCCAGGCAACAAGTGTCCCCACACTCTAGTACTCCCTTCCTACCCCACTCCACAGGCCTAAGGACCATCTCTCTCCTCTGGCTGAGTTCATCCGTTTCAAGCAAAATGGTTCTCTGTTTCTTCACTACGGCTGTCGCACCAGGAAGCAAGAGGAATGCTCAGCCCTGCCTAGCAGCCCAGGTCGGGGTACCAGGCACACACTGGGTCCTGACTCGGCCTGGGTCAGGACAAGGTCCAGGAGAGAGTTCACCTGCAGTTGCAAGTCACTGCCAAAGAGCCTGTTCGGAGCTGTGGGCAGAAGGCTGGCTGGGATGCTTCATGGCAGCCTGGAGCCACTTCCTGCCAGCTCTCACACCCACACGGACTGGAAGGAAGGCAACCCTCCATGGCAGTCACTGCAATGTGATGGAGCCCTATGTCCTGGCTGCCTGGGGCTGAGGGTATTCTGTATTCCAGCACGTTGTCAGAATATCCTTAGGATGCATACACCTCAGCTGTTGTTAGCAAGTGGGTGTCTCCGAGAGGGTCAGGGATTACGGGCTTTTTGGAGCGGATGCCCATCTGCCCAGCCCCTGCTAGTCTGCCGCCATCAGGTACAAAGACCCACAGCTTCCAGTCAACACCCTCACACACTACCCATGTCACCTACTGTGAAACTTCAGTGGTATCTAAATCACACGGCCCTTAAAAAGCATTTCTGACGCCATAGGGCTGTATAGTTAATATTTGAAGGGTAAAGCACTATCTCCAAGCCTGATGATCTGAGTTCCACCCCCCAGCACCCACACGGTAGGAGGAGAGAACTGACTTCCCCAAATTGTACTCTGACCCCCACATGCATGTGCACACACATACACACAAATATGCACCCGCACAAAATAAAAGAATGTAATGAAAGAAAAAAAATTTAAGGTTGTGGAATTTTGATATTTAATGGATTCCTTAACTTCAAAAATCTGGAATAATCCATCACCTGGAAACTTGGGGGGTTATAAACAAGGTCAGAAATAGCCTGGTCTTGACCCTAACAGAGCTCCCAACACATACCCAGTGGCCCACTCCAGGGGCTGTGTGAAGGAGAGAAGCCTCAGGGGCTGGGATATGAAGAGCCCCAGTAGACAATCAGACAGTGGGCAGTGCTGGGAACTTCGCTTCATGGAGTGGGAAAGAGAGGCAGAACTCCGGGTTGTCTGCGGCCGCCTGGTACCATAACAGAAGCCCCAGCTTCTGTGGGTGGGAGCCGAGTCATTGAATCAACAAGTCCCATTAGTCACAACATCCAGTGACAAAGAGCTGCTGTTATCAAAGGACTTGGGTCACAGCCATTCCCAAGCAGCCTGGATCCCAGCTAGTCTGGGGCCTCCACACCTGTTCCAGAAGCCCGGGCTCCAGTCACATGGTCTCTGTCCAATCGACACTGGGGAAGTCCAAGGCTACGTGAGCCCCCACAATCACACCAGGATAAACACCTTTCCCTCTTATCCAACCAAGACTCGACTCCACGGCAAATACCCCAGAGGGTTTCCAGTAGGTTCACAGTATACAAGAGATCTACCCCCACCCCCCGCCCCAGTGTCTTGGTTAGACCTATGGGTCTAAGAGGTATGAGTAATTCCTCTCCCCCACAGAATTCACAGCTCTGGGGCGCTGAGGACTCTGAGCTCCAGAACTAACTCTAGGTTCCACCTTCCTCTATACAACTGGGCACGTGACCTGAGAATGACATCCAGGGACTCCCAAGAACTACCACAACATCAGACAGTACTTCCTGCTCAGGGACTGTACTTCATCTGGAAGAGGCAAGGCTCCACTTAGAGGTGCCATGGCCGGGAGCTGAGGGAGTCAAGTTCACTCCACTCCAGTTCCCTGACTGAACCCAGTGTTCAAGCCACCCAGCAGCAAGGGAGCTCTGTAAGCCAGCGCCAGGAGCAAAGCAACCTGGGAAGGCTCTAGCTTATTCTTTACTTCCGATGCCTTCACTCTTAGCAGACAACCGCCATGGTGCAAGGAGAGCCTAATTCACCAAGGAGCTGAGGGAACATCCAACCTTCCAAAGGCTCTTAACCCACCAAGCACGGACCTCCTTCCTGCCAGGGCCTACCAGGAACAACCTTGTTTTTCCCAAGTAGCTGGCTTCCTGGCCCAACATCTTCACACTAGCTGCCCCATAGTGTAACTCCACGGACCTCAGTGGGAGGATGCTGGCGACACTGAGCTATCCCCAGGGGGCCCCAAAGGTAAAAGGTGGGCCTCAGGGGCAGCTGTGCTACGAGATACAATGTGTCTCCAGGAGCGTAGAGAACGGACAGGAAAGAATGTGGCTAAAATCTCCTCCTATCCTGGTGTCCTGCAGCCTGGGGTCTTGACTACTCTCCTCCCCACAGTTACCTTTCCCTCTGGTCCTGCCTGAAATGCCGGGAGCATGTAGCAACAGGGTGAACTGTCCCAGAGACTCTCCAAGGAGGGTCTCTGGGACAGTACCAGATTTAGCTCAACTATTCCTACACTGGGTGTCTGGGCGGCACCCTGTGCATCTCTGGACCCGTTGTGTGGGTGTAGGGAATGAAGTGGCTTGATTGGATAATCCTGAATTCTTTTATGGCTCCCACAGGTCACGCTGGGCAGTATGTGATGATCGGAGGCCAGAGATCTGTGCTAGGGTGATGCCCAACCCCTCACGTCTCTCAGAGAACTGAGAAACTATAGGGAGGCCTCAAGACCCAGAGCACAGCCCCCCACCCCCCACCCCCAAAGCTGCCTCCAGGAGGGAGGGCCCCCATTGGTGCCTTCAGGCAACACCCAAATTTCCGGCTGACAGGCACCATGATTTATCAGCTTTCTTTCTCTCCACCAACAGTCAAGCTGGGGCCTGCAGGGAAGGTGACTGGTGACCCAGTAGGGAGGGAGGGAGAGGCCCAGCCCAGGGTGGGGCCAAGGTGAGGACAAGCAGGTAAAAAGGAGTGTCAGCTGCCTAGCTAGAGAGCACAGGACCCCAAAGCACCTCCAAGGCCCAGACCCTGGCAACACTTCCAGACAGGACCAATTTCCCAGAATCCCCTGGGTGCATTCCCCCACAGCCCCCCACCAGCAGTCTCCACTGCTGCTGGACTTCTGCTTATCCTCTGTGTGTCTTGGGGATTCTTGGGAATGAGCAGAGTGCGAAGACAGTATTCTTTCTTGGTTGTAACGACCCCTTCTGGCCAGCATATCCCTTCGGTGGAACGTCCAATGGCAAACCGAGGTCAATGCCAAAGCCAAGTATGGCACTGGGCCCTTTCCCTGCACCATACCTCCAACCCCAGTGCCCACAATAGGTCAGGGCCACTCGAGTACCCCAATGCCCACACCTCCCTGCGGGCCTGGCACCTGCCCTACAATCCACATGCCAGGACTAGTCTCTGAGCAGGCTCAGCTGAGAGCCGGGTGTGGAGCTGGGCCTGGAAGACCAGTTCCTCCACAGCTCCCACCTACCATAGCCCAGCCAGGACAGGCAGGGCGAGATTTTCAGTCCGTGTGGAGCAAGGGCACCTGGCCCAGGCCCAGCCAGCCTCTCACCAGGTACTGCTCCTGGAGGGAGCCAGACAGAACCAATCCCCCCCTCACCCCCACCCACCCACCCCACCCCCTCGGCACTTGTCAGCCACCTCTTCAAGTCCTTTGGCCCTGATCAGCCAGATGTGCTCAGAGAAAACGAGAAAAGCCAAAATAGCAAAACGGTGTTTTACAATCTGGGCTCTTGTTTCTTGGAACGAACCTGACTTTGGGCTACCCATCTATACCATAGGGATTTCACAGATCGCAAGAGGGCTCCCGGCCTACGGCTTGTACACCACATGTTCTCTGGCTGGGGCGGGGGCGTAGGGGGGGGGGGCGGTGTGTCGAGGGGGTGGGTGGGGGGCGTCGAGGGGGGTGGTCTGGCTCACCCTCAAGGGGCAGCCAGACACAGTGGCTGAAGCAATGGGCAGCAGACCACAAACATGACATCCAACAGTGGTGGCAGGTGGAGGGCAGGGGCACGGGGCACGGTGACTTGATGTCATCTCTCGCCACTTCCAAAGAGCATTTATGGCCCAGGAGGCTGCTGGAGAGGTCTGGAATCAAAGTGTCTCTGGGTAGCCAGCCTGTGCAGATGGAAGGGATAGCCAAGGCATTCTTGCATTGCCCCCCCTGCCCCGCATCGTGCTGACCCCAGGCTATCCTAAAGAGAAGCTAAGGGTCTTCTCAGCTTCCCTTGGGCACAGCTTGCTGGTTAGGGCCAAGGGACTTGAGAGATGTCTGGGGGGTAGATAGTAGTACAGGAACCCCCACCATGATCACTCCTAGGCTGCCAGCACCCCAAAACCTGCCATCTAGCTGATTATAGACTCGGCAGGGCATGGGGGCCCAACACCTGTGTCACATAGACTTCTCTGGCCATTTGGCCCCTGAACTGGCTAAATAAAGGATCCTCGAGTTTCACAGAAGCAGAAACTACAGTTTTCGACACACCACCTGTAGCAGCCAGGGCTCCAGCTGGGAGGTTGGGGACATGACTCCAACCCTAACCACCGAATCTCTCTTCTTGTGTCCTGTGGTTGTGCAATGCCCTTTTGAGAATCAAAATGCCCCGTGGGAGGGGCTAAGGGGTGGGTACTAGTCATTCACATTATCGCACAAATCTGTTTCCTGTGGGGGAGGGGCTCGTTCTGGAACTGGGGCTCTGCAGTTGGGTAGGAGCTGCAGCAGATGGGAAAAGATTCGAAAAGGGAGACTAGAAGAGACCAAGAGCAAACTTCTTTAACCTCTGTCGGAACGCAGGTGACCGTAACACCATACTCAGGACATACAATAAACATCTCCTTTCCCCTTGAACTACAAGATGCCTGTGTCTTCTCCCTCTCATGTAAAGCACAATTCAGACTGAAACAGTCACCGAGGCCACTAGGAAACACACAGAAAGCAGAGCATGCTGGGAGTGGTCCCGTGGCAGGGTGGGCTAGCCTGAGGAGGAGGACTCTCCTCCGAGAGGAGCCTACGTCTGAAAGGGTGGGGTGGGTTCTTGAGTTCCTGGACTGGCCCCAGTCCACACAGGAACCAAACAGCCCAGGCCCTTTCACTGACCTCTCACAGCCTGAGAGGCTGGAGGGCTTGGACAACCCCCACAGTCTTTGTAGATGACACAGAGGTGACACAGGGAATATGGGAGCAGCCTTCAGCAGCCTCGGTCCTGGGGCCAGCAGTAGGTGGGAGGAACTAAGGCCCTGACCTAGACTGTAGGGGTCACGTGACCCAGGCTGTAGGGGGTCACGTGAAGCGGAGGAGCAAATCTAGACCTTAGGAGATCGGTCATCGGCAGCCACTGTGTCTTGAGTAGTGTGCTGGGTACCGGTTCGGGCACTTTCCCTGAATTAACTAACCTATCTTGAAAACCACTTTCCGATCCTAGGGCCGTACCCATCTTGCACAATGTGGAAATTAAGGCAAAGGGGACAGTCACTTGTCTAAGAGCACACCAGGTGTCACACAAAGTGGAGAGAGGCCAGGCAGATTTGCCCTGCTGGACCTTAGCCATCAGCACAATGCACACACCACAGAAAACAGCCTTCACTGGCATTGAGTGAGCTCAGGGGAGGGGCCTACACCCACCTTGCACTCCAGCCCAGCTATGTTAGCGTCTACAGGGAATCTGCTTCCTCTCAAGGTAACCCTTCAGTGAGAAGTTCCACGCACAGCCAATGGCTCCCTACCACTGGAACCCTGCTCTCCTGAGCCCCCCACCCACCCAGGTGCCCGGGTGTCTGTGTTCCCCTGACTTCCTCCTGCTTTGCCAGCCCAGCCCACAGAGCTCAGGCCAGGATCCAGCCTCCTGGAGAGCCTCACTGAAGATGAAAGTCTGGTCTGTCAGAAAAGGCTTGGACTTCTGAGGAAGAACAAAAGCTGTGTTTGCAGACCCCGTGACATCAGCATTCCTGGGACAAGCCCAAAAGAAGGGCCACTCACATGAAGATGACCCTGCACCCTCCTGTGCAGGCACAGCCACTGGGGGTGCTGTACACAGTAGGCCATACTCAGTACTCCTGTTGACTGAGCCCCCCACCCAGTCAAAGAGAGAAGTCCAACCACTTCTTGTATTCACTCATTTTTTCAAAGCCCTTCCAGGCAGGATATGACGGCCCCATTTCACAAATAAGAAAACTGAGGCTTAGAAGTAAAGAGTTACGGGCAAGATTACATAGGAACCAATAAAGCCAGGATGCGAGCCGGGCGGTGGTGGCGCACCCCTTTAATCCCAGCACTCGGGAGGCAGAGGCAGGCAGATCTCTGTGAGTTCGAGGCCAGCCTGGTCTCCAAAGCGAGTTCCAGGAAAGGCACAAAGCTACACAGAGAAACCCTGTCTCAAAAAAACCAAAAAAAAAAAAAAAAAAAAAAAAAGCCAGGTAGTCCAGATTCTACCCTATACTTCTCGCTAGCCCAACCTGGGTTTAGACCAGCCAAGGTAAAATAGCCAGCTAATGCTCCAGGAGCCCCTTATTCAAGCCTCGAAGATTTGAGTTAGCTTGGATTCCCAAAGGTAGGCAGACCCAGACTTCTGTGGAAAGGCAGGTGGACGGTGAGTCTAATGTATGCCCAGCCTGTCCTACCTCACATCCACCAATGGAGTCCTCAAGACCAGTTCTAGGAAGCTACAATCCAGGCCTGCCTCCTCCTGGGGGTGGAGGAACAGAGGGAACACTGTGCCTACTTGGAATGCCCTTCAGAGTGTCTTTGGGGCAAGAGCAGGAATGTAGACAGAACCTAGAGACCACACAGCCCACAGACCAAGCCTGGGGCCCGGACGCAAGGACCCCATCCCTCCCCAACATGCATTCTGGGAGAAATGTGATCCCAACACTGCACCACACCCCCTCAGCTTTCTCTGGGAGAAGCTGAAATGACGTCAACTCCCACAACGGTCTCGGCGGCGGCGGCTCCTTAGACACTCTCCAGCCTGGGGCCCTGCGAGCTCAAACCTGACCCCCATATCCATCTGGAACTCTCCTAGGAGCCTAGACCTGCAAGGCCTGGGTGCTTCCGGGTCAGCAGCGATGCCAAGCAAGGGCTGCTGTAGAAAATATCAGAGTTATTGTCACTTTGTGCCTCTCCGATACAATGAAGTCCCCAACCAGTGAAGCCCCAGGAACATCCTTAGCCACTGCTTTTACGGCAGCCAAGGACAAGCACAGGCTAGACACCACAGGTAGATACCAGCCCCTCAGATCCCCCCAAAGAACCCCCATCCTAGGGAGGAGTGATCCTCACTCTACCCACCTACCCCAAGGCTAGCGTATCCTGTGTTCACAGCCTGCTAGTTCTGGGTCCCCCCTCACCTGGCCAGCCCGCCCAGAGGCTATAGGTGAGCAGACACAGGCATGAGGCCCAGCTGTTGCCCTTAATGAGACAGATGGGGTGGTAGAAGAGGGGCCTCTGTGGCCACAGAGCTAGGACAGACCCAAGTAGGAAAGATTACGGGTATCTCGTCCCTGTCAGTGTACTGGAAGGGTTCTCTTACCATCCCTGGACACAGAGGTGCCCAGGAGACAGAGATGCCTGGTTATCTTGTACTTCCTCAGGAAGTACATCTATGAGACCCTCCCCAAGGACTCAATAGCTAGAAAGCTGGCAAGTCTAAAGCATGAAAGAAGCCTGATTCACAGTCCAGGCTCCCAAGTAGCTCCTACGGTCTTGTGGAACTCTGAGACAAAACCCTCCAGCTGGCCAGGAAGACACAGGAAAGGGCTGTTACGAGTGCCCTTCACCACCACTGTCTCTGGTCTAGTATGGTGGGCCCACTTCACCGATAGGCACTTTCCCTTGGTGCAATTCCTGCATCCCCAGCAGGTGCTCAAGCCAAGTTGGCACTTAAGGCAGACTCTTCCTGGGACAGCCGAGACCCAGGTGGCACCTGAGACACCCACAATTCCTATGACCACAGCCAGGATAGGTCATGAACACCTGAAGTCATGAACTCCCCTTTGTCTTTCAGCCGTCCCCCCCCCCAGGCCTGTCTTGACTCACTGCCCTGC
The DNA here is from genome assembly GCF_949786415.1 of Peromyscus eremicus. NCBI lineage: Eukaryota > Metazoa > Chordata > Mammalia > Rodentia > Cricetidae > Peromyscus > Peromyscus eremicus. The sequence continues at coordinate 28,790,998 of NC_081437.1, read as the reverse complement.
CCCACCGCGTGCCAGTGGGCACCAGTGGGTCAAGGTGGGTTGGGTGAGTCTCCAGGGAGGATTCACGGGGCCTGGCATCGTGACTCAGCTGATGAGCGCAGCGATAAACACGCCCACCTGCCCACTGCCCCAACCTGCCCGGCACAGCTTTCATTCCTGCTGATGAGCGGACGTTGGGGAGGGTGCCAGGATGCCTGGGTGTGGGTGCAGAGAACATCACCTGGCCTCCACCCCCAGCCTGACCTTGCCCAGAGGCTTCATCCACTCCGGTTCCCACAATGAATGCCAAGGGCACAGATCTGAAAACCTGCCTCACCCCCATCTCCACAGTGGTCTAACCTGAGACCTTCTCCACCCTACCCCCTCAGCAGTCAGTTGTCCCTGCTGAGTCCCCAGAAGCAACAAAGACAGAAAGAGCAAAAAGCCGGGTCACCTTCGCTCAAGACAAGGTCTCTCTGCCAGCGCATGACCCTTAGACATGGCAGTGGGAAGGAAAAAGTCCTTGAGCAGACGTCACAGGCCCAGAGGGTCAACTACTTCCCCGGGGCCACAAGGAAGTCAGGGCCATAGAGAGGAATAATTTCCGCACGCTTCTAAGCCAGGGACACAAAGAGCATCAGACGTGCAGTTATGAAGGGGGAAGACACCCAGAAACGGAGAGGGAGCAGCAAATAAGAGGTGACCAATGTTTCCCAAATGTTTCTACCACTGCTGCAGAACCCCAAGGAAAGCCTGATGGTGTGAGAACAGCAGGGCTGTGCAGGCATGGATGGCCGCAGCCCCTGAGCATGCCTGTGTGCCTGAGTGCACGCACGGCTGCAGGCCTCAGGTGAGTCACTGGGCAGAACTTTTCCCAGGGCTGGAGGCCAGAGGAGCATATCCTCTCTATATAATTAGGCAGCCCACGAAGCCATAAACACCAGGAGACAGACTGAGACCCTTGAGAGGCTCCCAGTGGAGCTACCTCGAGAAGCCTCCGAGCTCCAGAGTCAGCAGGAAAAGATCCCTGGGCAAATCTCTAAAAGGAGAGCGAGTCTACCACTACCAACACCACCACACCCGCCTGTCAGTGGTCCAAAGATTTCCTACTGAGTTCTCCCCAGTCATGTTTAACTTGCCTCCACTTGCAGGCTGCCCCAGACCTCCTGACTCTCCAAACACACAGCACATGCCAGGCAGCAGGATGCCCCTCCTCCAATACCCACCCCTTGTCAGGGCAGGATGCCCTTCCTCCAATACCCACCCCTTGTCAGGGTTTCCCCAACACCGACAATGAGGAAGTAACCTGAGAAGGTCCTGTAAAGCAGGTAGCAGTATCCTACCCAGGCAAAGCAAGCCATCCCAGAGGGGACTGCCCAGGGGCCTCCGATGTCCATCTGGAGCTGAAATGTCACCAAGTTCAGGGTCTCGCTCCGAGGACCTTAGGTCTACAGTCCATACCTGAAGCTGCCTGTTTGTGATAAAAGACAAACGCCCGTGCACTTCTGGCTCCTGTCATTCTCGATAGAAGGTTCTCGAATATGCACTCCCACCTAAAACCCAATCTCTCCTGGAATAGCCCACAGGGAAATGACACCACACTGACTCTGCTCCAGAGCACAAGGTCCTGGAGATGAAAATACTCTCTCTACAGACTTCCTGTTCCAGTATCTTCCCTCTGCACACACTAAAGCAGGCTCTCGGAGGGAATTTTCCAGCCCAACACTTCAAATATCAGTGGATGGTGGAGAAAAGGCAATTAGGAAACAGTATGTTCTGTGTGCTTTGGGACTAGAAATAATTTAATGTCCCAAATGCTCCCCCAGCCTAACCTGGCGTTGGAAAGAGCCAGGAGGAGAAGGCAGTGTAGGAGCCAGGAGTCTTGGGTCTCAAGCTACCCACTTGTGGCCAGGATACCCACCTCCCAGGGCTTACAAAGGCTCTACTAAATCTGTAAGTGTGTCGGGATAAAAGACAGCATAAGTTGGGTGCTGCCTGGGGAAGGCAGGCAGGCAGGCAGGCACTGCCCAGACTCCTTGGTACTCGGTCACCAGCATGCGAGCTTTGTGTAGCCCCAGGTGCACATTGCCCACTGTCAGGACCCCACACTGTCTCCTGACCTCAGCTTTCCATGAAGAGCTCTTGCCTGTACCCAAACAACCATCAGGTACACACAGTCAAGGCCCAGGGTGTTGTCCAATACTCAGGATTTGCCCAAAGGCACATGGCAGGCCACCTCATCCCGGCCAAATATCCCCTCTACGCAAAATGCTCACAACCAAGAGTGTCCAAGTCAGACCTGGAAGCACCACACAGGGCCTCACAGGGTTCAGGCAGACCCCGTGTGCAGGGCTTCTTGGGGTTGTAGACATTGGACAACTCTACAGTGTATTCACACCATACATATACATAAGTGTATGCACAAGCACACACATCCAACCACACACCAAAAGGCCCGTCTCTGCCTCTTTCTTCTCTGTGGAAGGGCTGGCCTCTGTAAGCCATCTTCCTCATTTAAAACATGTGGCGATGGCATACATCATAAAGGCTTAGGAGGAAAGACTGCGTGGGACTGTAAGGAAAGGTACCAAGCCCTCCCTAACAGGCACTCAATAAAAGGTAACCCTTAACTATTATCACCATCTACCTTTCCCCAGGCTCTTTCATCACAAAGCACTTTCACACCATCTCTTAGGAAATGGATACGCAAATGACTGAATGAGGGCAGAGAACAGGTACAGCGATGTCTGTTCTGCGGATGAGGACAAGCAGATTTGGAAGTTAAGTGAGTCACTTAGGATTACACAGTAAATGAGTGGCAGACTTGAGCTGCGGGTGTGGGGCGCTCCTTGATCCAAAGCTGTGTCTGAAACTGCCGAACAGTACAGACTCTTTCTACAGCTAGATTCTGTAGAACATAAACTAAAACATACACTAAAGCGAGGGAGACAAGACCTAAGCCTGGAGTCACAGTCAAGGATAAAGAGGAGGACTCCCAGCCAGGCACAGCGGCTCATGTCTGTAATTTCAGCACTTTGGAAGCCGAGGCAGGAGAAGAGCTAAGACGTCCAGGTCAGGCTAGGCTAGGCTACAGAGTGAGAATTTGTCTCAGAACAAAAACAAAGGCAGGCCTTTGCTCATTGACACATAGAGTGAGCTAGCCTTGAGAGTCCATGGTAGCTGGAGCCTCTAAGTCACAGATGAGACTAGGGAACTGGGGCTCCCGCTGACAGGTGCTTCCTAGCTCTGTGGACATCTCTTCACTGAGGGAGGTCCCTAGGTCCTTCACCTGGTCAATGGCTCTTCATCACGCTGGGTCCAGGACCTTAGGGGCGGCAGTTCCCTCTTGTCCATTCTACGACCACGCTGCAGCGGTCTCCACAGAGATCCACGGGGGATATCAAATTCACACAGCCTGACAGTTACCCAAAGGTGAGAGCTTTCTTTTTTTAAGAATTATAACCAATCTGATTTGCTTCTCAGCTTGCTAAAAACAAATTGGAATTGAAGAGAAAAGCTGTTGCCCTCGGGAACACCAGGGTCAGTTCCAGCTACCAGAGACAGAGAAGGAAAAGGGCATTTAAGAATTCAAACCACCAGGCACTAGGGCACAGTATTCTTCAGAGCCACATGGAACCAGGAGACTGCTTGACCAGGCACTGTGACGAGGAGGACCTAGCAGCAGGAGGGATTAAATACACCTAGCATCTTACTGTTGAGGATAAAGGAAAAGGGTGTCAGAACCCTGCTCAAAGTAAGAATACTTTGTAAAAAGCGGGGCAATGGTGTCACACACCTTTAAACCTAGCACTTAAAGTCAGAAGCAAGTGGATCTCTATGAGTTCGAGGCCAGCCTGGTCTACACAGTGAGTTCCAGGGCAGCTAGGGCTACGTAACCAGAAAAAAAACAAAAAAAAAAAACAAAAAAACGATACTTTGTAAGGAGGCTGAAATTTTAACTCACTGAAAAAAAAAAGTCTCACTACCGCGATGATACATTCTCAGAGGATTTCAGGAATCCAAAATTGTGCTGCAATGCTGGGGGAGGGGTGGATGGGGCCGTCTAGAAAGTACTGCAAAAACCAAGCTTTCCCGTCATTCTTTCCAGGCCCTGATCCCCACCAATGTGTGTTAATGAGGTTTTCCTGGGGCCCATCAGGAGCCACAGGTAGGCTAAAAGCAGCTCCACCCTCCCTGGGGAGCCCAAGCCAGCAGTGACATCACCTCCAAAGGCCGAGCCGAGCCTCCCCCACTCCGCCAGACCTCAAGGGAAATGTCTCTACTAGTCCAAATAATTAAGGAAAGAAAGAGAAAAAAATAGCAAATAACTATTCCAGAGTGGCTTTTTTTTTCTTTCCTTACATAGCAGAAACAAAAGACCATGGGGACACACACACTGAGGGACAGTTTGAACCTGTTCCAGTCTCCCGGGAGTGGTTCCCAGCAGCCTCCCCTTGCTCATTCACAGGCAGGCACCCAAAAGTCACTCTATCTCACTGGTCCCCAGAGGTGTTCTGACCTGCTTCCCACAGGAGCTAAGGGAGCCCTCAGAAGAGGATGAGATCTCTGGCAACTTCTCGGTATCTGCTTCCATTTTAAGTAAATCCCAATTGCCTTCATTATTCAGAAGAGAAAAGAAAAAAAAAAGGAAGCTCTGGAAATGCCCTCACTCTTCCGCACCCACTTCTAACCAAACATGGATTTTTTGCTGAAAGAGTACAAACAAACCAAACTTTTAAAATAAGAATAAGAAGAAAGAACACCCTTGCCTCCAAGTGGGAGTCTGTCCCCAAGGCTCAGGCAGTGACTGAGCTCAGGCTCAGCTCAACCTCTTCCCCCAGGAAGCCTTCCCAAGATTGTAGGTCCCTCCGGTTGAGACAATTCTGCTTCCTAGGCCTCGTGTCTCCCTAAAGGGTCCAATATCCCAGACCAGAAAGGCCTTCTGTTGCGGTACCCGCTCCTTACCTAGAGCACAGGAAATTTCAGGAGACATAGTCCACAGAGAATTGCCACCTCCAACTGCCTACCCGGTATTAATAACGGGAGCTTGAGGGCCCTAGCTGACCTCCCCCAAGACAGCAGGAAAGCGACCACCACCTCTCCAGACCCTGGCTGGAAAGAAATGCAGTACCACATCTCTACTACCCCAGTGAGGCCTCACATTGGGCCTGGAGAGTAGAGCCGGAGGTAATGCCAGGCGGGTCAGGGAAGCATGCCAATGCCAGGCGGCTCCACTTTCTTCTTCACAGTGGTAACTTTGATTCCAGGCATAATCTGAATCCCACAGAAACCACAACCCTCAAGAGCAGTTTCTTGGACCTTAAAACCAGGAGTGCACCGGAGACTCAGTTCGGAAACCATATCCCTCCCTGAGAACCCTGATTCAGCACCCCACAGACAACCCCTCCCCCGCCCCCAACTCATGGGCAATTTGTTAAGTATCGAGGTCCTCTCTTAAGACTCCAGAGTGATGGAGCCACTGGGAAGTGGCGAAGACAATGCCCATTAGCAGTGATCGGGGACGTGTCCAGGTGCCACTTTCTATGTACAGGACCTGGGTGTCTACCAGCGCTCAGCTCTGCTTTCCTGTGCACGTGTCTCTCTTTGCCAGGACTATCAAAGTTAAGCAGACCAGATGTGGCGGGGGAGACTGCCACTTCCGGAAGGGATAAAGCCAGAGGCTCCGCACCTCGCCTCTGCCTCTCGGGGGGGAGGGTCAAGCCGGCCAGTCGAAAGGACCCCCCGGTACTCCACAGAGGGTGCAGGGGCTAGGGGCGTGGACACCCGGCGGGCAGCGCTGACACCTGGCGGCGGCCCAGGACCCGGCCCACGTCAAGGGCCGGCGCTGCGGGGCGGTTCCCAGGGAAGGGTTACAGGGGCCGAGAACAAAGCGCCCCCGTTGGGGAAGGCGGGCTAGCGGACGGCGGCTGGGGCGGGAGAGCACTTTCTGGGGACCCTCGACAAGCTCTTTGTCGGCCAAGTCGCTCCTTAGAGAGACCGACCCCCCGCCAAAGGTGGAGGGCTGCATCCTCCCCAAAGGCCTCCCCCCCCCCCCCCCACAATCGCCAGCTCCACGTTCGTCCCTCTTTCCCCGCGGCCCTACTGGGCGGGCCAAGGGACCCGCCTTCCCTGCGCGCGGCTTCAGCACAAAGCCGAGTCGGGGGAGGGGAAGAGCCGTACCGGGGTCCACTCGCGGGGAGGGTCCCCAGCGCCGGCCATGCGGAGGAGGCCCTCCGGGGGGCAGCACAACTTCAGCGACCCCAAAGTTGGGTTCTGAGGGTCTGTAGCATTGTGAAGCCAACTTCCCGGAATCTCCCACTGCCACCTCGGCCCTGCTCACCTGGGACAGCCAGAGAAAAACTCAAGGGCCCCGCGCCACCCCTCCTGTGTCCCACGCACAGCCCTGATGCCGGTCCCTCCGGGGATCCGCACGTCCGCCCCCTCCCGCTCCCGCTCCGGCTCTGCTGCGCCCAAACTTGTCCCGGTGCAAAGGGCCAGGCGCCCGGGCTCCATGGCGCTGGGGGCGCAGCCTGCAGTCTGGTTTGAATTAGGGTCTGCGGAAAGGGCGTTGTGGCCATGGCTACTGCATCCCTCCCGGGTCACTGGCGGAGGCCAGGCCGCTGAGGTGGCCAGCGAGACGGCAACGGGAGAGAGCGAGTCCAGGCGCCGCCGCAGGCCGGCGGACTCAGACCCATGTGGAGTCGTTTTACTTAATTGAGCGCCGGGAACCAGTGGAGGCTCCACTCTGCGGGACGCCCCAGCCCCGACCACGAGCTTCGGGGACCTGCGCGGCACCCACGGACCGTGGAGGGAATTGGGAGAGGAGTCCTTATTTAAGGGCTCACCATCCCCTGGATCCGCCAGGCAGCGCGGGAAGAAGTCCCCGCTCCCCTCCCCCTCCACGTGCCGCCGCCTGCATGGCATCGGCTGGTGGCGAGTCCAGGCTTCCCGCCGCCTTCCAGCCCTGCCCCGGGCCACACTCACCGGGAGGACAGGCTGCAGGCGCAGCGCCAGCGCGCAGAGCCAGAGCCAGAGCGCCGCGCGCCTCATGCTGCCCAGACCGGCGGCGGGAGCTCGGCGGGCTTGCTGCACGGGTCGGAGTTGCGGGTTGCGCGGAGCTGCGGGCCGGCTCTGCTGATTGCGCGGCGCTTTGCTGCTGTCCCGGGCGCCTGCCCCAGCGCGCTGCTGTCCTGAGCGAGGGCTGCAGGTTCCGCCGGCTCGACTCAGCTCCCGACTGCCAGATTCCTTCCTTTGCGCTAGGCTCTGTCTGCTTTGGCCCGCACCTCTCCCGCCGAGCTCCGCCTTATAATAAACCTACGGGCTCTTAGCCGTTGCAAAAACTAGCCGCCCACCCCCAGCTCCGCGGGCCTGGGTAGCCCCAGTCCCCACCCCCTCGGGCCCCGCCCTCTGGACTGCCCCGCCCCTTTGGAGCGCCCCACCCCCGGGGATACAGCCACACCCCCGTCCACGCCTCCTAGGACCGAAGCCCACCCCGCTCCTCAGCTCCCGCGGGTCTGAGCCCCGCCTTCCTTCCCTGAGCACTGGTGCCGGCAATCTGTGATTCCCACGTCGTGTCTTCCTTGATCCCTAGCTGATGGAGACCCAGATGCACCCGCTACTACGGCCTGGTCCCGAGTCCGGAGGCGCTGCCCTGGAGAAGGGCGATTGCTGGTCCTCCGTGCGCGAGGCTGCAGCGCCCTCTGGACGAGGGCGCCCAGCGCCCTCCAGGTGAGCAAGATTTGGGGGGCCATCTCGGAGCCCCACAGCGATGAGGCTATATATAAACCGAAGGACAGATGTGTTGTTCCCACCACCCACCGGCTGAGGATGGAGCCCCTTGGAGTCTTGGGAGCACTGGTGTTTACCCGCAAAGTGCTGGGAACTCTGGTCCTTTAAAGATGTGAGCACTATCTGGACGAGCTGACTTGTTTTTTTGTTTTTTGTTTTTTTAAGTTTTTGCTGTCTTTAAGAGACAAAGCCCTCTCTCTTCGTAGTCCAAGACCAAAGGAAACAAATAAATGGCCTCTTTGTTTCCAGGTGACCTCAGGCATCCGAGGAGCTTCAGTGGAGTTCCTGTTCCTTAATGATTCTCTGTAGAGCCTGGACCCCACGGTTTCCAACACTCTCTAAGCACGTCAGTCAAAAAAGAGCACGGAGAGCCTGCGGGCGTGGCAAACTGCTGTGAGACCAAAGGGGAAAAACCGGCCCTGTCTTGCCCTCAATCTGTAGATGGTGCCAAAGGACCTTCGCACCTGAAAGGCAGAGGCCAAAGATGGCGTCTTCTTCGTCCTTGTTCCTTGGGCAGAGCTGAAGGCCCACTTCAGTCTGCCTGGAAAGAGGAGCTGGATCTGAGGCACCAAGGCTCTTAGAAGTCTCCAGTGTAAAGTCTACACTATGGAGCCCGCCTTCCGGAAGTTCAGTGATCCCCTTTACACCCCTCCCCTCCATACACACCCATGCCTCCAGCGGTGGCCCACAGCCTAGCACGAACACCTTTCTCATCATGGAAACTCTCCCTTTGGGAGGTCACAGCTTACCCCAGTCTATCTATGGGCTACAGATCCTTTCCTTAGTTCTTGCCTTGATCCTGGGAGTCTTGGAAAGGAGCACCCCAATAACAAGGCTCAGGGAAGCCTAGGACCTGAAAAGCAGGTCCTCCCTGGAGGGTGGCTCCAGGGTCTGAAGTCAGCCCTGCAGTCCTTTGAACCCAATATGGAGGAAAAATAGGACAATTTGATATGTTACCTTCCTGTCCTCTCAAAATAGGGAAGAAAAAAAAAAAATACAGGAAGGGACTGATGGAGGTGTTTCATGTTTTAAACATGACCAGTTTGAGGTTTCCTTCAAACTGAATAAATTTACCTCAGATCAATGAGTCTGTTTAGGGGCAGACAAGGAAGAGGACTCCTACAGGGAGACCCCAAGAAAGGCATACACACAGAGGAAGGAGGTGATGGTCCTACTGGCCTTAGAGCCCAGATACCCTACCTGGCTTGTGATTCCTCCCTGCCCTCAGTATGCAAGAGAGCCTCTGCCTCCACCACCCCTTACATCTAAGGGATGATTCCTCCTGCGACCTCTTACAGCCAGTATACACTGATGTGGTTGATTACCCCTGCCTGTTGATCGCGCAATGAGTGGTGGTGGCGGCGCACGCTTTTAATCCCAGCACTCAGGAGGCAGCAGCAGGATCTCTCTGAGTTTGAGGCCAGCCCGACCTACAGAGCTAGTTCTAGGACAGCCAAGGCTCCAGAGAAACCCTGTTTTGAAAAATAAATAAAATAAAATAAATCAAAAAGAGTTGGTCGCTAGGAGATTAATGTCTCCTAGTTTAGAAGGAAGCCTCTAGTCTTCCTGGTGAAGGGTCTCAGGCAAGGCCATGGTGGTTTATGTTCTAATCATGGGTTATTAAATATTTTCCTTTTCATCTTTGGTGAATCCCTAAGTCTGCTCCTTTATTTCCTTCTTTCTTTCTTTCTTTCTTTCTTTCTTTCTTCTTTCTTCCTTCCTTCCTCTCTCTCCCTCTCTCTCTCTCTCTCTCCTTTCCTTCCTCCCTCCCTCTCTTCCTTCCTCCCTCCCTCTCTTTCTTTCTTCCTTTCTTTCTTTCTTTCTTTCTTTCTTTCTTTCTTTCTTTCTTTCTTTCTTTCTTTCTTTCTTTCTTCCTTTCTTCCTAACTAAGTTCCCCCAAGGACAAAGCCAGTCTTTTATGGGTCATTTTCTTATTCTTCCTTCCTACAAACACATATGGCTTTCCTCTGGGAGAAATGCCCGTTCTTGAGGTAGCAACTGATGGAGAGTGGGTGGGAAGTTTAGCACCTGACTATTGGGCCGCATGCAACAGGCCCTGAATGGGAACCAGCTGTCCCTGTAGAGGCTGACAGCATCTGCCAACCTGAAAATGCACCAGCCCTCTCAGCGAAGACGAATTCTCTAGACCATTCCTCTTCCTAAGTGTCTCTTCTGTACCCGAAAAGCATGCCTAATGCCCATCACTGAGGGGAAACTGAAATAGTTGGGAGTGATCTCACATTTGAATTCCATGGAATACTTCTAAAATAAAGATAACTCCTGACATGGAAAGCTTTTTCAAAGCTTATTTTGAGCTGAAATATGTGTTTTAGGTAAAATGTCTAATATATATAGCATATGCTACATATAGTGATATATGTACATATATTTATTAATGTCCTGTTCCTTAACTAAGCTTATTTTGAGCTGAAATATGTGTCTTAGGTAAAATGTCTAATATATATACCATATGCTACATATAGTGATATATGTACATATATTTATTAATGTCCAAAATGTTCTTTAAAAATGTATATAGGATTTTTAGCTGTGAGCCTAGCCTTTAATGGCTGAGCCATCTCTCCAATCCTGGTGGCGCATGTCTTTGATCCCAGCACTCAGGAACCAGAGGCAGGCAGATCTCTGTGAGTTCTAGGACAGCCAAGGCTACACAGAGAAACCCTGACTTGAAAAACCCCCCAAAAATGTGCTTACTGAAGAGATGAGTGTTTGAATTAGCACACGGAGTAAAGAATATTCATATACTGGTACATGCCTTTAATCCCAGCACTTGGAAGACAGAGGCAGGTGGATCTCTTTGAGTTTGAGGCCAGCCTGGTCTACATAGTGAGTTCCCAGACAGTCAGAGCTACATAATCAGACCTTGTCTTGAAAAACCAAAATACAAACAAATAAACAAACAAAAAAGTATATAATAAAGAAGGTCTGGGGGAGAAAGAGGTAATAAGAACCATGGAAGAGAGCTTTGTGTTTATTCTATATTCTTTTTGTTTGTTTGAGACAGGGTTTCTCTCTGCAGCCCTGGCTGTCCTAAAACTTGCTCTGTAGACCAGGCTGGCCTTGAACTTGCAGAGATCCACCTGCCTCTGCCTTCCGAGTGCTGGGATTAAAGGCGTGCACCACCACCACCAAGCTCATTCTGTATTCTTAAAGCATTTAGAACAAAAACGTCTGTTTATATTACTGGTTTCATTTTGGTTGCGTTTTGGTAGGTTTTCCTTTGTCGGCCTGATCAGCCTCCCAAGTGCTGGGATTACAGATGTGCCTGATTTTTTTCCTTCTGTTTGTGAGACCCATGTCTACACACTGTGTAGCTCATGACCTTGAGCTTCCAGTCTTCCTCTGCTTCCCAGTGCGGGACGCACAGAGGTGCCACTGCAGCTGGCTCAGTGCAGAGTTAGAGACCACATGGCGGGGACACACACACACACACACACACACACACACACACACACACACACGGACACGGGGACCACGGACGGACGGGGGGGGGGGGGGACACACACGGGACAGAACGGGGACCACGGACGGACGGGGGTGGGGGTGGGGGGAACGGGACACTAGGCAAGCTGAGCCTTTGAGTTGCTTTTAACCTCGACAATAAACCTCCCTTAAGCCTGACTAACAGGACCATTACCTTGTTTCTCAGCCAGTAGCCTTTATCCACTGAGCCATCTCGCTCACCACCCACCCTCCATTTTGTTTTGAAACGGAAGATTATAGATCATGCTAGTTAATTTCCCATGTCAACTCCACTGGGTTAAAGGTGCCCAGAGAGCTAACAAAATATTTCCATGTGTGTTTGTGAGTGTGCTTCCTGAAGAGTGTTGGAATTAGCACACAGAGTAAAGAATATTCATTTCCACCAATACAGGTGGACGTCACTCAGTCTGGCAAGAGACTGAATATGGACTGATACCAAGAAGAGGCAGCGTGTGTGTGTGTGTGTGTGTGTGTGTGTGTGTGTGTGTGTGTTGTCTCTTTCTGTCTATCTCTCTCTGTCTGTCTCTGTTTCTCTCTGTATGTCTGTCTGTCTGTCTCAGTCTCTTTGTCTGTCTCTATCTCTGTCTCTCTGTCTCTGTTTATCTCTGTGTGTCTGTCTCTCTCCTTGAACTAGACATTCATTCTTTCCCATCCTTGGTCATTGGAATGCCTGGTTCTTGAACTCCAAGAGAATTCTAGCACCCTAACCTCGGGTCTGTAGCACACAGGCAAGAGACTGTGGGACTTCTCTTCTGCCTAGATAATCTCATGGGCCAATTCCCATAGACGATTTATGTCTATATCCTGTTAGTTCTGCTTCTCCGGAGGCCCCTAGGTAATACACAGACACAATTGGGCCCTCTCAATTTGTGTTCCGTTTTAAGAGTTAACTCATGTTGACACTTGTAGCCCTGACTCATGTATTTTAATTGCTGTATTATAATATGCCTCATTGTTTCATTACAAAAATGCCACAATGTCTCCATGGACGTTTTGTTCTTGCTGTTTGTTGCTGTGCTGTTGGTTTTAAGATGTTATATACAAGGCTTTGCTTTTGCTTTTGTTGTTTTGTTTTGTTTTTTCTTGGTGCTGAGAACAGAATATGCTAGGCAAGTATTCTACCACTGTGTCCTGCAGTGAATCCTTATGTCTGTCCCCTCAAGTGTGTATGTAAAAGTTACTCTAGAAATGCAATCCCTGGATTATAATATAAATACCTTCAAATTTCTTATAAATTATTTTAAGCAATTCCTCTAAACAAATCGGTCCCCAAAGGGCCCATAACCATGTATACTCCCAATGGCAGTTAGGGAAATTGGCATTCTTTTTTTTTTTTTAATGTTGATTTATTTTGTGTGTATATGGAGACTTGGAGACATGTGTGCTACAGCGCATATGTGGAGGCTGAGGACAGCTTTCAAGGGTTGTTTCTCTCCTTCAACCATGTGGGGCCTGAGGATCAAACTCAAGTTCTCAGACTTGGTGACAAGCGACTGAGCTTCCCCCACTGAACTCTAGTCAGCCTGACTATTCTTTGACGCTCTTTTCTGGGCCTTGGTACGGATGACCCTTTTACATTTTGTCCATTGGATTCAGGTCGAGTTATAGTAGCTCACCATTGTTTGATTTTCCAACGTCCTTCCCATCATAAAGCATCCTGCTGAAGCTTTTCACGGCTGCCTGGTTGGGAAGACCTCTCCGCTTGCTTCCCAGTCTGTTTTCCAACCCTTTCTCAGTACAAGTTCCACCAGTGAAGGTGGATTAGCGGGTAAAGCGCTTGATGCACAAGTCTGATAACCACAGTTCGATCTCTGGAACCCACTTAAAGGAGCAGAGTCGGCTCCACAGAGTTGTCCTCTGGCCTCACGTCCTACACACACAATAATAATAAATACTTTTTTTTAATCCCCTAAATTTCAGCCACACTTGTAGCTGCTGCAAGGAAAGGTCACCTCTACCAGCATCTTTTACAGCTATGTGCAGCCATGTGATTCGGAGTTTGCCAATGATAAATGATCAGAGATTTTATATATATATATATGGTGTGTGTGTGTGTGTGTGTGTGTGTGTGTGTGTGTGTGTGTTCCAGGGAAGCTCCAAGAGAAGGAGGCATGACCTCTTCCTCCTCTTCTTCCTTTCCTCCCAGCTAGAATACAGATGTGATGGCTGCAGCTGGAGTAGCCATCTTGGGCCATGAAGTGAACTCAAAACAGAGACCATGCATGGTACAGGAACAAGAGGGAAGCAGCATGGCTTCCCGGCCCCCCTAGAGCATAGCGCCACCCCTGGACTGCCCACGCCCACCCAGACTTGCACATGATGATGGCAGGCATACTTCTTCTTTGTTGTTGTTGTTTAATATGCTCCGTCAGGATTTTCTACCACTTGCCAGCAAATCTAACCCTAATACACAGATTAAATTGGTCTTCTAGGAATGACTAAGTAGATAATCCCAAAAGAGTGTGGGGAGGACGTCTGGGAGAGGGAGAGAGATGCCTGGGGAGGAGACTGGGAGAAGCGGCTTTGAAGGTGCCGCTGGAAGCTTCTAGGAGGCCAGCTAGTCACTTTCCCAGGATGGACTACGTGCTTAACTTCGCATCTGACTGCGACTCGGCGAACGACTCCTGTCCCTGAAGAGGAGTGGACACCAGTGAGCTTTGCTTAGGGTAGTGGTTCTCAACGTGTGGGTTGTGAACCCCATAGGGTCACATATCAGATATCCTGCACCTCAAATATGTACATTACAATTCATAACAGTGATAAAATTAGAGTAGCACCAAAATAATGTTATGGCTGGGGGGGGGGGGTCACCGCAACATGAGGAACTGTATTCAAGGGTCGCGGCGTTAGGAAGATTGAGAAGCACTGGCTTAGAAGAAGCCTGTCTGAAGGCTGTGTAACCCTCCACCTTCTAAGGCCCTGTGGCCTTCTAAGGCTCTACTGCTCCAAGAAATGCAGAATGTCGCCTGACTCCCAGCGTGGGGCCCAGCAGGGAACACGTCTGGATTACTTGCTTCTTTTCATGTTACTGGGACCCATTCACTGACAGGAAGCAACCTGAGAGGAAGGGTGTATTTTGGCTCACGGTTTGAGAGGTTGGGAGCTGGTGAGATGGCTCAGAGGTTAAAAAAAAAAAAACACTGGCTGTTCTTCCAGAGGACCTGGGTTCAATTCCCAGCACCCACCTGGCAGTTCACACAGCGAGAGAGGAGGTAATCCATCATGTCGAGGAAATGCAGAGGCAGGACCAAGAGGTGGCCGCCGGCACACTGAGTCAGCAGTCAGAGAGGAGACAGGTATGGAGCTGGGCTACACAATCTTGAGGCCCTGGGCCAGCAAGTTGGCTCAGTGGGTATGGGCATCTGCCACCCCTGTGCCCAACAATCAGAGTTAAATCCCCGGGACCCATGTGTGAAAGAGAACTAACTGCCTGTCCTCTGACTTCCACATGCACAAACAAATGTGATTAATAAACCAACCTTAAGGCCTGCGTTCAGTGGCCTACTTCCTCCAGCAAAGTTCCACTTCCAAAACAGTTCCACCTCCTAAACAGTGCCACTGCCTGGAGACCATGTGTTCAAACACATCCCCCATTCGGTCCAGAAGAGTCCACGCTCCAACTGTTGTATGCTGTTCTGGGGCCCATGGTGAGACACAAAGACTTTAAGACTTTGGAAATGAAGTCATTTCTGCCGAGGAGGCTGGGTCTGCTCGCATAGATATTGAAAACTGTGTGTCGTGTTTCTGTCTTTGCTTTTTAGACTCTATGTCAGACTATCCACTTCCCCCGTGCAGTCCCCTGAGACCACCACCCTCCACCACACGCCGTTCCTGAGAATGCAGAAGCCCTGGAGCCTTCTCATAGGGAAGGTGGTTTGTAGTTCATTCACTTGCTAAGCTTGCCCGCTGCTGCTGCTGCATCACCCAACCCAGGAAGCATGGTTGATAGCCTCTTCCACAAAAATGGCTCCATGGTCCGTGTGGGCTAAGGATTCAGATGTGTGTACACCCTGCATGCGTGCTTCCAGTAGAGCTGAGTTCAGCATGGCTACCCAGCATTGCTGCAGATGCAGAGAAAGCCTATGGAAGTCAGGCCTGGGGCTGGATCCTGGAGAGCCTCAAGTGGAAACATAAGGTTTTCATTTTCTAAGAGTTCACACGGTCTTTGAGGAGAAAGAGATATAAACAATCTTTATAAAACAAAGAAGTGTGTGTAATACTGGCCTGTTTACCAGAAGCTGGGGGGCGGGGGGGGGGGGGGGGGGACAAAGGCTTCCAAATGCAGGGACAACTTTCCAGAAGGTCCCACAAATGAGAGTGGAGGCGAGGGAGCATTACAGCCATTTGAACCTGACCTTGGATGGAGAAAGAGAGTTTGGGCTGTATATGAGTTTCCTGTGGCTGCTGTGACAAATTACTGCAAATTTTGTGACTTAAAATAACACGCATATATTCTCTTCCAACTCTGGAAGCCAATGCCGCAGGGCTGCAACCGGGAGCCAGAAGGCCTGCAGTGCCCCCTGAGGCTAGGGTGAGAATTGGTCCCGCCTAGCTTACCCAGATTACGGCTGCATCTCTCCATCCTTTCCATCTTTCCCTACTTCTCCTCTGTGTGGACAAGTCTCCCCTGGGCTCCCTTTTATAATAATATAAAATATAAATATAAATATAAAAATATAAACTAAAGACTGGAGAGCTGGCTCAGCGGTTAGGGACCACACTTCCAGAGCTCCCATGTGTATGTGGAGAGAGGGGGCATAATTACCTGTAACTCCAGTCCCAGACCATCTGACACCCTTCCGACCTCCAAGGGCACCTGCATGCACCTGCATGCACATGTACACACCCTCACACAGACACATAATTAAAAATAGAATTAAAAAAAAATCCCTTTAACAACAATAAAGATGATCAAGTTGGACATGCTGGCTCATGCCTGTAATCCCAACACTTGGAAAGCTGAAGCAGGAGGATTGCTGTGAGTTCAAGACTGGAGTCATACCTTCTCATCGGGAACACCAGCCCCCCAGGTATCGACACAGAGACTTATTATTGATTACAAAAGCTCAGCCTATAGCTTAGGCTTGTTCCTAACTGGCTTTTATAACTTAAATTAACCCATTTCTATTCATCTGTTTTACCATGTGGCTTTTTACCTTTCTTTCATTCCGTATGTTCCACTCCCTCCATGTCTCGTTGGGGTCTCCTCTGTGCTTTGATCACCTCCTCCCACTTCCTCTCTCTGCCCGGAAATCCCACCTATACCTCCTGCCTAGCTATTGATCATTTGACTCCTTATTAAACCAATCACAGCAGTACATTTTCACACAGTGCACAAATATCCCACACCACGAGACCACCAGCCTGGGCTACAAAGTAAGACTCTGTCTCAAAACCAAAAAGGAAGAAAGAAAAGGAGGGAAGAGGAGAAAGAGAAGACAGAAGGAAGGGAAGGGGGACAATATGTATATGTATATAATCAAATTGAAGTGAGACTCAGTGGTAGAGCATTTGTCTTGCTTGTTCAAAGCCCTGGGTTCGATCCCGCCACTGCAAACCAAACAAATAAAAGCTATATGGTTACCTTTAAGCTTCACCTAATTAATCCAGAATCATTGTTCTCTATCTCAAAATGCACCACCACCTAATCACAACTATAGACACCCAGGTGCTCCCCACCCAGCTCCATTGTTGTCCCGTAGGGTAACACTTTCAGGTTCCGGGGGTTTGAATATAGTTTGATTTCTGTTTTATTTTTGGTCTATGTGCCTCAGGATGGCTTAGTCCAGGCAGAAGGAACTCCTGACCCTTCGGAGCAAAAGAGGAAGGATCAGCCACCCTCCGGCCACTTCGTGGAGGACAGGGTGCAGAGAAAGAGACCGCATCCTGGAACAGGGGAAAGACCAGAGGAATGTAGCCATCCTGAGTGTAGCGGGATGGGCATGAGGGGAAGAGGGGAGGTAAGAGGAGATGGGTGGGGTGGGCAGGCACGCAAGGCTGAAAAATCCAGGCTCCGGTATAGTTCCCGGCAGTGTGGGAAGTGGTTCCTGGGCACTGAGGTTAGGTGGTGGACCCCACCCAAGGCTGGTGACTCAGTCTAGGCTGTCTCAAAGAAGCCGCCTTTGTTGGAGGCTTGGACAAGAAGCCCTCGTGAAGGTAGGTGTGCCAGCACCAGCCACACCCTACCAGGTGTGCCAAGGAGAGTCACCTCCTGAGCCACTTCCTGGGGTGGGACAGCTCACTCCTGTCCCCTAGCAGCTATCCCACACAACAATCATGCATGACCCAGTGTCTGAGCAGTCCAGGCTCCCTCTGACTTAGCCCCAGCCCCTGCCAAGGGGATCAATGTAAATGATCCTAGTGAGGGGCAAGTAGAGCTGTGGGTCTCTACAGGGAGTCACAAAGGCCCTCTAGATATCTAATGTCCTTCCAGACAACCTCAGGGCCACCGTACTCTTTGCCTGGGCAGCTTTGGGCAAACATGGTAACACTTTAATTTGCCCCTTTGAATTAGGGAATCCACGTGCCCACTCAAGAACTTGAGAGGAGTGGAGAAGGTAAGCCCAAGTGAGCATGTGCCTGGCGCGCGCGCACACACGCACACACACACACACACACACACACACACACACACACACACACGGCACTCCCTACCTTGAGGGAGACTAAAGATGTCCCAGTCAGGAGGGTCCGAGACAGGTGGGTATACACGGCAATCTTACTGTCCCCTCTCCCTGTAACCTTGGGCGAGTTCCTTAAGTATTCTGAGCTAACACATGTAAAACACTAAGCATTTTATCTACACAAGGCAGGACTCTGGAAATGACGACGCAGCATAGGCTGGGCTGAGCTCTCAAGAGACTCCGGGGCTCACCCATAGGTGCAGAAATTGCAGGGCTTTGTTGGTACAGCGCAGGGCTGCACGGAAAAGAATGCCTCACTTGGCAGCTCGGAGACCCATATGCATATTTACATACCACATCCGCAACTGAGTTCCTTCACCCTAGAGGGACGGCAGATTCCTTTAGTGGGACTGTGTGGGGCAGAGGTTGCAAAGTGATAGCCTGGAAGATTTACATTCGACCTGGAGAGAGAGAGAGAGAGAGAGAGAGAGAGAGAGAGAGAGAGAGAGAGAGAGAGAGAGAGAGAAAGGAAAAAGAGAGAATTGATTACCCCCCATTTCTGACTTTTCCGGTAAAGCCAGAAGAGCTAGTGCATCCTATACAGCAATCCACTGAAGCCATGAAGGATGCAGGTGGGCCTCGAGCTCCTGAGCTCTCAGGGATCCCCCAGCCCTAGCACGGTGGTGGAGGAAGTGTGTGAGCTCTGGCAGCACAGTTGGAATGAGGGCTGTGTTAGTCTATCTTGGGCTACTAGAACAGAAGGCCACAGGCTAGGAAACTTATACTAACTAGAGGTTTATTTTGGATCAATGTTCTGGGGGCTGGGAAGTCCAAACTTAATGAGTCAGTGCCTAGTTAGGGTCTTCTTGCTCCACCCTCCCTTGGGCCAAGGGAAAGGAGAGAAGGGGGTAATGAGCAGGGGTAGAGGGGAGGCTGACTTGTTCTTTTACATGTGAATCCTCCTGAGACAATGGCAATCACCCATTCAGCATCCCCATGACCTAACCACGCACCCAATATCCCAAGTCTTACCATCTCCACCCTGTGCACGGGGTTACCAGAACAAGGACTCGAGGAAACAACTTCTAAGCACAGCCAGGATGAAATGGGGTAGTATAGACAAAACAGTGTCTGGCTCTTAGCAAGTGTTCTTAGAATTTACAGCGATTGCTCTTATTATAGTCTGTAACATCAGCCTGTGATTTTAGAAGCCACATCTGTGGAGATCTGAAGAAACCTTCCGTGATGGGCAAAACTTGCTTTTCTCGGGTCTCGCTCCGTTCCTGCTAGTTGGTGATCCCTGGAGACCACACAGGGCCCTGGATGCCTCTCCTGGGACCCAAGTTCTCTGCTTTTCCTGTCTGCTGACCACCCAATGTGCAATGTGAGTTGAGTGTGCAGGGTGTGTGTGGTGCACGCACAGACACGCAGACTCCATAGCTTACGTTGCCCTGGCCTCCGTGAGCTCTTCAGTAGTATTTATCTTCATACCCTCCTTTGGAAGTTCTGCAGTGTGCGTGTGTCAAGACACAAAGGAATTCCTTCCGCTGTGGGGTGCTGGATAGGAAAGTGGTCAATGCTCTCAGGACTTCACTGTCCAGGGACAGGCTCACTGAACCCACATTCCGACATTCCAAAACACTGAGCCCAATAGGAGTGGACGGTCCGTTGTCCCGGAGCACAGAGTAAAGGAAAGGTGTGCCAGGCAGAGTACAAGTGTGAGCTACTGGGAAAGCTGTCCACGGGCCTCTTCTGTGGAACACCACCCACTGGACCTCTGGTGCGAAGGTGAAGTGAGCTGGGGTCACAGAAAGGCTGTGCACACACTGGGTGGCCGTTGTGGTAGAAATGCTGCAGGTTTTCCTCATCTAGCCCTGACCAGAATGAGAGGGTGGAAAGGTAGAAGAGCCTAGCCCCACCCACTGCTCTTTCCATTGGCCGTTTCAAGCAGTCACTCAAACTTTCCTTAGCAAACGCTGCTATTCTCTCATCCCTCAGGAGATGGAGATAGAAGCGTCACCAGTTTAAGGCAGCCTGGGCTACATAGTGAGACCCTGTTTCAAAGTGTGTGTGTGGGGGGGGAAATGAACAAAAACCAGGCTTGTGATTGTTTTCACGAAATTAGTATTTGCTGGTTATAACAAAGCGAAGCCCTACCAAAGCTTTGCCAATAGCTTAGTAGGAAATTTTCCAGGTGGCTTCCTGAGTGAGCTAATAGTATTTGTCAGCAATGATGCACGACAGGTGTAGATTCATCTCATTAAAGAAGCGTGACACTGAGGAGATGCTCAGTTGTTAAGCGCATTTGCGGCTCTTGGAAAGGACCAGAATTGGATTCCCAGTATCCACATGGTAGCTCCCGATCAACCATGACTCCAGTTCCAAGAGTTCTAGCGCCCTCGTCTGGCCTCTTCAGGAAATACACACAGCTCACTTACATGCAGGTGAAATACTCATAGGCATAAAAATAAATATAAATATTTTTCTTATCTTTCTCTCTCTCTTTCTGCCTTTCTTTCTCCCTCTCTTTCTTTCTCCCTCTCTTTCTTTCTTTCTTTCTTTCTTTCTCCCTCTCTTTCTTTCTCCCTCTCTTTCTTTCTTTCTTTCTTTCTTTCTTTCTTTTCTTTCCTTTTCTTTCGTTTGTTTTCCAAAACAGGCTTTCTCTGTGTTGCTCTGGCTGTCCAGGAACTCTCTATAGACCAGGCTTGCCTCGAACTCACAGAGCTCTGCCTGCCTCTGCCTCCCAAGTGCTGGGATTAAAGGCATGCACCACCACTGCCCGGCAAAAATAAATATTTTTCGAAAGTGTGTGCATGTGTGTGTGCGTGTGTGTCTAACGTCTAGGCCAGAGGTCAATATGGGCTGTCTTCCTCTACTGCTACCCTTCTTATTTTTTTCAGACAGGGTCTCTCACTGAACTTTGAGTTCACCAACTCAGCAAGATTGGCTTTTCATCAAACTCCAGGGATCCCATCTCTACTTCCCCAGCACGGGCATTATGGACAAATGCTGTGTTGTGTTTTGTTTGTGGGTGCTGGGGGCGGAATTTAGGTCTTTATGGTTGTGATTATGTACGTATGTACGTACGTATGTATGTATGTATGTATTTGCTTATTTATTTGGGGATGAGGTCCATATTGTTGCCCATTATGTTATAAGCCTGGCTTCAAACTCAGGTTTCAATGATCTTGCCTCAATCTCCCAAACAACTGGGATTACAGGTGGCTTTTTTCCCCCTGAGACAGGGTTTCTCTGTGTAGCTTTGGAGCTCACTCTATAGACCAGGCTGGCCTCGAACTCACAGAAATCCGCCTGCCTCTGCCTCCCGAGTGCTGGGATTAAAGGCGTGCACCACCACCGCCCAGCTACAGGCCATTTTTAAAACTACAGCCTGAGAGTGCTGGTGCATGCTTGTAAATCTTAGTATTTGGGAGGTGGAGGAAGGAAGATCAGGAGTTCAAAACCAGCCTGGGCTACATGAGACTGTCTCAAACACAAAAACATAAAAGTAACATGTGGATAGATTAATTCATAAAGAATTCATAAAGCCAGGTGGTGGTGGCACACTCCTGTAATCCCAGCACTTGGGAGAAAGAGGCAAGTGGATCTCTGGATTCGAGCCCAGCCTACAGAGCGAGTTCCAACAGCCAGGACCACACAAAACAAAAAAACAAAATCAAACAATAGAGGCATAGAGGGGCAAAATAAAACATGACCACTTATCTCTTCTTGTGCTCCCCCTCCCCAGTTTAGCCGGAATTTATTCCGATCTTTTCCTGCAAATTTGCATACACAAAGCATACATATACACACACATGATTGTGTATATGTGCTTTTTAACACCTCCCGTGACTTATCTTTAGGACTTAGCAACGTTATTAGAAAGTCCAGACTCAGTTTTGCTGCTAGTAACTCGAAAGGTGGCTCTCCCTTAATGTATTTAACTTTCAAGAGTTCTGCTAGGTGGTTTTGTTGTTGACTATTTGTTTGCTTGTTTGTTTTAAATAAATTGCCTAGCTGTTAGAATCAGTGAGGCTGGGATTTTCAGGTGAACACATCGCTAAGGCAACCCTCGCTCAGGACCAAAGTGCAGGCTGCAGTGAGAGGGAGTCTGAGCTGTCCAGATGCCCTGGATAAAGGCTCCGCGTGCACGATCCTTTGCCACAGTTTTTTAAACTGCCCAGGGCTCTATCCTGAGCTGGGTCCTGGAGGTGCACAGTGACTCAGGCTGAGAGCTGCTGAGGCATAAACAGGTCTTGGCTGGTGGAGGAGTACACCAGGTGCAATGATGGGTGATTCAGGCACATGGGACCCTGCACTGGGTGGGTGGGGAGGTCAGGGAAAGGTTGCCTGTAGGAAACGGTTGCTTAGGTGCAACCGGCAAGCAGAGGCCCGGATGGGAAAAAGTACCAGCAGGAGGCGGGCTTGGACAGCGGAAGCCCTTGAAAGGCTTTTCCAAATGCTGAGGGCAGCTGTGGGAGCAGGACCAGGTGGGATTGATGGGGCGTTGGCATCCGCTGATGAAGGGTCTTGAACGCCACGCTAGAGTGAATATTATCTCAGGTGTTCCTGACCTTGGGCAGGATATTGATTGCTTACACCTGAAGATGTCCCAGCCAGGCATCTTAGGAAGGGGACAGAGGCCCTGTGGGTGGGGTCAGGAAAGAGCCTACCAGAGACCTGGCCCTGTGTGAGGAAGGATGTCCCTCCCTCCCTCCTCCTCTCTTTCCTCTTTCATCTCTTCCTCTACTTCTCTTCATCCTTTTTCCCTTTCTTGGTAACACCTCCCACCCCACCCCCGGACGCCGCTCACGTAGGCTTGCCTTGAATGCCTGGACTCAACTGATCCCCCTGCCTCAGCCCTCCTGAAGTAACCAGGACTCCAAGCTTAAGACACCCACCAACTTGTTTCTCCTGTTTGACCCTTGCATTGATGTGGTACATCTGCTTTAGCTGTGAAGAGATAAGAAGGCATTCTTTGTCACAATCCTTGGTGGCTACACTTGTTAGCTTTTTGTCAACTTGACACAAGCTAGGGTCATCTGGGACGGGGGAACCTCAATTGAGACAATGCCTTCAGTCAGATTGCCTGTTGTTAAGTCTGTGAGGCACTTTTTCGAATAATGATTGATGTGGGAAGACTCAGCCTACTGTGGGTGGTGCAGTCCCTAGGCAGGTGATCCTGGGATGTATTTAAAAGCAAGCTGAACAGACCAGAAAGAGCAAGCCAGTATGCAGTGTTCCTCCGTGGTTCCTCACTTCCCTCTCTGATGAACTGTGCTCAGGATGTATCAACCAAACAAACCCTTTCCTCCCCAGGTAGCTTTTGGTCAAGGTTTATCACAGCAATGGAGAACAAACAAGGATATTACTGAACAGCATTCCATCTTCTGGTTGCTCCTGTTAATTCATTTGTTAAGCGTAAGCAGAGTTTCCCTGTCCCAACTACCCAGTCCCACAAAACTGACTCAGAGGCTGAATATGAATTATAAATGCTCAGCTGATAGCTCAGGCTTGTTACTAGCTAACTCTTATATTTAAATTAACCCATTTCTATTAATCTATATAGTGCCACATAGCCCATGGCTTGTTACCTCATTTCTATACATCAAGTTTTCTCAGCTCCTGGCTGGCATCTGTCTGGACTCCACCCTCCTTCTTCCCATCATTCTCATTTTGGCTTTCCCACCTAACTTCCTGGGCAGCTACCAGCTTGTCAGTTTTTTTATTAACCAATGAGCATAATCCACAGCAGTTAGGATACATTGGTTGCTTTGAATTTGTGGCAATTATGAATACAGTAGATATGTCAGACAGCTTTCCATTTCTGTCGACACATCATTGACATAAATAGCTCATAAGGATACCAGCATGACTTGCGTTCAGTTGGGAGCTGGCAGCTATGATTGGCCCTGTTGCTTTCAGGACGTAGAGATGCAGCTTGTCATGGTGACATGAGGTGACAAAACTGCTTACCTTGTGATCAGGACACAAAAGAGAGGGGAAGAAACTAAGACCCCACAATCTCCTTGGAGGGAGGGCAACTTCCAACCGAGTAAAAGCTCCTGTGGCTCCATCTCTTCCTAGTACTTTCACTGTCCAGAGGACCCCGCTTTTGACATGTGGGCCTTTGGGTGACAGTGCAGAGGCAGTCTGTCACAGCTGCTGTAACCACTGCCTGCAGTCTTTTGATGGGGACAGAAGTTGTTGTATTTTGGGGGGAGAGATACCAAGGAGCAGGATTGCTGGGTCCTGTGGTAAGATTGTTTAAATTCATCATGCATGGCTACGTGTACATTGGTCCCACCCCCAATTTCATGCTTGTCATACTGACCACCGGTGTGAAAGTGGCTTTGCATCCCTGGGAAACACATCTACTGGGTGAGATGTGGGCTAGGGGTAGGGATGGCTGGGTGGGTTTGGAGCAGGCAGCTACTTAGGATTAGGAGGGAAATGTGACGGCAGAATCACAAGCCAGGATGATGGTCACAGTGGCCTCCAGATTCTGGGCGTGGATGGCTGATGGAAAGAACAGAACCAAAAAGTAGATGCATTCATTATTGGGAAGGGTGGGGTAGAAGTAGAGAGGCCTCAGGTTCAGAACTGCAAGCTAGAGATGCCTCTGGGTGTTCCAAAAGAAACTTCTAGATGGTTGCTGGACCTTAACTTCTTCCTCTGGACTCAGTAGAGCAGTAGGTGGGAGGTGCAGGGTTTGAGGTGAACTTTGTATGACAGTGGCTCGTGAGGTACGGGACACAGGCTCCATACCTGGTGTGTGCTGCGGATGGGTGGAAGGGCTAAGGGTAGAGAACACAGCGGAGCCAGCTCTGCCTAGAGGAAGAAGGGACCATGATAATCGCCCAACAGCATCCCTGTAGCTGGGAACAGTTGCCAGCAGCATGTCCTTTCCATGTGATCTGAACTAATAAATCGAGAGGGTCTCACACAACCACACTGAGAAGACCCATGTCAAAGAACAGGGGGCCCAGGCTACTGTGTTAACTGTCACACTCATCAGTGGGCAGAGATGGGGAGATAAGTGTGAGAACGTGCCTTTTTTTGGTTGGAACTAGGTAGGAACCTGACCCAGCAACTGTGGCAGACTGATGGTGTGGTTCTTGACCCGACATCTCTCCAAACCAAGCCAAAGACGCTGATCCCTCAGGAGACCCTAAGGCAGTGTGGTTCTCAACCTTTCCAAATGCTGGGACCCTTTAATACAGTTCCTCACGTTGTGGTGGCCCCCAACATAACAGTATTTTTTTTTTTTTTTTGGTTTTTCGAGACAGGGTTTCTCTGTGTAGCTTTGCACCTTTCCTGGAACTCGCTTTGGAGACCAGGCTGGCCTCGAACTCACAGAGATCCACCTGGCTCTGCCTCCCGAGTGCTGGGATTAAAGGCGTGCGCCACCACCGCCCGGCCGTACATAACAGTATTTTTGTTGCTAGTTCATAACTGTAATTTTGCTACTGTTGTGAATCACGCTGTAAATGCCTGTTTTTCAGTAGTCTTAGATGGCCCCTGTGAAAAGATCCTTTGGGTTGAGAACCGCTGCCCTGAGGAGTCTTGGGGGAAAAGGACTTGATCAGTCTGGAAGGTAAATGAACATGTCTGAATCCATAAATTTGTTAGCCACAGTCAAAGCCTGGACCTGGACCTGGGTTTCTTATATTAGGTGGGATACAGATGGATGGATGGATGGATGGATGGATGGATGGATGGATGGATGCATGGACTGATGGACAGACAGATGGACGGATAAATGGATGACAGATGCATGGACGGACCGATGGATACATGAATGAGTAAGAACGAACAGATTAAGCCGGGCGGTGGTGGCACACGCCTTTAATCCCAGCACTCGGGAGGCAGAGACAGGCGGATCTCTGTGAGTTCGAGGCCAGCCTGGTCTACAGAATGAGTTCCAGGAAAGGTGCAAAGCTACACAGAGAAACCCTGTCTCAAAAAACAAACAAACAAACAAACAAAGAACATCAGCCTACTCGATTTAGAACACATTCAGAGTGACCTCTCTACAAAGACCTGTTATCAGCTAGGTTGTATTTATAGATTCTGGGTGGCCATAAATTGGTGGGACTCAATATTCAATCCAGTACACCACTTATGATCATGACGTAGACCCAATATTGAGACTGAAAGACAATGGAAGCTTTTGAAGTTGGACAAACTAAAACGTTTTTTGCTTTATATGGTCATGGGACTATGGAGGTCAGGGAGTAGAATGTGATGATTTGAATGATAAATGTCCTGTTTCTAGCCTTTGAATGCATGTGGGGGGCGTGGCAGACTTGAGAGCTTAGACTTGTGGCATGTTTGCTGTTTCCTACTCACAGCTCTGAGATGTGAGCTCTCAAGTGTTCCCGCCACCAAGCCTGGTGCTTGCTGCCATGCTTTCCCCGCTGTGATGGTGACAAACTCATCCCACTAGGAACTTTAAGCCCAAATAAACCATAAGGTGCCTTGGTCAGAGTATTTTATCACAGCAACAGCAATATAACTACTACAGGATTCTTTCCTTGTTTAAAGAAGGGTATGTTTAATCCCCCACATATCAACTACAGGAAGCCATAGGAGCACTTTAAGAACTCGGGATTCCTGGGGTTGTAGTTTGGACTCCTGGAAGGATCTCAGCCCCCCACCCCAAGGATCCAGAGTGGCCAACGTGTGCTGAGGAAAACAACCTTGACTTGCCAGGGAAATCAAAAGAATTACTGGGGAATGTGCTTCATGGAGATGCTAGGAAGGAGTGGTTTATGCCAACAGGAAAATTTTCCTTAATCCCATGCATACACCAAACAAGCAGGTTTTCTGAGTGTTACTGGGGCTGGCTTTAGGTAAACTCAAATCTGGGTGGGTGGGCACATGATTTTCCAACTGGCTGAGGCTAGCTCAGTTCATTTATGTATGTCTAATGTATATGCACCATATGAACAGAAGCCAGAGGGGGCATTGGAACCTGCACCCAGGACCTCTGCAAGAGCATCTAGCACTCAATCACTGAGCTGTCTCTTTAATGAAGCACTCAGCAAAACAGCCAGGTTCCTCCTGTCAGTCACAATGAAGCCTTCCTCCCTGGATGTGTTTCTGCGGTGCTGGGGATGATCTGAGGACTGACCCATGTAAGTAAGAGCTGCACCACTGAGCCTTTACTCCTAACTCGCCCTGGCCTTTGCATGGCATCTAAGACACTGGACAAAATGCCTGAAGGCTAAACAAAGGGCAGGCCTCTGCACCACAAGCACACCCTCCCGACTTCTGTATCTAGAGCACTTGTCCACCTCCAGAGACCTTAACTCAGGCCTGGGCAAGATGGGGAGGGAGGACAGACAATGAAGTGTTCTTTTCTCCTCTCCTCCACACACAAACCATCCTGAAGAAATAGCATCCAAAGGACACAGACATGATGACATATGCTCCTTTCCTGGGCAGGATATATCCAAGAGCTTTACCTTTCCCACAAACCCAGATGATTGATTTTCTAGCTCTGATCAAACCAAGATTAAACAACCAAACTCTGAGATAAACAAGCGAATGTAATGGTGTTTCCTCTTCCCACTTAGCATTATGAAAATCTCCATTTGAGATTCCCAGAGTTACTGCACCCTACCCGGCAGCTAACAGAGTAGCGCAGAAGTAAACAGCCTGTCTCCATTAAGAATCAAGCCCTGGGGCTGGAGCAATGGCTCAGTGGTTAAGGTCCTGAATTTAATTCCCAGCAACCACAAGGTGGCTCACAACCATGGATAATGGGATCTGATGCCCTCTTCTGGTGGGCAGATCTATACGCAGACACAGCACTTAAACAAAATACAAAAATACATCTTAAAAAAAAACAAAACAAACAAACAAACAAACAAACAAACAAAAAAAACCCACAAAAACCCTAAGCCCTATATATTTTCAATTCCTACAATCAATAATCTAAGTAATTAGCACTAGCCAACCAGGGCACCCAGGCTGTTGACACAGCCAAATTGACCAAGTCTGAAAGTAGTAAAGTAATTCTCAAATTCAGGCTTGAACCCAGCATGCACCTTCCTAGACCACTGTCTTGAATTGATGTGGAAAGGAAGCCACATGTTTGTGTGAAGTTAAGTGACTTAAGCAGGCAATCAATCAAGATTGTAACTGAGATGCAGAGGGATATTGTATCTAGAGAAAAACACAAGACCAGGTTTATTTCATACAATGTTATTCACACGTTTCATTTTCTAATTTATACATAATATACAAAGAAGTGAAGATAACATTTCTTATGAACCAATAAGAGCCAGGACTTACACAAACTGGTCCAGAAACAATCTATATCAAAAGGAGACACTCAAGGAGTAAAGCCTAAGCGGTTTCTGCCCAATCAGATTTCTTTATTCTGAAATGTCGGATTTTTCTAAAGTTCCATGCCAACATACTAGAAGATAGAATCAGGGTGGGCACCAAAACTGGCAGATCATAAAATTTCTACACGAACAGGTATTTTTATAGAATATGCCTAAAAATATCAGGAGGACTGGGTTGTCAGCACTGGGAAGTATGAATCAGGACTGCTAGAGGAGGATTCAGTTCCAAGTAACTTTCTCTAGGACTTGCCACTTTCTGAACTGAGTGACAGCTGCCCGAGCATCCAAAAGTAAGGGTGAAGGGGAACCAGGAAGAGCTGCTAATCTCAAATCAGCAGCTTTGACCCTGAAACCATGGCTGATGAGGGAAAGTTACGTTCAATCCAGGGTCAAGACACTCTGAGGCTGGCAAAACTAAAGTGAGAAAAGGAGGCAGAGTGCCTCTCTACACGGGAGAAAATACTGCTACTGTGACAGGGACATGCTGATGAGCCAGTGTGACTGAGAACGGTGACAAGTGGCTGGATTTAATGGCCTCACCAAGGAATGTTGGGTTAGAAAGCTAGAATAACTCAACATCAACATCAAAGACTCCTGGCAACCCAAACTTGAAGGTTCATGATCTGAGTAACAAAAGGATAGACCTTTCTACTCAACATTGTGCTCTGATTGCTTTTGTTTTGCAGACCTCTAGTAAAAAAAATCCCTTCTACAATTTATCTGACAGAATAGCATGTTCATTTCAGTTTTCAGCACTGAACATAAGTGGGTCAACATAAATGTTTATACAAAATACTGACTTCAACAAAATACAAAGCACTTTCTTTATCTTTCAGAAACTGAATATACAAAGCAATTTTTTTCCAAAATATTTTCATAGGCAAAGGATTAAAAACGATTTTAATTATACACATATGGTCACAATTTTGCCTTAAAAAGATTGTTGGGAAATGTACATAAGGCCGCTTGTAAATGTACATCATGTTACTGTTATAATGTCTTATGTCCAGAGGAAAAAATGTTATCATACAGATTTGCTCTTACTTGGGAGTAGGCTATTCAAAAATACAGTACTCTTCTGTACAAAGAAAAAAGTCACATCACATTTAAAGATGGAAAAGCATTGGCCTCTGTGGTAATCAAATCTCAGTCCAATACTTTCTATTTACTATGCACAATACCCTGACTTCAATTGAAAGTGATCCAGATCCTAGCATGTCCATTATCAACAGAGTCAACAACTATGTTATAAAACAAAATGTTTTCCACAATAATAAAAAGAAAGCTGGTTCATACTTCTGAAACCATATAAAGATAAAAAATTTTTTAAAAATCACTCTCAATTTGGAGAAATAAATTTACATTATACAACACTATACTGCCAGGTTAAAGAGGGCAGGGATGTAAATGTACACTAAAATGTAAATGTTTCCCAAAGAGATAAAACAGATTCCATTTACAGCATGAAGGTTTACAAATGTACACCTGTACAACCAAGGAAAGTTACTACGAAATTAGCAAGGCTTTCATAACAAACACTGAAACAAGATCTGCTTTCAAATTGTAAACTTACATCTACCCCCTACACACACAATGTGTTTATTTATAGGAAGAAAAAAAAAAGCTCTCTGAATATGCAATCATGCTAAATGCTGAGCTATCAGTTCACTTCTCAGTGGCCTCTCTCACCTCTATCGGGTTCCTATTTATGTATCTACTATGAAAACGCAGAATAAAACGACACTTCCTCAACAGTCTTTAATTCTATAATTAGAACAAAATACAAATCTCCATCCGTTCTTGTTGCAAACCAAACTGAAAAGTTAGTGTGAGATTTAACTTTTCATTCAGTGCAGTTTTCACTGAATGGAAATGCCACCGTGATCTCTTTTTCTAACTCATTACAGTAAGTATATACAATTCTTCTGTACATCGCCAGGGACATTAGAGGGCAGTAATTTTATTAAAACCACATCCACTGTAAATAATGTTATCTCAAATCATTTTATTCTTGTCTGTTTTTGAGTTTTTCTTTGCATGATAGTTTGTGAATTACCAAAATACAACTTAACTTTCTTTTTAAAATATTAATAATTATTTATGCAGTTGATTGTTAATCTGTTATAAAAGGCTTCACATAAAGGAAAAAAATAAGAACTATAATTCTATGTACATCTATATAAACCTGTTGTGCTATGGGGTTGTAGACCTACCAGACTGCAAGCCAGTTTATTAAAATACTGTACTTTTCCCTTTAAAAACTATTTTTTTTGTGACTTTACAAGGTATAAATTTACAAAATATGTGACAACTTTTTTTCCTTTTTTTTTTTTGTTTCTTTTTTTTTGGGGGGGGGATACAGTTATATCATATACAGGCATTCTGTGCTTCACCAGAAATCCAATCTGATAGGTCTCCACTCAGGGTTGAATATAATTTATAATTCACCACCCCACCCCCTAAATATACACAAGAACCTTAAAAATTTACAAATGGATGAAGAAAGTCAATAAATAGTTTTGCTTTAAAAAAAAAAAATCAAAGATTCATAGTTGAATTGTGTTTTGATAATTCACAAAGAAAACCCATTCTTTAAACATGGTTGAACCTTCTCCTTTCCCTTAGAGCATTCCATTTGGTGGTCCTCCGATAGGCCCTAGATCTGGGCTGTTTTTCAAATAATATTTTTCCAACTTGGCCAGTATATGCTTCCCATACGTATATTTGCGAAGAGTAGTAATATGAGGTCGAATCTGAAAAACAAAGAATCTCGTTTTAAAAACAACAACAGCAACAACAAAAAAAAAACCCCTAAGCTATTATAGTTTCTGTTTTTTAATTCATTTTCTTGTGTGATGTGGACATGCCAGTTCAGTATATGGAGGTCAGGGAACAACTTGAGTGTGTTCTCTGTTTCTACCATGTGGGTTCTGGAGATTAAACTCAGGTCTTCAGGCTTGGTGGCAAGTACCTGAGCCATCTTGCCTAGTTTGTGATTTAAAATAGCTCCCTCAAGTCTGGATAATCTTGCTGTTAAAAATTAAAAAGCTCTCAGGTGGTGGTGGTGCACGCCTTTAATCCCAGCACTCAGGAGGCAGAGCCAGGCGGATCTCTGTGAGTTCAAGGCCAGCCTGGGCTACAGAGTGAGTTCCAGGAAAGGCGCAAAGCTACACAGAGAAACCTCATCTCAAAAAACAAAACAAAAAAAAAGCTAATTAGGTACAAAACCAATTCTGAACCATAAAATTCTCTCAAAAACACTTAAAAAGGGAACACTCCTTTTTTTCAATGATAAACAAGCTACTGCTGTGTCACATGCAGACGAAGAAAGCCCTAAACACAGTGTACTAGGGAGCTACTGTGTTCCTTAAACTATACTGCCCCTTCCCAGCTAGACCCGCTGCAATGAATGCAGTTTAACTGTCACAAGGCAGACTAATGAACAGGCACTCTTCACACAGGGACACACAGCCTGTAAGATTCCAGAGTACAAATGGGCAGTATCTAGGAAGTCACCTACAAAAATATTTATGCAAGGGCTTTTGTAGAATGCATTATATAAACATTTAAAAAATACTATATATACTGTGGGCTCAACAAGTACTATAAATTAAAATTAAGGTTAAAATCTTTGTGAGAGTCAAAAAGGCAAAAAAAAAAAAAAAAGCACATTAATTTGAAGGATGCATTTTTAAATTTCAGTGCTATAATGAAGAGCTACTGTTGTTAAATGCCATGCACTGGCAATGGCCCTGGCAAAATGCATAGCATGAGGGGATCTTGAGATTATTTTCTCTTGATAAAGGGAAAGATTCTAAGAGTGAGATGTTGTCTCATGTTTACTAAAGCAATCAAGTCAGAGAGAGCATTAACATATTTTTCAGTTTTGTTTTTGTTCACTCTTAGTTATGTAGGCTAGCATCAAACTTGCAATCCTCCCATACTGGCTGGCCTCCTGAGCAGGAATTAATAGGCTTGTACAACTAAGCCTAGCCTTAGAGCTCTTCTTAATATTACATTTTTCTTATGGAAATTAATAATTTTTTTAATTAATTAAATTTTTAAAAAAATTTTATGGGCTGGAGAGAAGGCTCAGTGGTTAAGAGCACTTGTTCTTGTACAGGAAGTGAGTTTAAATTCCAGCAGCCACATGGCAACTCACAAATACCCATAATTCCAGTTCCAAGGGATCTGATGCCCCCCATGGGCACCAGGTACACATGTGGTATATATACATATATGCAGGCAACACATACACATAAAATACATGAATCTAAAATACAACGACAAAACCCCAAACACAAATTACACTTTGTGTGTGAGCACATGTGCACCATGGCACTCTTCAAAGGACAATCTGTATGAGTCAATTTTCTCCTTCCATCATATTTGGAGCCCAGAGATCCAATACAGGTCAAAAGACCTGGCAGCAAACAACTCTACCTTATAAGCCACTTTGCCAGTAGAATTAGTGATTTTAAAGAATCATTAGATTCAAGACGGGAAATAGCTTGAAGTACAATACATAATATAAAGAAAAATTCTGTTTTGAAAAGGATTGAATTTATTTTTAATTCCTTAATGGGAAAATCTAATACCATTAAAAAAAAAAAAAAAAGAAAGAAAAGAAAAGAAAAAAAAAAAAAACCTCAGTAGGGCTGGAGAGATGGCTCAGGGGTTAAGGATACTGGCTGCTCTTCCTGAAGACCTGAGTTCAATACCCAGCAACCACATGGTGGCTCACAACCATCTATAATGAGATCTGGTGCCCTCTTCTAGAATGCATGCAAAACAGTGTATACATGATAAATAAATCTTTTAAATAAATGTTTATTTTTTAAAGGGGGTTTATTATAAATGCAGTATCTTTCTAAAGAAGAAAGGGGGTATTATAGATATGATAGAATGAAAGGGTAGATTATTTAATCTACTTTAAAAGAGCAACAACTTGTTTAAAATGTTTTATGTTGCTATAAATTTTAGTTTATTACAAATTTAAAGTTAATTTTGTTATACTGTATGTATATTTCTACTATTGTTAAAGGTATTATGTTTATTCAGCTTATTTAAAATTGTAATATATAATTAAAAAATACAGATTAATAGTCATCTAGGATAATCAAACTTATAGTCATGTTAGTTAAGTTTTTGAGATATATAAAGATGGTAGGTAATCTTCAAACACTTCAAAGACTTACAGAATATGGCATTTAGAATGTTTTAAAAACTTAAGACTTTCTGGACAGTGAGATAAGTCTGCTCCTGGCAGCACCGATTTACTTCAAATTGAAAGATAGGCATTGAAGACACTCCATATGGAGTTTATCATCTTCTTTGCACAAAATTGCCTGCTGGGCAGAGAACTGCTCTTGCGTGGACTGCTTGACAGTATGTTATATAGAGTGGATATCCAGGACCCATAGAAAAATGACCATTAAATTTTGCCAAAACAAGGCGAGGTGGTCCTTCAGGTCCTTGCTTCACAGAACAGACTGCCAGATTCTACAAACACAGGGAGAAGTGACTAAAAAACTCTAGGCCTATAGGCTGAAAATGGATGCCCCAATGTTGCAGAGGAACTTTGGGTGACTGTCCAGACAGCCAGCTGTCTCTGTCATTCTAGATTTATGGAAGTTGCTTACAATGTACTTCCTGTTTACTTAAGTAATATTACACCCTTCTGTGGTCTTTGATGTAATTGAAAACTAAATAGTTATAATTTTCCTTGGTTATGAAGAAAGATAAATTAGATATAAAACCTTAGACTCAAAAGTATAGGACAGATAAAAGTCTATGTGCAATTAAAACAGATGGTGTAACTTATCACAGAGCTGTGTACCATATTACCTTGTGCATGATTATCTTTCTCTGAGCAGGTTCGGCCATATCAATCATCTTCTGAACCACGTAATTGGCATACTGATCCTTCATCATGGTGTATAAGGCACTGTGAGGACCATCATTCTGACAGCAAACTTCATCAATCAGTAAAGCTCTCTCAGCACGGGAGGCATGAGTAACACACTTTTCTACTACATTGCTAAAAATTAAAAGCACACACACAGAAACTTCATGTTTTTTTCTTTATAGTTAAAATATTCTTGACTTTTCAATTTGCTCCAATATACTAGAAAACAGAAGACAAGGTAAAATTTCTAGTTTTGTAATTACTTTTAAAACAGAAATGGTACCCCACAACTTGACACTTATAAATTTAACTACAGGCCTACTACAAAAAGGAGCTGACTGTTGCAATACCTGGCAAATTTGTGTTGACTCAGGGCTAACACCTTTCCTCTGATTTCAGAAACAATTTTGCTCTTGTCTTCAGGTCGACCATGTTCCAGTACATGCTGAATAACATAATTGCCATACTGATCCTGTAACAGACATTTAAAAATTACTTTCCATCATTAAGAATTGAAAAAATACAATAAACTTCCTTTGCTTCGTTATTTTCATAGTTTAACAAATTACATTACTCAAAAAAGAAAAAAAAATATCCAATTCTTTGGTGACATTTACCTGTACCAACTGCTCTGTGTGTTGGTGAAGTTCTTCTAAGATGGGTAAGGTCTGCTCTGCAGTGCAGTGCTCTAGGATACGCTGAATGACTCTGCAGCCATAAGGATGGGTTGAAAGCACAAACACCTTGAGGTAAATAGAAGGATGGAAATGTACATTTTCTGTTATTTCTGAATCAATGTATGAGACTGACAGATAGATGACAGACAACACAATCCCCCAGTATGGGGGATCCATGCTTAACATGATCACAACATGAGCATTCCCCAACACATATACAGAGGTCAGAGGCCAACTTGGTCTGTTTTCCCTCACTGTGGGATCTGGGGAGTCAAATTCAGGTCATCAGGCTTGACAGCATTTCCCTTTGACTTGCTGAGCCACCTACACAACCTAATGTAATTTTGATCAAAAAGGAATCTAATGAGCAGGAGCTGTAGCTCAGTTGCCTAGCATGTGTAAGGCCTGGGTTCAATCCTCAGGAGGAAACCTAGTCATAGGATCAGGAGTGGACAGTGGTGGAAATGAATGGATTTGGGAAAGAGGCAGCCTAGCAGTGTGCCTGGGGATTTTACCATTCTGTTTTTGGTACTAGTTGCTAGTTATTTTGCCTGTGTAAATAGTTCCGTATGTTTTTCCTGCTCTTCCCTTTCTCTTAGGGATTATGGAAAACACTTAACTACTTCTATCTAATGACTTTACTAAGGAGGCAGATATTTTAGAGTACATTCATTTTTTGAAACAGTTCTCACATCCTAGCTGGCTCTCAGACATGATACCTAACTCAGAATGATACTGAACTTTCAAATGGCCTTGCTGCCATCACCCAAATGCTGGGATTACAGGTATGTACAACTGTACTCAACTTACACTCACCATTCCCCCAAAAATTATTTATTTATTTAATGTACATTGGTGTCTTGCCTACATGTATGTCTGTATGAGGGTGTCAGATCCCCTTTAACTGGAATTCCAGACAGTTTTGAGCTGCCACTTGGGTGCTAAGAATTGAACCCAGGTCTTCTGGAAGAGCAGACAGTGCTCTTAACCCAAGCCATCTCTCCAATCTCCTACATTTACGATGCTTAATGAAAGCACCAGGTATAATCTTGTACTTTTGTACTTAAAAGAATGCTAAATTCAAATCATAAAATGCTCTGCCAAGGAAATGAATAGCAAAAATCAATCTTACTTGTCCTTTGAAAGCATCAATGATGAACTGCAGCGACTGTGGCTGAACACATTCAATACATTTTTGAACAACATGGTTTCCATTCTGATCTTTCACACATTTGAGCACATGGCCATCTAGCTCCTTTACCATTTCACTCTGCAAAAAAGTCATTTAAAAAATTATCTCATCAGAAAACCCAGTAGAGTTAAAAATATTCACATGGAACAAAGTTAAAAATATCAACAAAGAACAAAGTATACCCCAAAGTATTTTGTTTTTGTTTTAATGAAAACTATTAAAGCAAATCATGGATAGCAATGTTAATGATATATGCTGACATAACCCAGTGATGGTGAACTTGCCATATTTAAACACATATTTTTACTGTGTACAAGGTTCCTGCATTCTTTTAAAATGGATATCTATATTTTTTTGTTTTGTTCTGTTTTTTTGAGAAAGGGTTCTCTGTGTAGTCTTGGCTATCCTCAAACTCACTCTAGAGATTCACCTGCCTCTGCCTCTCAAATACTATGATTAAAGGTGTTTACCATCACTACCACCCAGGCTAATAAACACTTTTAAAATTTTTATTTTCGTGACCTATTTAGCACCTCCATCCTTTATTCCTAAGGAATCATAATTAATGTCTGTATGAGTTTATCAAAGTGCATAAAACTGAGTAAAACATGGGACAATAGGTTATCTGTGTTTCATCTGTTATCAGTAACTGTCATGACTGATGGGCATTTTTCTTGTTGTCTAATGCTTACCATAAAAGTTGTAATAAACTTTTACTGTTTACTATTAACATAATTTATGTCTTATTAGAATAGAAAATATTACTGCTAAGATACAAGGCATACATTATCTAAAGAATCCTTTTTTTTTTTTTTCCATTCATTCTTTTTTTTTTTTTTTTAAGATTTATTTATTATGTATACAGTGCAGAACACCAGAAGAGGGTGCCAGATCTCATTACAGATGGTTGTGAGCCACCATGTGGTTGCTGGGAATTGAACTCAGGACCTCTGGAAGAGCAGCCAGTGCTCTTAACCTCTGAGCCATCTTGCCAGCCCCTATCTAAAGAATCTTTAACTCAACTATATTCCAACACAATTATGGAGGAATCCTGTTAAGTTAACCTACAACATGGATTTATGCTTAAAGTAAAACAGACTGAATTACAAAATATAATTAACTTAAAAACCGATAACTTAAAAAAGATACTATTATCTATTAACCAGTTCTCGTTAAGATATTTATTTCCAAATACCAAAGGCACAGCCATGGAGAGACTATGCTACTTTTGATACCTATGACCTACTTAAAGCTTTGAGAATTCAAGTATGTTGGCTTTCTCTACTGTGCCATATTTCAATCAATCTAAAACTAATCATTTCTTCCACAGGAATAATGGAGTTTTCTTCCAGATTTTGAATTTTGTGATTAAAGTGTATACACACACACACACACACACACACACACACACACAGGCCTTACACATTTACCCACCTCCTCCTTGCTGGCTAGTTTTATGTCAACTTGACACAAACTAGAATCATTTTGGAAGAGGAAACCTCAAGTGACAAATTGTCCCTACCAGACAGACCCATGGAAAGCCTGTGGTGCACTTTCTTAATTAGTCATTCACGTGGAAGGGCCCAGATGACTGTGTTGGTGTCACCCCTGGACTGGTGATCCTAAGTGAATGCTATAAGAAAAGAGGCTGAGTAAGCCATGGAGAGCAAGCCAGTAAGCAGCACCCTCCATTGCTTCTCTATCAGCTCCTGCCTCCAGGTCCTGACCTCAATTCCGTCAAGTGAACAGAAATAAATAAACCTTTTCCTCGGTAAGTAGATTTTGGTCAGGGTGGTTTTGTTTTTTATTTATTTGCTTATTATGTATACAGTGTTCTGTCTGCATGTACACCTGCAGGATGTAAGATGGCACCAGATCTCATACATGGTTGTGAGCCATCATATGGTTGCTGGGAATGAACTCAGGGCTTCTAGAAGAACAACCAGTGCTCTTAGTCTCTGAGCCATCTCTCCAGCCCTGGTCATGGGGTTTTTACCACAGACATAGAAACCTTAAGACACCGTCCTCCTTCTGTTTTTAAACCTACTGAATTTACTTTTACTGTCTAACAGTAAAAACTGGCTTTCTAAATGATTAAGATGAAGTTAAGAAAAAAGCTATTTTGTTTACTTATAGTTTCCCGTTCTATAAACACATAATTTCATGATGAAAGATAACTTAAGATGACACAAGAACCTACTAACCAATTAATGTGTCACATAGTATATATTTAAAAATCTGATAAATTAACATTTATTCTCATAGCTCTCAATACTATTGTCTATTTTAAATTATTTTAAAGATTATATTCATAACTTACTTGGAGGTCCAATGAATGTAACGGGAATTACATTGGTCCTTTATTAAAATACTCTATCATTCAACACACACACATACACACAGACATTTTTTCTTTCTTTAAAATCAAGTAAATATTAGTGTATACACACACACATGTATTTACTAACTAGAATACGAAAATGTTGCTTAAAATCCGTACAATAGAAATACTGGCCGGGTGGTGGTGGCGCACACCTTTAATTCCAACACTCGGGAGGCAGAGGCAGGCGGATCTCTGTGAGTTCGAGGCCAGCCTGGTCTCCAAAGCGAGTTCCAGGAAAGGCGCCAAGCTACACAGAGAAACCCTGTCTCGAAAAACCAAAAAGAAATACTGGGTAGAC
The DNA here is from genome assembly GCF_949786415.1 of Peromyscus eremicus. Lineage (NCBI taxonomy): Eukaryota > Metazoa > Chordata > Mammalia > Rodentia > Cricetidae > Peromyscus > Peromyscus eremicus. The sequence continues at coordinate 28,752,288 of NC_081437.1, read as the reverse complement.
CCTGAATAAACTGGAAACAGTGAAATGCACGCTGAAATTGCAGGTAAGAAGAAGGTAGGCGACTGCAAAGACACATCACTTGGCACTCCATGGAAGGAACAGTGGTGAATGGGCAACACATCAAAGACCCGCTGTGGAACTTAGAATAGCAATGACTGTTCTAGACATATTTTATGAAAAGATCTTGAAGTCTCCTGGTAGAAATTGTAAGGTCATTTTTTTCTCCAGATTGTGGGATAAAAAGAAATTTAACTTTAAATATTACAAAACTTGTATCTCAACTTACAATTACCTGCTGATCAGAAGAAATAGACTCCAATGCTTTCTGAATAACACGGCAGCCATACATCTGCAAGGCTAATGGCAGAACATGACCACGAATACGAGTAGCCAGGGCTAATTTCTGATCCAAACTTCCAAACTGAAAGACAGTAAGAAGTCAGTATGAGAGTACTTTGCTAAACATGACCAACATACTATCTGCTGCACTTTGTAACTATAGTAAAATCTAAGACTAAAGAAACACTTGTAGTAGTTACCTTTTGTGGAGTGTTGAGTCACACTAAAATTAACTTGTTTTTATCTTATTATCTTTATACAATCACCCCTACCACACACGGTCTCACTATGTAGCCCTGTCTGGCCTGCACCTCGGGAGATTCACCTGCTTCTGCCTCTTGAGTGCTGGAGCTATGTGTGCAACCTAAAGCTATGTGCAACAATGCCTGGCTTATCTGTACTCTTTCTCTTTTAACTTTATTTTTAAAAACATGTATGTGTGTGCCCTCAAAGGGAGGAGTCAGAGTCCTGGAACTGAAGTCACAAGTGGTTGTGAGTCTCATTATATGGGTGCTGGGGGAACCAAACCCTAATCAAAGCAGTAAGCACTCTCAACTGCGGAGCCATCTGTCTAGCCCTACTTTAGCCTTTTTGAGACAGGGTCTGTGTGTCACTAAATCCGGACATTTGTGATTCAGGCAGGCAGCCTCACCGAAAAGCCACAGGGATCCTGTCTCTGGTCCCCCAGTGCTGGGATTACAGACACTCACTGACATGCCTAGCTACTTATGTGGGCACTTGGGGCCCAAATTCAGGTCTTTATGCATGCAGGACAAGTACTTTACTAGCCCTGGACATATGGTTTTCAAATATCTGATCTTAGTTCATTTTTATTGAGAATGACTACTGCCCAACTTTAGAGCTATTTGCTAGCAAAACTGAATGAGCATATATATAATATAAATGTACTTACCTCAAAAAACTTCTGTATAACATAGTTTCCAAAAACATCTGTCATTAACTGATAGGCTGCCTGTAGAATTTCATTAAATACCATCTGTCGCTCAGCTGGAGTGGCTCTCTCTAGCTTCTGCTGTATGAATCTATAAGGGAAAAAATTTAAATCCCAAGATAATAAATAAGCTAAAAACAATCTTTCTAAAGTCATCTGTATGCCCTACTATGTAGCTTAGGGCAGCCTCAGGCACATACCACTTCAGTCAGCAAAATTAAAAACTCTTATCTTTTCCTTTAAGGGGAAAAAAAAAAAAAAAGAAGAAGAAGGAAGAAAAGAAAGGAAGGAAGGATAGACAGACAAGAGTCTTACCATATAGCCGAGGGAGATGTGTGAGAAACCATAACCACCTACCTGGAGCCATGCTGGTCTTGAGAAAACTCAACTATATGTCCAATCAGGTCTCTGAGCTGAAGGTTGGGGAAGCGGTTGTTCCTGAAATCTTCCAATAACCTACTACGGCCGGAAGGCATGATATCAGATCTATTATAGCGGAGCCGAGAAGGAGGAAAGAGCTGGCTGCTGGAGCTAAACAGACTGGAAGTGCTTGAGGCACTTCGGTATTTTGCTTCTGCTCCAGGTGCTGCAGAGATATAGCGACCACTACCATTTGTCAGTCCTCCTACAACAAAGCAGCCGTGGTCAGCAAATATTTTTGACAAGGTATTCCACAGATAAGTTACAATTTAAATTGAGTCAATAAGCTTCAACAAAGCTTTCAACTATATTAACAAGTACGTTATAGTTACCTAGTAAAACGCAAATCTGGAGCCACGGAAATGATTCAAAATTCATTTGCAGTCTCAGGATGTAGCTCAGTGGTAGAGTGTTTGCCTAGCATACTCAAGGCCCTGAGTTCTATCCAACACCACAGGAAAAAAAGATTCATTTATGGTATAATGGAATAACACTAAGTGGTAAATCTGTACCTTTGAGGAACATATTAAAAATGTATTTTCAAATATACTTCTTTTTTTTGTTTTGTTTTGTTTTTCGAGACAGGGTTTCTCTGTGTAGCTTTGTGACTTTCCTGGATCTCGCTCTGTAGACCAGGCTGGCCTTGGACTCATGGAGATCCGCCTGCCTCTGCCTCCTGAGTGCTGGGACTAAAGGCGTGTGCCACCACCGCCCGGCTCAAATATACTTCTATGTAAAGACAAGTCTGAAACTTTAAAAAAAAAACCCATAGTATACTTTTTTGAAACTTGAAAATGTTTCATTAAAGATATTCCCATAAAATGCTATTATCCTGTAGATAAGAAATAGTAGTAATGAATAGCAGTTATTCCTAGAACCATAACCACAAGCCTCCAACATACGTTTTTTCCATACAAGAAAATAAAAGGCAGTGACAGAAACAAACTTAAAATGAGAAAATTGTTTCCATTCTGAATAGTAGCTAAAGTACTTGACAGTGTCCTTTTAAAACAGGAAAAATGTAAAGACAACTATAAAATTCAGATTTAGCAGTTACAAAACAATATTCACCATCAGCCTTCTCTTACACCAACTGTACATTAAATACAGTAGTGCTACAGAGTCAGCCCAGGCCACAGTGTAGAGAGAACCCAATACCAGTGCAAAGTCAGAGGAAGATGTTACCTTTTCAAAAGGCATGAAAAGGCTCGGGAACAGGAAGTTAATACTGCAGTGTGAATGGCACTCTTTACCCCTCTACCTCTAGCAACTACTCTAACTTAATTTTCTTTCTGTGAACTTCCTACCCTTACAGTATAGTAAACATTTATTTGAATCATTCACCCTTTGTTAAGTATCATCAAACTACATGCTAGATAACGGATGTCTAACATACTTACTAAATGACAACCTGAATCTTAGGGGGAAAAAAGATTTGATATTTTTAAAGTATATACACGTATGTGGATGCATGCACCCAGGAGGCGGTTCCCTTAGAGGACAAATGTCAAAGCCCCCTAGAACAGCAGTTCTCAATCTGTAGATTGAACCCCTTTGGGAGTCACATATCAGATATCCTGCATATCAGATATTTACATTATGACTCATAACAGTAGCAAAAAAAATAATTTTATGGTTGGGGGGGAGGTCACAACATGAGTAACTAATTGTAAAGGGTCACAGTGTTAGGAAGGTTGAGAACCACTGCCCTAGAGCTGGAATAATAGGTAGTCAGTCATATGCCACTCAAAGCCAGAAGTGAATTTGGGTCCTCTGCAAAAGGATTATGTACTAACTGCTGAGCCATCTTTCCAGCTCATAGACATTTTATGTAACATACAGCCCCTAAAGTTTCTTTCTAGAATAATCCCATTTAAAGTGTGTAATTTAGCCAAATTCTATTTCAGTTTTAATTATCTCAGTAGTCACAAGTGAAATACTCTGTGTTATAAAGTTCAGTATTTCAAATTCTGTTCAGGTTTCATCACTACTGCCAACCCTTCTGGTTCTCATTATCTGTTCATATAATTGCATGAATGACTGATTACCAGCACATTATCTATTTATTTTACATTTCTTTAGGGGTGCGATGGGGTGCTTTGTGGAGGTCAGACAACAGAAGTCAGTTCCCTCATTCCATCATGTGGATCCTGGAGCTCAAACTCAGGTCCTCAAACCTGGTAGCAAGCACCTTACCCACTAAGTCCTCCTGTAGGCCTAGGCCACTTTACTTTTGAGACAGGGTCACATGCATCCCAGACCTGCCTTGAGTCCCTCCAACTCCTCCTGATCCTCTTGCTGTCACTTCTGAAGATTACAGAAATACATTACCACACCTGGTTTCTGTGATGATGGGAGCAAATCCTAAGTCTTTGTGTATGCCAGCCAAGCAGTCTACCAATTGTTCCATTCATAGCACAGGCAATTTTATTCTTTAATAATGCAGTTAGCATGACTTTTACAAAAACTATACTCATTAGCTACTTACACCCTCTAATTGTTCATACATACACTCTTTGTACCACTGCTTATCTTTGCTGTTAGTGGGGTCTAAACTTATCCTTAATGCACTAATGACTGTCAACACCAAATTGCCACGCTGATTTTATGTAGCAATACCTATTTTATGTTACCAATACTTATCAGTAATTTCTCTATACTAGACATTCCTTGATGCTATTTGCTCTCCAAAGCTAATTCCCGACATGACCTTTGTTTAGTTAATAATGCTAAATTGATTAGAGTTTGAAAAGACACTATTTTTAGATAAAATAAATGTAGTAAAATTCTAGACAATCCAAACGATAATAATTTGAGATTAACAAATAAATAACTGCCCCGTTTCTCCATAAGACCCCCAACTATTATTTCTAAAAATTATTTTAGAACATGCAAACAAATTGGTCACCCTTATTTGTGCTTCTGCTGCCACTGACTTTGGCCTGCCTGCTATGTGAGAGGGTGACAGATCCCATTCACTCTCTACCTCTCATTAGTTTTAAACAACTGTCTATGAGTGGGTGTGCAGAACAAGCAGACCAGGACTCACTACTGTCACTTCAGTCTAGGGTCTGACAGCAAAGTGACACGCCGCTAGTCAGTTAGGGTATGCTGCCTTCATGATATCATCTTTCAATTTCATTCATGACAATTTCAATTTCTCTGAGAAGTCTAATGATGTAGAATTCTTCCATACTAAATACCAGAAATTAAAAACATTACTTAAGAAAGTAAACTGGATATGGTCTCACATGCCTTTACTCCCACAGCATGGGAGGCAGAGGCAAGTGGATCTTTCTGAGTTCCAGACCAGCCAAGGCTATACAGTGTTGAAAGAAAGCAATGTAGCAACCAAGCAAAACACATCTGGCTAGCTTCAATTACCATTCACCTCCCACTCAATCTGGAATAGCAATTCCTGATCTGTCTTCAGATCTGCCTATCCTTACCATCCCTCTTCCTTGTTTTCTTTAAAACTCTGTGTGTTTTCTTCTTTCATCTTCTATATATCCTAGAAATTCAAGTCTAGTTGCCAGGCTTGTTCCATGTTAAATATCTTTACCTGTTGAGCCATCTCACTGGGACATATTTTTCTCTACTTGAGACAGTTTTAAGTTTAAGATCTCATTGTAGGTGGTTATGGGCCACCATGTGGTTGCTGGGAATTGAACTCAGGACCTCTGGAAGAGCAGTCAGTTCTCTTAACCACTGAGCCATCTCTCCTGCCCCACGATTTCTAACAGTAGCAAAATTACAGTTATGAAGTAGCAACGAAAATAATTTTATGGTTGGGGTCAGCACAGCATGAGGAACTGTATTAAAGGGTTGCAGCGTTAGGAAGGTTAAGAACCACTGCTCTAAGAGATTCTTATGGAGACAGCCATGTATTGACTTGATGGTGGCAGACTGGAGTTCTGTATCTTCAAGCCACAGAAAAAACTGACATCACCTACCAGAAACTCAAAGAGGGTAAGGAAAAAGCTACCTCCAGAACCTTCAGAGTATGACCAAATCTGCACATTTATTTTAGACTTCTAGTCTTCAGAAATACAAAATACATTCCTGTTCTCTGAAGTCACCTAGCTGTCCATCCACTGACTAGAATACTAGTACTAGTATGCTTAAACACAGAGTACATGTACCTACCTACCTCAATGTGAAAGATGGAAGGACACTAAGACATAGAAATGTCACTTCAATTCATTAAAGATGCAATAACACAGGATTTCCCAGTTTAGTATGACTCAGATGTATTGTTTTTCACTTTTTCCTCATATTTAAAAACCTTGTAAGTACACACACTAAAGTTCACATCTTTTTATGTTCCTCTACACTGGCAACATTGTTTTATGATGTTTCATTGTAACAATGACATATAACACAATGTCATCCTTTGTGACACAAATGTATTCCCATTTTGTGTTAAAGTAAGCCTGGGAACCTAACAACTTAATCAAGAAAACTTACCTACTAATTAGTTGTGCTGAATAAGCAACTTAAGTTTTCAGAAATGCTCTGCTGCATTTCAAAGAAAACATTTAATATCATTTATAATATGTAAACTTAGAAAACTACTGACACTATATAGGGTATAAACTATGTAAAAATGTTCTAATTATTATCAATAATTATTTATTTAGACATAGATATATAAGCATTTTGTTGGAGAAAAGACAAGGACTACATGTTTAAATTTATTTAATTTTATTCCACGTGCAGTGGTGTTTTGTCCGTGTGGGAATGTTGGATCCCCAGAACTGTATTTACAGACAGTTGTGAGTTGTCATATGGGTCCTGGGAATTGAACCCAGGTCCTCTGGAAGAGCAGCCAGTGCTACTGAGCCATCTCTCAAACTACAAATAAGTTTTTTTTTTTTTAAATTTTATTTTAAGGACTACATATTTAAATACTGAAGTGATGACAGTAAGAAGTTTGATGCCATCTTAATAGGTTAATATTTAAAAGCACAAATGTAGCAAGTATGTCACGTTAAATGTATAATTTTGTGAGAATATGTACAGAGACACTGGGTAACTGCAGACCAGAAGGTCTTTCACACAGAAGTATCTGGTATTCTATTGTCTATGATTCTTTTCTAAAAGTAGTCTCTAGGGCTCTAACTAAACGTATGGCATATGGTATCATCACCACACAAGGTACCTAAACCCCCTTCACTCATCAGACTATTTTAAACAGACCAGGTTTTAACATATGACCCACTTAGTATTCAGATTGGTATATCATTTCCCTCAAAAACATACAGTTCCACCTTCATCATTCTATCAAAAGAGAATGATTCTGTCTGGTTTCAAAACTGTTTGGCTTTCTTTCATGAAAACTACCTCCTTTCTAGACCAATGAACACAAGAATACTCTGAAAACTCATTTTCTCATCTCCATCAAAAGATCAGCAAGGTAAATTTCTACTAGTTAACTACCATGGACAAAAGGACAAAGGTTACTTCATCCATTCTGGTTTCATTTGGCTTTTTTCCAATACTTTTTGCCATAGTGAAAAGACCACAGAGGTGTATCTGTATTTCTTTTTAAATGAGTGTGTTTTTCCTGCGTGTATGTATGTGCACCATTTACACCCCTGGTGCCCTCAGAAATGAGAAGAGGGTATCTATCCCCTAGAACCAAAGTGACACATGACAGTGAGAAGGATGCTGGGTACTGAATTTCAGTCCTCTCCAAGCACACTTACGTGCTCTTAAGTGCTGGGCCATCTCTCCAGCAACTCAGCAGCCTTTCTTGATTGAGGTTATGAATTATATAGGAGCAGGGTTATTTCTCTTAAGCCATGATTGCTAGCAGTATCAAAATTTGTTCTATAAGTTATGAATATAAATTGTATCTTGAATACACACAAGCACATTATTTTCTCCCTTGGTGTTATTAAGTGGTAAAGGACGCAACTAGAAAGATATTGTGAAAGATGTACCAGGGTTTCTCTGTGTAGCTTTGGAGCCTGTCCTGGAACTTGCTCTGTAGACCAGGCTGGCCTCGAACTCAAGAGATCTATCTGCCTGCTTCTTCTTCCCAAGTGCTGGGATTAAAGGCATGCGCCACCACTGCTAGAAAAATCTTTTAAAAATAAAAGCAAAAACCTCATAACTATAAAAAAAATTCAGTTTTTTATAGTACAATAGTTATATACATACCTAATAAAAAATGGAAACCTGAAATCCACAACTTGTTGAGAGTCAATCAGCAGCTACCACAAACTGTTGCCCAGGTTGGTACTGAACTTACAAAACTTCCTGCCTCAGTCTTCAAAATGCTGGGATCACAGGAATGTAGTGCACCAGCCTACTTATCTGAGTCGGCTCTTTTTTTCTTTTTTTTTTCCTTCTTTTTTTGGTTTTTCGAGACAAGGTTTCTCTGTGTAGCTTTGGTGCCTGTCCTGGATCTCGCTCTGTAGCCCAGGCTGGCCTCGAACTCACAGAGATCAGCCTGGTTCTGCTTCCCGAGTACTGGGATTAAAGGCGTGCGCCACGACTGTCCAGCATGTCTGCTAACTCTTAAAGATACAGAAAGGTCTGGACTTTCTAACTTGTAATGTATTTGGAAAAATAAACCTAAAAACAATTCTACCCACAAACCTGCCAACAACAAACAGTATGAACTACAAAGGAAAATCATTGTTTCTACTGCAGAGAATTACTACCTTCCTGTAGAACTAAATGATTTAATAAAATAACGTAAGAGCACCACGAATGTACAAACTTGATTAACAGAAGAGAGGCTGTGGTTTTTCTCAGCTGGAGTGTATCACATTAAGTATTCAATTTCGGATAAATTTGGGCTGGATAACTGGGTAAGTGTTTAGCACTTACCTTTGGTTCAATTCTCTGCACTACCAAAAAAACAAAACAAAACAAAACAAAACAAAAAAAAAAAAACCAAACCACAACAAACCAAATCTAAAGCAGAAGTTAATCAACTACATAAAAGACACTGAATAAGCAATTCATCTTAGCAATTTTGAGTAAAACTTGTTATTTACATTCTATTTACAGTATTCTTTTAAAGACATAAGACATTTATGCAGTCGGCAGTGGCGCACGCCTTTAATCCCAGCACTCGGGAGGCAGAGCCAGGCAGATCTCTGTGAGTTCGAGGCCAGCCTGGTCTACAGAGTGGGTTCCAGACCAAGCACCAAAACTACACAGAGAAACTCTGTCTCGAAAAAACAACAACAAAAAACAAAACAAAAAAATAAAATCTAAGATTCTAAAATTGTAAAATAAGATCCTTTTAATTTATTTGCATAGATATTACAAAGAAATAAAAGAATCCTTTGAGAAATATCTGAATAAACCATATAGGCATAATCAAAATTTCTGTTCTCTTGATTTTATGACTGAAAATTAATCACTTCATTTAAAAATGGTGTATGTCATCTACTTGTGTGAGTGAAACAAAACTTACAAGCTCACTGCCCCTCTTTTAGACATACAATGACTCCAGTCCAACTCTGATAAGATCATCTTTTTCATGCATTAGAGTAGCAACTAGGGTCCTAAGTCAGCTCATGAAATGAGCACATCTGTCTCTGGGTGCTCTATCTGTCAGCCCACGCCAATGTCAAAAGTCTAGTCACTGCAATTATGTAAGGTCTGCTATCTAGCAGCATGCAGTTCTTTTAAGTGTACTTCAAGACTGCCTCACAGATCCTTGATTACGCTTTTCCAATGATGGTCAATTAATAAAATTTCTTTTTAAAAACTTGAAAAAAAATTGATGACACTAAATGAAGCCATTAGTTGGTACCTTTACAATGCTCTCAGGCTTTCAAACTACAGTGTGAAAATGAAATGGGAAGACGGACAATGGGCAAATAATGGCAGTAAATGATCAATTAAAATCAGTGAAGCTGGAAAATCAAGTAAATAAATACAAGCAAAAGCTCTCATCTACAAAACATTCCAGCGGTGGGCATGAATTTTAAAACATATAAAAATTTAGACTTAATTTTCTATCTTCCATCCCATAAATTTTCTCCTCCATTTAAAAATGTAATGGCACATACAGTTCAGTAAATGGAATATATATAGAGAAAAAGGAAAAACTACATGAGGAAGACAACAGCCGACACAGCTAAAGGCTTATGTGAACACACATGGATCCCTGAGTTAAAAATCAAGTGTGCCATTCGAGTCAAACGGTAACCATAAATGACTTCTTTCTGCATGACACCTCTTTTCATATAGCAACTTCTGGAAAGTTCAGCAAGGGTTTGTGTTATCAAAGGGCAGCCTCTGCAGCTGGGCACTTATTTGCAAACTCTTCACCTCATGAGGTCTAGGGCAACAGTGTTCCTCATCTGAAATGCTCAGGACTTCAAGTGTTTCTGAGATTTTCAGATTTTAGAGTATTTGTGTAGAATGCAATGCTGAGTATGCTCAGGCTGAAAACTTGAATGAAAATGTTCCAAATGACAGGAGACTTTTGAGTGCTCAAAGATTCCAGTTTTGGACAAGAAGTCCAAATTGTACAAATTTAAACTTAGGCCTCAAGTGATCTAGTGCCAAAGTATATGACCAACCAAGTATTGCCTTAAATCTGGAATCATCTAAACTAAGTAAACTGGAGAAAACCCTCACAAACATTAGAACCACAAAGTTACAGATATGCTTAAAGGGTTCATGGCTAATTTTCACAGTCAATTTGACTAGATTTGGAATGAACAGGATACAGACCTCAAGGCTCATCTGTGAGGGTGTTTTCAGGGTGGTTTATCTGAGGAAAACCATCCCTGAATGTGGACACACCATCCCACACCCGGGGTTCCCAGAATGAATGAGAAGATGCAAAATGAGCATTACCGGTCATGTCTCTTTAAATCCTAACTCTATATACAATGTAACCAACCACCTCACTATTCTGATGCACAACTTCCTGCTATAATAGACTATATACCCTCAAACCACAAGTCAAAATGAACTTGTTCCTTTACTGCTTCTGTTTGGTTATCTGGTTACAATTGTGAGAAAAATAACTAATACTAAGCGTAGTGAACAAAATCTTAAGAGCAAAAATTTAATCATTCTGTCTCAAAACCTGCACCACCAAAACCAATAAATTTTTATCTGCAGCCAGGTATGGAGAGGCACATGCCTTTAATCCCAGCACTCATGAGGGAAGAGACAGGCAGATCTCTGTGGGTTCCAGGCCAGCCTGGTCTACACAGTGAGCGCCAGGCCGGCTAGAATCACACAGTGAGAGTCCCTGTTATAAAAATAAAACAAAATTTTATGCAGAAAGCCAATCATAAATTGTCCCATAAAACACAATTTTAGAATCTTTGTTTAACCCTCAAGAATAACTAAATTGAGAAAGGAATCTAAGTCTGATAATGTTATACAATAAGCCTGCCTAAGGAAACAAAAATCCTCAGGATAATGTAAACATTACTTCTTGAAAGGCTAGTTAAAATACAGTACTCAAACACTTTTTAAAAATCATTCCATTCCTCATGTAACACCATAATAGAAAAGGAATAATATCAAAGGTCAGAACTGTATGCTGGCCTCAATTCTTTCAGTTATTAGTCTGAGTCTTTTGGGCTCATTTACTTTTTAATGTTTTCATTTTAAACGGACAGCATTAACCAGTCTATGTCAACACTAAGGATGAAATGATGAACATGAAGGAGTCTTAGGGAAAAATGACTAATGCTACTCAGTTAACACTTTGAAAAAGTTCATATTGGTTCTTTGCTTTAAACAATCACAGATAAAACACAAAAATGGGACATAGCCTAACAATCAACTTGCCATCTGTTCACTCTTACACATCTCCTCTAAGAGGAGCAGTTGAATAAATCTGTCAAAGTCAGAAATTTTAGCAAATACTACACAGGAAAAAAAAAAAAAATCTTAGCAGTAAGTAATAACCCATTTTTAACATAAAATATTCTGATTAGGAGAAAAGATAAGTTCTAAAAATGTCTAATCCAGAGTGAATGTACTCCTATTTAATTACTCAACATTAAGGAATCTTCACGATTCATAGCCATCTTTCAATCAACTAATTCCATTGAGTTCAAGGCTCATACTATACATCTTAATATTTCTTTTCATGGGGTTGGAGGCGTACATTTTTGAGAAGGCATTTAGTCTATCAAAACCAAGGAAAGACACAAAATGGTGCTTTATACTTAAAAAGTCCCAAACTAATCTAAATACTAAGAACATAAGCACTGGGACAAATTAGGAACCACTAACATATTTTAAGTCTATTAAAGGGGAGATACAAGGCCGGGCGGTGGTGGCGCATGCCTTTAATCCCAGCACTCGGGAGGCAGAGGCAGGCAGATCTCTGTGAGTTCGAGGCCAGCCTGGGCTACCAAGTGAGTCCCAGGAAAGGCGCAAAGCTACACAGAGAAACCCTGTCTCGAAAAACCAAAAAAAAAAAAAAAAAAAAGAAATACAAGAAGGCATTACTTGTCTAGCTCCAGAAAGAGTAAAATAATATTGTAAATACCCAGTGTTCCTGTGTGACGTACAAATGTTCCTTGACTTAGGATATCACATTCCAATAAGCCCATTGTCAGCTGACAAATCTACAATGCACAAAATGCATCTAACTGACCAAGCAGCATAGACTAGCCTAGCCTATCTTACCTTTGTCTACAACACTTATATTACCATACAGTTGGGCAAAATTAACAATCACAAAGTCTGTTTAATATTGACCAGTTCATGTAATTCACTGACTACTGATGTGAAAAACATGACTGCATGATGCCCTTGTATTATAATGCAAGGTGCAGAACATGTATCCTCAACTAAAATGCTCATTTCCACAAAGGTATGATTAAACAATTTCAAGTAAAAGACTGTTCACCTCAATATAATATCAGAAAATAACTCACTACTCAGTGCTGACCCTGAGGCAGAATTTTAAGTAAACCTCAAAAGGTATGTAGTTCATATCTATAATTCTAGCACTTCCAAGGTAGAAAGATCACAAATTCAAGGCTAGTCTGGGATTGTATAGTGAGTTTGAGGTTAGCCTGTGTTATATAGCAAGATTCTCTTTTCCTCTCCTAAAAAGTAGTGACACAGAATTTATCTGAGGGGGCCGAACATAGTATAACTTTTGGCTCAAAACTAGACATCGGGTAATTATTTTGAAAGTTAGAAAATAAAAGGATGACGCATTATCCTAACTGCTATAAGAATGGCCTTTCAGAGTAACCCAAAAGTTATAAAGGAAATTCATCAATAGTGAACTTATAGTTAGAACATTTTGTAACTTCTGAAGAAATACATAACACCACCTCCCAGCAAATTTTTGTTTTGCTTTTGTCTGAAGAAGTATTTTAGGCAATGGTCATAAGGTTGCTAAAACATTACATCAACTAGGCTAGCAATTTCACAAACGAGACAACCAGATGTATCTTGATCTAGTCCAACAGAATGGAAAGCACTGAGTCCCATCTTGCCAAACAAGCCCACTAACCCACTTACTACCTAACCAAGGTTCTAGATAGAATTCCATTTACAGGAAACACTGACAAGAAAACATATGCTTACCACCACCATAGGGAAGCAATCAGCAAACTCAGGAATGTAAGAAATTCAACAGGACAATTTCTTCAACAAATGAATGGAAACATTCAACTCTAAATGAAAAGACAAACTAAAAAAGGGCACTGTATTTGGACCATGACTCAAACGAAATGACTACAGAGATATTTAAGTCAACCAAGAAAATCAGTCAATAAGAAATTAAGTTATAACAATGTTATGGCTACAATACTTTAGGAAAAGTAAACCTGATTTTATATTACATATTGGAAGGCTAAGACTACTTTTCATTCTTCTTATATTACCAAAAAAAACACAGGTTCTAAATATAAGATTTTTATTTTAAAAATATTCAAAACTTAGGAATTAAAATAGGTCTCCAATAAAAGTGACTCTAGCAATTCTAATGATATATGCTGATTACATATTTATTCTTTGGAAAAGAAATTTCTTTTAGAAACAAGAGATTGCTGCTTTTTTGGCACTTTCTGTGGGATTTAAACAGCTAGCATAACCAAAAGGAGAGCTGAGTTTTAAAGTTAATGTCTCATCAAGAACTCGGGGAATGCTGAGCCCAAGAACCACTGATAAATTTAACAGTTGTATGGTTACTACTCCAACTCTTATCCAAGAATAATCTATAATTAATTTCAACCAATTCTAGTAAGGCAGGAGGATCTACCTTCTCTTTGAAATAGAGGTCTCACTAAGTGTCCCGGCTAATCTTAAATTTACTACCATCCCTGCCTTAGTCTCCAAAGTAGTTGTGATAATAAAGCATGTCCTCAGCTAATCCTATGGGAGCTGAGAAAAATGATTTATAAAATCAAATACACAAATTCTACTTCCATAAAGTATTTTATGTATCAGCAATCTTGATATTGACTTACACAGAAATCTAATTCAATGATACAGAATTCAAAATCACTTTCTATATCACTGAGGTAGCAAAGGCACAAAGATCATCATTAATTTGAAGTCAGTTTTGTTTATGCAACAAATTCTAAGTCAGCCAGGCCCTAAGAGCAACAATGTGTTTCAAAATAATAAATACTTTTTATGTCACAAAGTATTGAAGCTTTGCTTCATGATCCAATAGTAAGAAAGTATGGACTAGATTATTAACATGAAAAGACTATAAAGAGCAAATTCATGTAATCTGAATTATTTTCAATTTGGCAGGGATAATCTTGTTAAAATAACTGTCCGTCACATGACTAAAACTAAGAAATGGGGAGCTTGCAAAAGAAACCAAGACAGGTAATTACTAACTGCCATCAGAAGTGAGTTTGAGTATCTGATTTCCAGTTGAAGCTTTGGGGACAACAGCACTGGCTGTAACACAGGATGGCTGCTTAGATGTTGACTATTTCCCACAACTGACTACAATTCCTTCTCTAGGGCTGGAGAGATGGCTCAGCGGTTAAGAGCACTAGCTGCTCTTGCAGAGGTCCTGAGTTCAATTCCCAGCAACCACATAGTGGCTCACAACCATCTGTAATGAGATCTGGTGCCCTCTTCTGGCATGCCGGCAAACACGCAGCCAGAACACTGTATACATAATAAACAAACAAATAAATAAAACAAAAAACAATTCCTTCTCTAAGTAATTCAGCCAGATTTTTTACTGTCTGAAAAAGAGAAACACACATCCAGATCGTAGTATAATTACAGACACCTAACTTCATCACGTCTATTCACTTTCTTAGTAAGTTATATAGAATGAGTCCATTTATACAGGCTCTCAGTGAACAAACACAAGCAGTAACAACAGTTAAACAGAACCTGATCTGCAACTTACCTATGAAAAGATGACAGGACACAACAAATATAATTTTAACAAACACAAAATTATTGCTATACATCTGTTTTTATGGCTTTCTTTCTTTTTTGGTTTTGGTTTTTCAAGACAGGGTTTCTCTGTGTAGCCCTGGCTGTCCTAGAACTTGGCTCTGTAGACCAGGCTGGTCTGAAACTCAGACCTGCCTGCCTCTGTCTGGGATTAAAGGTGTGCACCACCACACCCGGCACTTTTATGGTTCTTGTGTTCCAAACGTTTGCACACGTTTCAAATGCATGTCTTATAGTGAAGGAGTCTGGTAACAACAGAAGAAACCAAGCAGCTCTTGTGACAAAGACAGTTGATAATGGAGGCTGAGGCTATACTCTAGACAAGTTTGCTACTGTAGTGCTGCAAGGCAGCCCTCAGGACTCTTTCTGAATAAACTAACTAGTACATATTCAATGCATTCAAAAAAACAAATCTTTCAAAGAGCAAAATTTCAGAATTTGGGATGTAGGACCAGAGACTTTTAATAAAGAAACCTAGTTCACCATGTAATAATATAAATTAAAATGATGACCACTGCCAACAAATGCCTTTTTTATTTGGACATTTACTCTATCAAATGAGCTTGAGGAAAAGTTATATACCCATATACTGGGGAGAGTAAAAAAGGATTACTAATTTATAGTCTGTTTATAATAATAATGTTACTTTAAAAAAAATTCACAAGCTTTTTTAAATCTTTTCAAGCACATAAAGCCAGCAACAGAATCCTTTAATTTCAGTTGTACTTTAAAAAAAAAATTACCAAAATTTGAAGCCTAATTTTAATAGAATTTTTTGATGATAGGGATTCATTATACAGCCTATAATGTCCAAAATATTTTTAAAAAATCCTTCAAAAAAAACCAGTTATCTGTATGGATAAATGCTTTCTAGGGAGGAATAAAGGGTAACCATCAATTTAATAATCTGGAAGTGAGGATGATTTTTAACTAGAGATAGAAATAAAAGTTCTAAATGCTTCACCTTTAGGAATACAACATGCTGAAAACATTTTTTTGTCCTTTAACATATTCAAAAGTAAGAGAAGCCCATTAACTTCTCTGATGCACACACATTAACTGATATTCTCTGATATAACCTTTTGGTAAAATGGCCAACACTGCACTAAACTAAATTATTTATATCCCATTATTGTACAACTAGTGTTTTCTTATGGTGTGCAAAAACTTTTGATAGTAAAAATTTCTTTCACTATCATGTATAAATAGCTGACTTTTCAGATACTCTAAAACACACAAATCAAAAGCACAGACATGAAAAAACACACCGCTGTATGTCATAAAAAGAACATAAGATACAAAAGAGGGTCTTTACCTTACTGTACTGTACATTAGACCCTCACTTTGAATTTCAGGAAAGTAGAACTTTTTCAAAAGGCTAGTATCTAAAAGCAAAAGCAATTTGGCATGTTTTATCCAACATTCAATATTTTACATATATTAAAACACACACACAAACACACATACATGTATACATACAAATAAAAAGGGTTTTGGGTTTTTTTTTACCTAAATGCAAACTGGATGAGGATCCATGTGATGAAAGTGATGGCGGTGGCGTAAGTGAATGTCCTGGAGTTTGGCTTGGCAGAGGCATGCCTATTGGACTTGGAGAGGAGGAAAATCCCAGACTATTGTAAAATGGTTGCCCTATGGGTGCTAGGCTGCTACTAGATCTTTTGTACAAGTCAGAGCTAGTAGATAGAGACTCTCTCCTTGTGGCACTACTACTTGCAGAACTGCCAACTGAAGAAGAAATAAAAAAAACCCTAATTACATACAGTGTTAACTGAATAAAACCTATCCCCAACTCTTGCTGGGCAATAATAGAAGTGATCACAATAATTATTTTTAGAAACATTATGGAGAAGATAATTACTGTGATAACTATATATACCAACTTAGTAATCATAGAAGGGTATAAATGCACCCCAATAAATAAATAAGCAAGTCCTTAACAGAGCAGTTGTATGTTTCATTATTTCACACATATTTACCACCAATACATGATTACTGTGCTTTAATACCCTGGTATGATTTATAAACTCTAAATTGCAAAGTTATCTGTTTCAGGACATGGTAAAGATTAAATTCAAATAAGGTTTACTTTGGTATTATCCTAATGCCTGGAACCTGTTTTTTAAGATTTCAACTCAATGCCCTCCCCCAAAATCATATTAATATGGAGTATTCATAAATTTTCCTCACCAGTCATATCTGATTTGAAATTTAGCTGTGTTCAAATTACGTCCATATTGGCCCGAATATTACTGGTTGGTTGTGAAATACAAGTGGAAGATAACTTTTCAATATTATTCATATAATTTGTTAAACAAAACTCCCGAACACTAAACTTTCTCTTGGAAAAATTAATGCCTCTCTTTATTATATCAAACCAAAGACAAGCTTTTTTTTCTTACCCCCAAAATCCCCTCATTTTTTAAGATTCTAGCACTGGCCTCCTGAGCTCCTTATTCAAGTTATAAAGTCCCCCACCCCTGAGCTAGCTAGGAATGCATGCGCAGAAGAACAATCCAAGATCTGGCTATAAAAGCAGCATGCGTGTGGATAGTCAAATCCTTTACTGAGAATGTAAAGGGGAGCCCCAAATTCCTAACTCTAAACTTGGTCAGAACAGACATTTTTATTTTGAAGGATTAATCTCTTTTAACCAAAGACCTTTAATATAGCAAAGAATTTCATGTAATATTTCTTAATGTGACAAATAAGGTTTTATAAGGACAAGCTCTATATTCGGACCAATATGGCAATTTTCAAGGAATTGTAAAGTCTATTAAATCTTGGTTTTTATATCCCAAGTCATATATAAGGAGGTCATACACGGTATGTATTAAAGAAAACAATTAGAGAACACAAATAAGCAAACCAAGTTTGAGCTTATAACACAGAGAGGAACCCTGATTACCCTCGTTTTTTGTCAAAATCAATTACCTACACAGAAAAAAAAGGGGGTTGGGGGTGGGGGAGTAATGACACTGCACCACGCAAGATAATGCAACATTTGACTTTTGTAATATCCAATGCAGTTTCTAAAATTCTGGCCATGACTTATGGAAAAGTTCATATCTTAAGACCTTACATATGAGAATTAGAATCTGCAAGGAAGCTATATGCACTTTAATAGTAAATCTAAATTAAGCCTTAATATAATAAGTCTTTTTGCGTCGATGTTCGAAAAATTGTCAACATACACTATTATCAAATATGCTAATTTAAAAGGACACTGTCAAAGTGATTGCTTGAAACATTTATTATATATTGTATTTATCTAACATAACTATTTTAGTAATCAATTTATCCGATAAGGAAAAAGACACCAGCTCTCTACTAAGAGCAGCAGCATTATCATTCCTTTGCCAAATAACCAAAAGAAACTGGTTATGATTCATGCAATATATTCCTCCAAAATATTTTTTAAAAAATTTTAAAAGACTAATTTTTTTAAAAAGTCAAATTACTTCAAAACATAAAGCACTTTAAATTTAGCTGTGTATGTAATTTACCTGCAACATTGACAAACAAAATATACTAAAAATAGTCAGAAGCTAGACAAATGCTGAAATCATTACTCATTCATCAACTATGCATGAAATATTATATCACAAACTTTCAACTAAAATATCACTCTAGAAATAACAGGTCATGGAAAGGATGATTTAATTGTTACATTACAGTGGCTACCACTCCCTGGCCAATTGTATTATAAATTGAAGTATTTAATACTATTCAACACGAAAACTATCATAATGGTAAGAAAAATCTATGTAAAAACAACTATGTATTTTAGATTCCACTTAAGTATGAAATTGTGTGACATGGCAGTAATAGATTTGTTTTAATAATACATATGTATAGCACTTGAATGGACTCTCACAAAATGTCCAAAAAAACGGTGAAGATGAAACTTGAGGCAGTTACAGGTGTCAAGTGTAAGGCCTCCTATTTTTAATTATTAATTTCAACTTTTTATTTCACTTTTGCACGGTGCCGGGAATTGAACCCAGGGCCTAATGCACGCTAGACAACTGTTCCAACGCTGAGCTATGTGCTAGTCTTACTGTTCCTAAAAGCAAGTAAAATGGCTATTTCCCGAACAAGGCATCAGAATAAAGTGAGAGGCATGAAGGTTAGTTCTGAGACCCGTGCCTTAAACTAAGGGGAAATTCCTCACTAAGACAAATGGGAATCTGAAAGAACTGAGCAGATGACCTAGAAATATGCACCAGAGCATCAGTAACATGTATTAGAGAAAGGAATATGGAGTTTATCAAGGCTGTTCCCCACTCCCACTCCCAAGGATAATAAGGGACAACACCTACAGTTTAGAAACTATGTGTTGTGTTCAGGACATCTATTTTAAGCTACTGTATGTTCTCTCAGTTTTACTAAGAGTATTTAGGATTCTTTGGAGATAATATCTCAACTGGGTTAGAATCAAAGACTAAGTCTCACAGGACTGCATCACTTGGACATTAAGATAATCAACTCCAAAGGAATGAAATAAGCAGACAATTTAAAGGACTGGGCAGCAGAGTTGGCTCAGGGTTTAAGAGCACTGGCTGCTCTTCCAGAGGAAACCCAGCATCCATGGTGGCTCACAATCAACTCTAACTCCAGGCCCAGAGGTCCAACGCCCTCTTCTGGGCTCTGAGGGCACTGCACACATATGGTGCACAGACATACATACAGGCAAAACACCCATACACATGAAAGAAAACAAAACAATGACCAAAAAAAAAAACCAAAACAAAACAAACAAAACAAAAAAAAACAAGTGACTACAATCTCCAAGCCAGATTTGCCCTAACCTGTGCTCATTATTTAGAAAATTTTGTAGGCAAGTATGGCATTCCTTTATTATACTTCTTTGGAACTGAAGGTGCCTTTTATTCCCCACAATTTTATAGTTGTTCTAGGTCATTTCTACTACGAAGATGAATATTAAAAGTTCAGAAGGTATCAGAAAAATGGCAATTACTGATAATTAGCACTGCATTAGTTTTGCCATTTTCTTTTTTTTATGTGAGGAGAACAGGGCCTCATGTAGCTAGGTTGGTCTCAAGTTCACTATGTAACAAAGTATGACCCTGAACTTCTGACATCTCTACCTGTCAAGTACTGGCATTCTGAACCTGCATCACCACATCCACTGTATGCTGTGCTAGGGATCAAACCCAGGGCGTTGTGCATGTAGACAAGTACTCTACCAACTGAGCTACATCCAAAGACCCAGTTTTGTCATTTTCCACAGCAGAAAAGAATAGGAAGTGTAAAAAAAAGATGGAAAATGAGTATTAAGGATTTTAGAATTATTAAATATAAATGTTAAGGACTTTAGATTATAAAAAAAAATCCCTTGAAGTAAAATTCCTATTTGTGTCCTCTTGAAGGCCACCAATTATATCAACATAATTAGGGGTAAGCTGTTCTTACCTATTGTGAAGGTGTTTTAAAATTATGATTTCATAAGCTAAGTAGAGACAATCTATTAGATTAACTACAATGAAAAAAGCTAAATTATTTAAGTATATTGGTTGTTTCTTAAGGGACTGTTTAGAGAGTTTCAACAATTATTTAGACATTATGGCAACTAGAGAAAATCATAATCAGCTACCCAAACCTGGTAAGAACGCACCACCCAATATGAGTTATCCATATTTTAGGTGGCAACGTATTTGCCTTCTCCAACAGTATGGAGAATAAGGAAGAGCCAGTGATGAGCAAAATTTAGAGTACTAAATTCTTAAGCTGGGGGCAGGGGAGGATGGGCTGCTAAACTAAGCTAAACATTTCTAAATGCTTAAAGATGGACAGGAAGGAATTCTGTGAAATTAAACTAAAAGCCCCACACTTTATTCCTATCCCGCGCACACTATGTTATTACTGCTTATCTTTATATTAAAAACTCAAACACCTCAGGTAGACTTAGCAAAGTACACTTGTTTTTAAACAAACTTACCTGATGAGCCAAATCCACTGAGGGCTGAGCCTATTGCAGCTCCCAAAGAGCTACCACTTCCAAAGCCAAGAGACGCACTTGCAGGCTGGCCAGGCCCGTGAGAGAACAAGGAGCTGCTCTGGGAGCTGTTAGTCAAAGAGCTGCTCCCATAAAAGGAACTAGACTGCAGGTTAGAGCTTGGCGGCTGCGGCTGCTGCTGTGGCTGCTGCGGCGGCTGAGTGCCAATCGGCCGAAACAGCCCATTTGTGTTGCCTGGAAGACTATTTGCAGTTCCCCCAGCTGCTGCTGCCGCTGCAAAATAAATTTCAGATACTTCTTAAAACTACCCAGAAAAGAATACTTAAATATACACGTTTAATTAAAAAAATTAAACTCCAGAAAAATATCATCTCTAAAGATGTCAGTTATACTTACCAGCCTGTGCTGCTGCTGAACTAATTAAGACAGGTGTTGGAGCCATTAAGCGTACTGGAGCTCCAAGGCCAGTTCTTGCTCCAGGGCCAACCACTAAGGCACCAGTCTGATCATAATAGGCAGTTGGAGCTAGTACTTGATAGCCTAGATAATATCAAAATGAGTATTTATTAATGACAACACTTTACTGCAGAAAACATCAATATTTCCTTTATATTTGTGTCTTATCAACCTGTTTCATACTATTACTACCAAACTTTTGAATACCAACCACTGGAAAACACAGGTAAACATTCTCCCAAGTAGTTTTATCAGCAATGTCTTTTACTTACACATTACGGATAGAATTATTGTCCTTAAAACAGAAGCTACAGACTACCAACAACTCAGTAGTAGAAAACTATCACCATGTAGTCCGGGACAAAGAGAGTGGCTTGAAAGACATGGGGAAGTGAGTCTATAAAAAGCTTATCACGTAAATTTTAGACCAAGTGCCTCATTATCAATATTCCCTTAGAATTTCACTTGCAAGCTTTAATATCTTAAAATGTGGGAGCTAGAAATATGGCTCAGAGGCTAAGAACACTCACTATTGTTGCAAAGAACATGGGGTTCAGTTCCCAATCCCTACATAGCAGCTTACGAGCAATTTTAAGGGATCCAAAACATCGGTGTAGGCAAATCACTCATACATATAATAAAAATAAATATATTTTTAAAAGTTTTGTGAGTTCAGACACCAGCCTGGTCTAGGACAGCCATAACTACATATAGAGAGAACCTGTCTCAACAACCCCACCCACGGGGGGAAAAAAATTAAGAAATTTTCTTAAATATAATCTGAACAGATAACTTAAAAATCACTAAAAGTCTACCTGTAAAGATTCTCATATAGGCATTAGTTTTATTGTAGCCTTGTAGATGAGGCAGATAACATTTTCACATAACTCAAAAATACAGGAAAGTGAAATTCACCTCTAAGCAGCTTCTCTCAAGGGAATGCTTCCTCAGGAACCAAAACACACAAAAATCACTCATGTGACAATTTTGTTAATCTTCCCAAGGACAGTATATAATAAGTACTGCTCTAGTAGCACTGGTGAAATGTTAACCATGATTAACAAGATATTTTGGGGCAAAAAGGTTTAATTTTCTCGTAGAACTGAGGCTGAGGAAGACTTGTCTTACACAGTAACAAGAGCCTGACAACTATCTGTGAAAAATGTATCAACAACCTTTCATGAGCTTAGTTTTAAAAACACAGAACAGCCGGGCGCGGTGGTGGCGCAAGCCTTTAATCCCAGCACTCGGGAGGCAGAGCCAGGCGGATCTCTGTGAGTTTGAGGCAAAACCACAGAACATACCAAATTACAGGAACACAGAGTTCTGAACTGTATTTTATCTCAATCATGCAGAAACAAATAACAAAGAGGCTTCAAACATAGGCAAATTCAGTTCATGCTAATGAACTCTGCTGGGATAAACACTTTACCATTAAGACCAATACTTTTACATCTCAAGATGTAGATGTCAGCCAATAGTTCTCTCTGGTACACACAACAGTGCTAAATTCAAGACTCAAAGAGTACTCCCACTCAAAAGCATTATGGTCCATCCAGCTGGCAAGATGGCTCAGCAAGTAAGTAAAGGTGCCAAGCCAATGACCTGAGCTCTATCCTGCAACCACAAGCGGTGGAAGTTATCTTCTGACCTTTACACACTTGTACTCACGCCTCAACTCAATGAAGAAATTTAAAAAAAGATACCCCATTTGGATACTGGGTTACAAATACTCTGTAGAAAAAACATTAAACCATACTTAAATGATGTATATAAATTCCCAATAGCAATTTAGATAGTCATTTCCTGTAAGCCCTGTTCACTTGACCCTGTCAATCTCTCAAATCCATCCACTTTTGATCACCACTACTCCTGTCCAAATGGATTGACGTCATGTCCCTTATCTCATCTTTGTAATTTTTTCCCCAGTTTTTTAAGAAGGGTTTCTCTGTGTAGACCTGTCCTGGAACTCACTCTGTAGCCCAGGCTGGCCTCAAACTCACAGAGATCCGCCTGGCTCTGCCTCCCAAATGCTGGGATTAAAGGCGTGCGCCACCACCGCCCGGCTCATCTTTATAATTTTAAGCTCGTTAATCTTTTAATATAATAACATTCCTCCTCAAAACTTTCCAAAAAGTTTAAAATGAAAACCAAAATATGTTCTGGAAATAAGGACATGTTGCTTATCACCACAGGGTGTGGGTCATGTTTTTCTTCCTCTATCTCATTCCCAACATATTGTCCACACACTTATCCACCTGACCTACTTATCGATTAATTACCATTATGTCAGGTAGGACGAACAATTAAAAGAAACACCTTTGTTCCCAAGGAAATTCTTTTCTACCACCAAGAGTAGAATAAACAATAAGTAGAAAAGAGGCAGGAGAGAGGGCTCAGCAGTTGGAAGTACAAGCTGCTCTATTAGAAGACCCAAGGTCAGATCTCAGAACCCAGGTGGGGGGACTCAGAGATGTTTGTTACTCTTGTTCCAAGGAGTTACACCCCTTCTGGCTTCCATGGGCACCTGCATACACAGGTAATAAATACTAATAGGTAACAAATAAAGCCTTTTAAAAAGTGAAAGAATATTCCCAAGAGTTTTAAGTACTGAAGAGAAAGAAACTAAAGACAGAATATATTATTAGTAGCACCAACTAGTGACAGCAGGGTCAACGTTTTTGTTGTTGTTTTTTTCCAGACAGGGTTTCTCTGTGTAGCTTTGCACCTTTCCTGGAACTCACTTTGTAGACCAAGCTGGCCTTGAACTCACAGAGATCCACCTGCCCCTGCCTCCCGAGTGCTGGGATTAAAGGCGTGCCCCACCACCGCCGGCATGACTTTAAGTTATATGTAAAAAAAAATTCTCATATATGACAAAAACGCCAAAGAAATCTAAAGAACAAGCCAAAAAGATTTCCATAAGAAGTGTTCTCCCAACAGTGGAACAGAGAGTAAGTCTCTAATAAGGCTGAAACCAGGTAAGGGACGGAGAGTTAGCTAACTGGGCAAGAAGAGGACACAGATCTTAACAGCCCACTGTAGGGACTTAAGATTGTTACTCAGAAAAGCAGGAAACCACTAGAGGATCAATCATGAGAAGAGGAATGGATCACCTGATTTGATTCTCTTTCATTCTGGACATCCTGTAAACAACAGGGTCTAAGGACAAAACCTCTGTTAGGGCAGGAAAAAAGGAAAGATAAGCTACTGGAGCCTGGATGGAAAGAAAAAGATGACTGGATTCTTAAAAGTATCTGTTGAGAATAGATGTGAGCTATATTGGGAAAAAAGCTGTATTACTTCTGTAATAGACCTACTATTTACAGCAAAGATGGACATAAAAATGCAAATTTATTCAGTCCACAATTTCCAGTTTATTAACATGAGATTCTACAGATTGCTTTCTCTTTTAAAATGTGTACAGGTATTGGCTTGCATGTATGTCTGGGTACCATGTATCTGCCTGGTGCCAGCAGATGCCAGGAGAGGATGTTGGATGTCCTAGAACTCAAACTACATGGTAGTGAGACACCATGAGTTCTGAAAATCAAACCAGGGACCTTTAGAGGGGCAACCTGCTCTTTTAATCACCAAAGCTCCCCCTTATGGCTTTTTGTGAAAGGTTAATATTCCTGATATTGGATAATTACACGTGATACTATCAATTTTAGTTGTCAACTTGTCAATCTAGAATCAGCTGGGAGAAGGGCCTCTTAGAATGTGAGAGGTTATATTAGTTGAGGTGAAAAGACACCATGGTTCACATCACAATAAAAAAAGAAAGTAGCTACGTTGAGAATTCTGATATACTCTTGTCATTCCCACAATTGGGTCTCACAAAACAAAAACATTTGATTTCAAGTATTAATATCTGGATCTGGGTTTTTTTTTTTTTGTTTTTCGAGACAGGGTTTCTCTGTGTAGCTTTGCGCCTTTCCTGGAACTCGCTTTGGAGACCAGGCTGGCCTCGAACTCACAGAGATCCGCCTGGCTCTGCCTCCCGAGTGCTGGGATTAAAGGCGTGCGCCACCACCGCCCGGCCTGGATCTGGGTTTTAAATAATGTATTATCAAGTAGGCAAAGCTTCCAAGATTCTGAGTTCGTCACTCCTCATTTAACATTTTCAATCTTGAACTCTGCCCCCCACCTCCACCAACCACTCAAGCAAAAACCAACTCCCCAAACTACTTATATACCTGGCATGCCTGCAGCAAGACCCTGACCAAAAGCCAAAGTTGGGTTTGCAGCTGCAGCTGCTGCAAGTGATTCTGCTTGCTGCCCTTGCTGGCCCTGACTGGGAGTAATAGGACGCTGACCTGCTCCAGCACGAAGAACCTAGAAAGGACAAATGATTCTCTTAAAGCAATAGAATAACAAATTCATCTCAGACAACCTTGAACATATCACAAGTGGATTTTAGATATTCGCTGAAGAATGAAATGTAAATTCATCATGAAAAGTTATGATTTTTATCATAAAAAACCCACTACTAGTTCTTAACTATAACTATCTATAAAGAAACATAGAGGTTCTATGTCTTTGGGTAAAAGTAACTTCTAATATTTATGCCTTACTAAGATATCTTTTTTTTTTTAAAAAGATCTGACTAAAGAGGAAATGGCTAAATCTTATTTATTACAATTATTTTCCAAGGCTAAAAATTGAAACATGATTAAGTGTAAAGGAAGAAATTATGACTCTTCTTTGAGACTGTGATGCCCATCTCAAAAAAACCCAACAAACAAAAACAAACAAAAAACCCCAAAACCAAGCAAACAACAAAAACAAAACAAAACCAGACCAAAACAACAAAAAATCCTCTAAATTTTGCATTCCAGAGAACATTAGCTCATTTCAACATGAAATCTCAGTGTGAAAAATATAAAGCAACACAATCATGATGAAATTAATAATATATTTTACAAATATCCACATAATTCAGGACAGATTGGAGTCAATCTAAGTTTTCTCTCTCTCTCTTTCTCCCTCTCCCCTCCTCTCCTCTCCAGCAACATTTATCTGGCCAAAGATATAGGTTATAAGAAATTATTAAATGATATATAATATACAATGACTGAGCTAAACGACAGCTTCTACAGAGCATCTCTACCATTTAAAAAAAATTTAAAGAAAATTCATAACAAAAACTGGCTACCATGCAAGCAACAAGGTATTTATTAAGTTGCTTTTATAGAAGTAAGATGAATATGGAGCCAGAGTTTTCATATTTACCAACAATGTGTTTACATTTATTATGATAATTTCTGAAAGGGCCTGAAATAAGATAACCTCTGGAGGCAGAGAAAGGAGGATCTCTTTGAGTTTGAGGCCTTCCATGGCTACATAGCAAGAACCTGTCAAAAACTCTAATAAATACTTTGTTTGAAAATGTAAAGCACTTAAATTTGTCTCCTTTTACTAAACAAAATGGCATTATAAACATCTGAAGATAATTAAAGGAGCAAGCTCTTTGATATGGACATCAATAATGTGTATTTTGTTGTTTCTCATTATTCATGGTGGGCTAGCCAAAGATTCATGATCGTTATGCCTCAGCTTCCTAGTGATGGAGATTAGAGACATTTACCACCACTTCAGGTTTATTAGCAGCTCTTTTTTGATTTTATTTGTTTGTTTGGCTGTCCTGAAACTTGCTCTGTAGACCTGGGTGGCTTAGAACTCACACACATCTGTCTGCCTCTGCCTCCTAAGTGATGGGACTAAAGGTGTTCGTCACCACTACCCCGCAATAACTTTTTAAAAAGTGATAATTTTATTCAAGTTTTAAAAATCGCTGGATATTTGAAGAAAGCAAAATAATGATGATCAGAATATAAAAACAAAAGTCAGTAAGTAGTTATGCATGTATACTAAGTACCTTGCTATCTACTGAGGGAACAGACATACTTCTCAGGTTATTATTTCATGGAGAGGCCTACCTGCTGTTGTCCAGGCTGAGCTTGTGATGCTGCTTGCTGGTTGGCTGTGTTGTTTGCCGCAGCAGCAGCTTGCTGCTGAAATAAATTGGCTGGATACACCCCCCATGGAACACCGTAATACTGAGGTGGAACCACTGCTGGACCTAAACCCCACATGCCCCACCAAAAGAAAAAAAAAAAAGTCACTAGATTTTATATACGAGATCAGTTATTATTAAAGGAGACAAGCATAAGACTTAGGAGCTGACCATATCCTTATAATCTTTCTACTCACCCACACTTGCTACTCAACGCTTTTTCTGATTCTATTAAGACATAGTAGCAGCATTCTGGTATGGGCTTGTGTGGTTTTTTTTATTTTTTATTATTTTTTTTAAACTGAACAGACTTAGTTTGTAGCCAACTGGTCTCAAACTCATAATGTCCTGCCTCAGCTTCACAAGTACTTATCTCCATACCAGCTTAGTATTTACTGATTGTCCAAGATAAGAACATTCATGACAGCAGCGGTCTTACTATATAGACTTGAAGCAAAACTCAAGGCTACCAATGAAATGACAGAGACTTAAACATTCACATGTATTAACTGCCAATGTATGCGTCTAGTATAGACATAGATAAAATGGTAGTACATTAGATACCATAAAACTGTAATGCTTCTTAAAGATAATTCATTAGTTGAAAAAGAGTATTTTTTGGTGATTTTAAAATTAACTTTTACTTTGTAAAAAAACTAGTGAACAAGCTTACAAGAAACAACAATACTTGAACTGTAAGCCTGTAGTTTAAAGACATTATTCACCCTCCTTACAAGCAACTGAGAATCATATAAAAACAAACAAGGTACCAGTATTTATGTGGTCAAGAAAATGAGACTAGTAGTCAGGACAAGAACTAGAGGATTCAAGGAAAGAAAATGAGGGTAAAGAAAACAAACTAGGTCTGGCGGTGGTGGTGCACAACTTTAATCCCAGAACTTGGGAGGCAGAAGCAGATGGGCCTCTGTGAGTTCAAGGCCAGCCTAGTCTACAGAGTGAGTTCTAGTACAGCCAAGAATACACAGAGAGACCCTGTCTTGAAAAAACCAAAAAAAGGAAGAAAGCAAACTCGGAAAATTTAAACGGACTGTTTCTGCTCTACTTGATATTTGATGATATAGATTATATAGAACAAAAGACGAGTCCACCAAAAAGGAAATGAGTCAATGTCCTAATTTGTGACAGACAACAACAAATTTCCTAATATCATGCCAGATCAAATTAGGACAATTAACTTGTTTACTTTAAAAAGCCAAACTCACCTAGTTTAGAAGAAAATAAAGCTCAGCATAAAAGACCAAATTACTAAAATGGAAATCTCTTACAAACTTAAAGGCAAAATATATTTCTAATGATAGTGATTTAAACACAACCTATAGTGAAGAATGTTAGAAAACTACTTTTTATCTGTTTCTTTACTTTTATATTATGGCCATCTGAAAAATTGGTGAGCTGTATTTTCTGGCTTATATTACATTTCTACTGAACACTCACAGTGCTAAAAGATTGAAGCTCAGTGTGCAGCATGTACTAAAACATCTCTTGAAGTTCCTTTTTTCAGTCCTATAGGTAAATGTATATACACACACACACACACATCTACTAACATTAACATACTAATATTCAGTTAAATGACACCAGAAAACTGCACATCCTTATAGAATTATGTGGTACAGATTTTTTTCAGTCTAGTCTAAACTAGACAGCAAATAAGAATTTGAAATTAGCTTTTTTTCCTCTCATTTTTTTTTAAAGCAATGTCTTAAGTTTGAAAGCTATCAATATCCACAAAAAGACGGACTGTTCAATAGTCCTAAGTACTAACTGGTGATGATCACTGCATGGAAGATCTCTCTGAAATGCAGAAGTACCAAGTCCACCGCAGACTCATGCAAGTGAACCCAAGAATGACAACAACACATTCTTGCCTCTATAAATCAATATAAAGCATGCTTAAGGACTGAACTCAGTTCTGTATCTGTAGCCAATTCAACCTAAAACCAAACTCCCCCCAGTGACTTTACACACAACCAGCAAATTGTTCTGTCAGACTGCACCTGACTAGCTTTGGCTACAAGGGACAACTTTCAGTAAATTGTCTTCCACACCCTTTGCACCCCAGTTTGCTTGTAATGCTTAAGAACCTTTTAGATATGCATTCTTTTCAAGAGTTTCACCTACTGCTAGTATTTTCTGAAAAATAATGTCACTTTGTTTTGGAGTAATGGGATCAATTATTTAAATGAAGATGTATGGTCCACACTGTAGGATTTCTAAGCTACAAACTACAAATATAAACCAACTATACACAGAGATGAAAAAGTTATTGCAGCCATGCTGCTGCTCTGTAATAGTATAGTTGAAAAATAAACTAACTCCCTGCAAATTTCAGTTTATTTTTAACAATATAGTAGTTTCTCAGAGGAATGTCAAACTACTCAGACAAAAATAAAACTTACATCAAGGTTAAAACTAAATTCATAACAAGTAACAATGATGAACAACAAGTTACCTGCTAATGTTGCTGCTGCAGCCAATCCTGCTGCAGTATACGGGTCGGTCCCTGGAGGAGCAGCACTAATAATATATGGATTTGGCACAAATGCAGCTGGAGCAAGGCCTGCTGAGAATACACCAGCTATATTTAAAAGGGTGAGAAATAATAAATAAAATGTAAAGTGTTTCTTCACTAGGTAAAAACATTTCTACTCTGAATCTGGAGTGGGACCATGTATAAGGGTTCAATTTTTTACTGAATAACCCCATTTACAGAACAGGTAACACCAGCTGTTTTATAGGGCCTTTACAGATATTCAAGTATGAAATGAAGTGATATAAAGTATGAAATGATTGGATAGTGTCAGTTAATAAATACAGTAGCCGGGCAGTGGTGGTTCATGCCTTAAGCCAGCACTCAAGAGGCAGAGCAGGCAGATCTCTGATTTCAAGGCCAGCCTGGTCTATATAGTGAGTTCCAGGACCGTAAGGGCTACACAGAGGAACCCTGTCTCAAATAAACAGTAAGTGCTTGAATCTAGATCTATTATTATTCAGTAGTTGTTTCTCAAACTTTTAGCACACTTGAGCGAGGAATTCAGTGACGAATAACAGGAAAATAAGTAACTTACCAATGAAAATATAGTCAAATGTGTTTTATTAGCACAGAGAAAAGTGATATCTAACAAACTCTGTGAGTGGTTGGTAAGATAAACAACTTATAGAGTAAAATTAAGTAGAGCTGGAACTATACCCACAAGATCCATTAAGAGCTTCCAGGCTCGTCCTAAGTAGTCTGGACTTTGTCCTGAAGGTAATGTGAAAACAAGGAATCTAACACCTTTAATTCCAGCACTCAGGAGACAGACAAGTGGATCTCTGAGTTCAAAGCCAGCCTGATCTACAGAGCGAGTTCCAGGACAAGTTTCAAGGCTACAGAGAAACCTTGTCTTGAAAAAAAAAAAAAAAAACCAAAAAGGATTTTAAGAATTTAAAAGAAGAGAGTGATTTTAAGTCTATTTCTGAATTTAATATAAGTCCATACACATTAAGTAAAATACAAAAATGATCAAAAATTATATATATTTGGTATTCTTATCAATAGAGACCCAACTTTAGATGATGATGGATAATGATAATGATGGGTGTTACGTTTTTTTCGGTTTTTTGTTTTGTTTGTTTTTCGAGACAGGGTTTCTCTGTGTAGCTTTGTGCCTTTCCTGGAACTCGCTTTGGAGACGAGGCTGGCCTCGAACTCACAGAGATCCGCCTCGCTCTGCCTCGCGAGTGCTGGGATTAAAGGTGTGCGCCACCACCGCCCGGCCTTGTTTTGTTTTTTTAGACAGGGTTTCTCTACATAGTCCTGACTGTCCCAAAACTCCCTCTATGTATACCCGGCTAGCATTGAACTCACAGAGATCTGCCTGCCTCTGCCTGCCAAGGGCTGGGATTAAAGGTATGCCCCACTATGCCTGGCTAGGTTTTAGAATAATTCTAAAGAGATTCTGACACTGCTCATAAACACTACTAGTTTCAAATTTTAAAGATTTCAAAAGAATGTAACGTCTACATATAAACAGTATCACACACACACACACACACACACACACACAAATCCAGCCTCCTGTACTTAGGATTACTCTTGTAAAATTCCAATGCACTTATATTCCACTATGCTCAATTTTTCTATTACTTTCATAACAGGCTTAATTTTTAAAGATATAGGCTGCAGACAAGCGGTGGTGGCGCACACCTTTAATCCCAGCACTTGGGAGGCAGAGACAGGCAGATCTCTGTAAGTTCGAGGCCAGCCTGGGTTACAGAGCGAGATCCAGAACAGGCACCAAAACTACACAGAGAAATCCTGTCTCGAAAAAACTAAACAAAAAAATATATAGGCTGCAATCCACACAATTTCATGCCCAGATGCAACACAGCCATTTTCTTAAAACAGCTTTTTGCAAAGAAATTAATTAAAATGCAGGTTCAGGAATATTCTTATACTTAACATCATCTGCTCAGAGTCACAAGCTCAACTCTACCCTGGGTCAAAGGTTCCAAGATTCCTCTCTGGTTGGGGCTGGATGCTCAAGTGATTACGAGTACAAACTGGTTTTTGCAAAGGACCCAAGTTCAGTTGCCAAAGCCTACATCAGGCATCTCACAAATGCATTTCACTTCAGCCTTCTTAGGCACTCATATACACACACGTGTATGTGACGCAGACAATAATAAAGTCTAAAAAAATTAGGTTCTCCCTGGTTCATCTATTCTGGATTTAATTATTATAGGAATAGAAAATTATATACAAGTATTGGTGTTTTACTCAAGCCACTAAAAAGGAAATTGAAAAACTAGGTTTACTTTCTAAAATACATTTTACAGCTTTAATCACAAAATTATTTAAGCCACTTACAACTTGCCAAAAGAGGAACCTATCAAATTTTGTAATCAATCTGATCAGTGAAACACTGAAATAAGCAAAAGCAGACAGTTTAATTCTGGCCAAATGTGCCATATTTCGTAAATCTTACTTTTTAATTAAAATTTTCAATCCAAGAAAAAAGGAGACTCAATTATTCCCAGGCTATTTTCAAATAAGCATTTTTACTCATTGCTAAGATTATAATTGGTATCTGGCATGGTGGCACATGTCTATTTCAGCACTGGGAAGTGGAGGCAAGTAGGCCAGAAGTCAGGGTCACCCTTGGCTACTTAGCAAGTTGGACTGAGTGTCAAGATATCTCAGTGGGTAAAGGTACCTGCTGCCAAGCCTGCAAACCCAAGTTTAACCGCTCACTCCCCCATGCAACACAGTACACAAAAAATGATTTGTTAAGATTATATAATTCTCCCTAAACACACAAGCACATGCCTATGTATAAGTGTTCTTATCTGACATACTTGTATTTCCTAGACCAAATACTGTACTCTTAATCAGCATAAATAATAAAAATTTTAATATAGTTGAACAAAGTTGGGCGGTGGTGGTGCACGCCTTTAATCCCAGCGCTCGGGAGGCAGAGGCAGGTGGATCTCTGTGAGTTCGAGGCCAGCCTGGTCTACAGACCAAGAAAGAGGACAAGAACCAAAACTACACAGAGAAACCCTGTGGTGATATTTTATTTGTGCTTTAATAAAGTTTGCCTGGAAATCAGAGGAAATAGGAAGCCATTTTTAAGTAAGCATAGAAGTCAGGCAGTGGTAGCCCACGCCCTTAATTACGATCACTTAGCTAGCAGAAAGGGTCTCTATGTGTTTAAGGCCATATTAGAAAACAGAGCCAAGCATGGTGACACATGCCTTTAATCCCAGTACCAACCATAGAGACCTGGAGGTCTGTACAGACAGGCAGTGACAAGGAAGTGAGGTAGCTGGGCTAAGATAGCCAATGAGAGGGCAGAACAGCAAGGCAAGAAAGGTGCGGGTAAGACAGGAAAAGTAGCTTGTATTTAGAAGCTGCAGAGCTGGTGAGGTTAAGGCTGGCTGGTGGCTATTCCTATTTCCCTGATCTCTAAGTCTTTCACCATCCTATATTTGGTTCCATGTTTTTTATTTAGTAAGACCATTCAGAAATTCATCTACAAACATCTGTTTTCTATTTATAGTGCCCATTTGTAAAAAAAAAAAAAAAAAGTTGTATCTAATACTTATTTCTAACCTACTTTTATATGGGCCAAGTCTAGCCTGCTACTTATTTTTGTAAAACAAAACCAAACAGCTGTTCTATAATTTCTAGATGTTTGAAAAAAAAAAAAAAAAAAAGAACATGCCAAACAAGAAATGCTAACTTAGGAACCCACGAGTTATATTAAAAACCATTATCCTTCTTATGACAACTTTCATGTTACTTCAGTGGAGTAACTAGCT
This sequence comes from Peromyscus eremicus, assembly GCF_949786415.1. Taxonomy (NCBI): domain Eukaryota; kingdom Metazoa; phylum Chordata; class Mammalia; order Rodentia; family Cricetidae; genus Peromyscus; species Peromyscus eremicus. Next base: position 28,718,385 of record NC_081437.1, on the reverse strand, counting down.
GAGACCATATGGACTGAAAAACTTAAAGTATTTGCTGTATTTCCCCTTCTATAGAAAAAGTTTGATGAAGCCCCTTTGATGAAGCTGTATGGTGGTGGCCCAGGCCTTTAATCCCTGCACTCAGGAGACAGAGGCAGGCAGATCTCTGAGTTCAAAGCCAGCCTGGTCTATAGAGCAAATTCCAGGTCAGCCAGGACTGTTACACGGAGAAACTCTGTCTCAAAAAAAAAACAAAAAAACAAAAACAAAAACAAACAAACAAACAAAAAAAACACATGGAATCAAGTTTGATAGCTTTTATTTCCTTAGAAATACTTTCAAATTATTCAGGTTTCCAAGTGTGCATCAAGTTGTCAAAATGGTTTCAGATCATCTAAATTCAATAAACATCAACTACTGAATGAACTCTGACACACAAAAAGCATTTCTTTTTTTTTTAAAGATTTATTTATTTATTATGCATACAACAATGTTCTGCCTGCGTGTAGGCCTGCAGGCCAGAAGAGGGCACCAGATCTCATTACAAGTGGTTGTGAGCCACCATGTGGTTGCTGGAAATTGAACTCAGGACCTCTGGAAGAACAGCCAGTGCTCTTAACCTCTGAGCCATCTCTCCAGCCCCAAAAAGCATTTCTTAAAATTATTTCATTAAGCAAGTATTGTGGTAACAAAACCTGACAACTGCAAAACACAAGAGACTGATGTCACTTATATATAAATGACCCTTAGAATTGAGGATCAAGGACTGTAAAGATTAGCTTAGCAGTTAAATGTTTGCTGATCTTGTACAGGATACATTTCTCTTCCCAGGACCACATCAGGTAACACATAACTATACTACACCAGCTCCAGGGAATCTGATACCCTTTTATGTGCTCCAAGGGCATTTACAAGCATTTACATGCTCACACTAACTGACCCACATACACCTAAAGAAAGACAAATATTGAAATTTTTTTAAAAGAAAAGAAACTGAGCTGCACCCCATGACCACTAAATTTGAACAAAAGAATGACAGTTTGCATTCATTAATAAGGGTAATTTATGCCATGTTAATTTTTCCTACATATATTTTAAAAATCCAATCTCATATTCTGGAAGCAGATTAGATGATTCCGAAGTTCATATCAAAAAGAACCCTCCAAAAACTTTAAAAAATCCAAAGACCAACAGTCTGTAAAATTTTAAAACATACCATAAAGTCCCAATAGAATACCTGTTAGGTTTCATGAGCAGACAGGAACAAGTACATTTTCAACAGTAAGAGAAGGATTGAATTAATAAACACTTGAGCAAACACATGAATAAAGGAGGCCCAGAGAAAGAAACAAGGCCAGAAAGGATACTGCAATTAGGAAAAAACTATAATTGCATCTATCCTTGTAAAAACCCAAAGTAAAATTCCTAGGAAGCCTTAGCAGCACTAACAGAGGACAATACACATTTGAGGGAAGAGAAACAGAGCACTTGTGGCCTGGAAATCCAGCTCAGTGTGAGATACCTAGGGATCACATGGAAGGTTCTAAATTCAATTCCCAGCACCAAACAAACAAGCAAAACAACAAAAACCACCTGAGACTTTCCCAACTAAATAATAAATCAAATTTATCCAAAATCAGATAGACAAGTTAGACAAATCTAGAGTGATAAAATTATACAAAACTATATATGCACTATATCAATGTCATATTGTTTGTTGTAATGTGCTATAGTTATTTTTTCCCTGTTTTGAAACAGGGTTTCTCTGTGCAGCCCTGACTATCCTGGAACTCACTCTGTACACCAGGTTGACCTTGAACTCACAAAGATCCCCTGCCTCTGCCTGGGATTAAAGGCATGCCACACTACCACCCAGCTAATGTACTATATTTAAGGAGGAGGATTAGAAGAAACTAAATAGAAGGGTACGAGGGAATTATCTATACTGGTTGAAACTTCACAAATCTATAATTACCCTTAAAAAAAATCCCAAAAATATATTGCACTTAAACTCTCACTCCATATAAGGAAAAAGGGTGAGACTCAAAGCTGAGAAAGGAAAAAGGAAACAGCTATTAGCAAAATGTATCTATATTAATAAACAGTGAAGATGAACACTTGGTAGGAAAAACAAGAAACAAGGACAAAACTAAGCCTAATATAGACAAAACATGCATCCAAGATTGAATTCTATCAATAATAAATATACAACTGAGTTAATTCACATTAGTTAGAACTAGATGCCAAAAAAGTTAACTATTTTAAAGGAAATTCCTTAGGATTCCTGTTTTTGAATAATTCTAAAAATAAATATTCTAATAGGATAGTAGATATAAATAACATTTTGTTTCTGGACATTTGATTCTCAACTACCCACTGAGAAAAATCTTAGGAACTAAGATTTTATTAAGTTTAGATTTTCAAATTTTAAAATGTGTGTGTTCTCATGCCATAGCACATGTTGAAGTCAGAGGACAATCTGGAGGAGCTAGTGCTCTTCCTTCTCCTGGGGATTAAGATTAAATTTGGGTCAGGTATTGTGAAAATGCCTTCACCCAACAACTTTGCAGGCCTAAATTACAGATATTTAACCAATGATGAAAAAATAAAAATAAAAAACAATTTCCTCCATTACTCAATCCTTAGTATGCAATCTATTACTACCAACTTTAAAGGTGTTTTCAAAATTAACAAAATGTCACCAAATCAGGAAATGAGAAAGGGTAATTCATAAAGACTTACCTATATGTGGCTGCTGAGCTGCTGCTAATGCATATTGCTGCTGTTGAGCTGCAGTTAACTGCTGAACTGTTAGTGCATTAGTCCTCTGAAAGAGCTATCAGGGAAAACATTTAATACAAAGATTAATACCAAAATTAATACCAAAACACTGCAACTCTTATTAGAAAGTTGTGAATATTTTAAACTTATTTGAAGAACTTTCTTAACCATAACAATATTTTAACAAATGCTGTCAAAACCCCTATCATTCATGTTAATGATTCACAGCACTTCAGGTTATACCTATATGTTAAAGAGATTCCTATAAAAAGCATACTTCACCTGTTGCTGGGAACTGTAGTCAAAAAGGCCTACAGTAGCTCCTGAAGAGTCCATGGGTACCTGATTACCAGGATAGTCAAACTGTAAGGAATCCAGACCAACTTGGTCCATGGCATCCAGATTCTGAGTTTCAGGATTTGAAAATTCTTCAACAAGTGGTTTATTAGCTGTAGGATTAGGAAGAGGACCCAATCCTTCTGGGGGATTACTACTGGGGCCAAGGCGCTCAACTACTTCAGTTGGAGAGGCTTGACGACTTCCAGGAGTACGACTAAACAAAGAAAATAGAAAAGCACTATGGATAAAAGTAGCAAATCAAAGGGTAAGATGGTAAAGTATGAAAAACAAATGGTCCCCAGAATATAAAGAATAAATAAAGGTTTTCCGAGCCATCAACCATTCCATTTCTCATGTTTTTTTTCCTATTTAATAACTACTTAAGAGTTGACATAGTTTCAGTATTTTTAGTATCATTACTTGCTCAACTTGAATAGCATATCATATAACTCAATCATACAGGTAAGATAAATACACAGGTAAGAAAAGTTGTCCATTATTACAACTTAGGACTATACTACCTGAAACTTTTGTCTAAAATCATAGGCAAAAATTAAGACAAATAACAAATATGACAAGACTCAAAATAAAAATCTACCCAAGAAAAAAACTGACCAGACATCATGGTTATGGTTTTCATGACTTAAAGAAGCCTCAACTAAAACAAAAGGCTGACTTATGATTCTAAGGTTTTCTGAGCGAATCCTTTGACCTTTTGGACCTGCTTCCTTAATTAGAATGAATGTACAACTAGGTAGTTCTAACTAAAAGAACAAAAGAAAGAATGAGCAAGAAAGCAAGCAGCAGCCAGCCAATCAACCAGCCAGCCTCCTTGAGAGCCCTGTATAATAGCTACCCAAAGACCATCCTTACTATATCAAGTTGTTTCTGTTTAAACAATCAAAAAGAAATGTAAATGTAGAAGTTTTTCAAAACTTAAAGTATACAGTACACACAAAAAATTCTATATAAACAAAATAAAACTCAACATTTCTCTATCCTACTATGGCTTCTCCTTTAATTTCCCCAAGAAATCCATTAATATTGGATTAAAACTTTAGTGCTGGTTTCCCTTTGTATCAACATCCTTCATGTTTCTAATTCTTTTTACATTATGTTTAATCCTAAATTACAATCTATCTCTTTCTCTTGTACCTATTTTATATAGGAGCCTTACTCCAAGTATACTGCTTTAAGGATCTATGCACTCACAGTAAATTCAAAGCACAAGCACTTAAGTTTAGTGGTAATGAGTGTTTTACTTGCCTTAATGTCAGCTGTTCCATCAATCCTAACAAGCCCCTAATTTGAGGTGTTCCACATTGGCCTAAATTTGCTAGCATATACAGAGTAGTTTACAAAGTAATTCTTAATTAAAGAACAGTTCACTGGGCATTTAAACATTTATGCTGCTTTCAAGTAAACCACTGTCTTTGCAATACTGTATTTCAAATTTCACCTTTAGCCATACCTAACTTGCATGGGAACAACAGTTTAACAGTTTTTATTTTTTTCACTTGAAACATAAAAATCAGCCAATTAGAAAAGGTGGAATGGCCCTAAACATTCATTTTAGTTTTATTTCAGTAATGTATATTCTCATGATATATGCATTACTATGAATTTTGTGGAAAAGTTGAAAGAGACCATAAAGCCATAGCTACTCTTCTGAAGCATTTTTATATGTCAAGTAGTAATACTTTTTATTTAATTAGCAATTTCAAACTTAATGGAACAAAATATACTAATAAAGTAGTTCATATTAATCTTTTTGGTGTTTTGTCTGTTTTTCGAGACAGAGTTTCTTTGTGTAGCCCTGGCTGTTCTGGAACTCACTATGTAGACCAGGCTGGCCTTGAACTCATAGAGATCCGCCTGCCTCTGTCTCCTGAGTGCTGGGATTAAAGGTGTGTGCCATCACTCCCTGGCTCATATTAATGTTTGAAGGGAGAAACAACATTTCATACAAAACGACTCAATACAGCAAAAGCAGAGAACAAAAAGAAAACATTGTGCTTTCAGTGGTGCTATTTTCTTGCTATAGTTAATGGTATATTAACACTTCAATTATAAATATATAATCAACCAAGTTTTAAATGCCGGTCCTTCACTAAAACTAAGTAACAGCAAAAAAACAAAATCAGTAAAAGGTTCTAAATAAAGAACATTAAATGTATTTATCAAAAGAGGTTTACCGATTTTGGATGCTTTCTTGCATGAAGAACAGAAGAAAACGGCACTTTAACAGACTATTGCTCTGCTTTATTACATGAAGGCAGTAAGTGTGGGAATATAAAATTCACAAAGTAACTATGCTGTTATCTAAAGTCCTGTGGTCTGTGAGGTAAAGCTCAACTACTACTAGAAGCTACAGGGGTCAGGCTGAAGCATCAACTTTCTAGCATACAGGTGAGTGTGTAGTGCTTAATTTAAAAACCAACAACTAAACGAAAATATGTATTTAACTGCTAGAAACAATAAAAAACTTCAAGAATTCAAAGCTTAAAAGCCAACTATTTCCTATTTGAAGAACCAATTATGTATTAGCCCAATTAATATACTCTGAAAAACCACTGATTCCTAAACTAATTTTGCCTCATATATATCCAAGATGAAAAAAAATCAAATGGCCGGAAATGGAGAAGTACAATACAAGAGAAAAATCCTACTGGAAGGTACTCAAGCACAATTTGAAAGAAGGGGGAAAAAATCATATTAAACTATAATTCACTTATTAGCAAAGAAAAAAGTTCTAATTTAGTTCATAATAGACAAAAAGTAATCACAGTTTTTAACACTACTCTTCCAACATAACACCCTGTTTTTGATACTATTTTGAAGATTTACAATGATTTATGATCATTAATTTTATGAAAAAATATTCATACAGATTAACACAAGGTACAAAGGAAATAAAGTAACCCTAAATTGGAAAACCATCTAAATCAATCACATAAGTGCAATAACTCCTCAAAGAGGTATGTTTTTCTTCTTGAAAAAGTTAGAAATCTTACTTAAAATCTTTGCAATCGGCATCCATTCCATTTGGCAAACCTCTGCCATTTATTTGAGAGTCCTCCTCATCTTGTTTAAGATCTCTGTTTTGGTCCTCCTCAAATGGAGAAGCCTTGCCTTTTTGATCTCCTTTCTCAGGTCCATCTGTTTCAGCATCTCTAGTACCCTGAGGAAAAAGAATCTGTTTGATTCTCAATACTTAATGGAACATAAAAAAAAAGGGCACCAAGAGGTGGCCTAGAACTACCCTGTAGTGCATGTAATGATAAAAACCAATCATTTACTTTTTAAAGTGAATTAATTTAGCAAAGGCCAAAAGACTGAGTACACCTGACATTTATAACAGAAGGGCTAAGTCAACCTTAACTATAGCGGTATAGGAAAAGCAGTAACACCACAAATTAGATTCAATATTTAATTCATACATGATTTGATTTAGTTACAGATAAAATACTATCAAGAACAAGCAATTTTACCTTTGCACGGTTTTAAAATATGATTTACCTTTGTTAACACAGTTAAAATGTAAATACTTGCAATTATTCTAAACTTTCATGTATTTCGTGAACTAAGTGAAGAAAACAAAGAACAAACAGCTTTAAAGTTTCTTTCAGTTCTATGGACAGAAAGATAAGCTAATTAAGCTGGAAGCAGTGGCCCCTCTCTGTAATGCCAGGACATGAGAGACTGAGGCATGACAACCACCATGAGTTCAAGATCAGCCTAGTCTACACAGTGAGTTCCAGGCTAGCCAAAGTGATTCAGTAAGATCTTATATCAAGACGAAGAAATAAAAGAGCAAAATACCACAAAACAAACAAAGTCATTGAAGATATTAAATTTTACCAATGATCCTTTGCAACAAACAATTGCAAGTAAAGATATAAGGATGAAACCAAAAAGAAAATACTAAACCTTTGTTCAAAATACTTACAAAAGTTCCCTTCCTAAATCGAGAATCCAATTTATCAGCAGGAGAGGAACTTAATACATATTCTACCATGCTCACACCAAGGCCTCCACTTTCTGAGCGCGGAGAAAGAATTGCATTTACTTCACTGTTTCCATGAAAACTCTGTCCAGATCTTCTCTGTACCATAATAGGCTGGGACATTGAATGATCTGTTTGAAAGAAAAACACAATATAGTTTTACTTTTAAGTTAAATAAAATGTAGTTATATAAATTAAGACATCAATTTAAAAAAAATCAGTATTTCCTTTAGTGTAATATTTTTGTTATAAACAACTTTACATTCTGAATAACTGGAACGTGTTTTCTCAAATAATACATTTTATTATTTGTGTATGTATGTGCGTACATGTTTGCACATGCATGTGTGAGTAAGTCAGAAGACAATTATTTGAAGACAGTCCCCTCCCTCCACCTTGACACGGGTACCAAAGATCGAACTCAGGTAGTCAAGCTTGTGGAAAGTGTCTTTACCAGCTGAACCAGTATGTTTCTTAAAATACAGATGGGACATCACAAGACAACTTTGTGGAGTTGTTTCTCCCACCATTACATGAGTTTTATTTAGTGATAAAAGCTTATACAAAGAAGAGTCAAACGAAAAAAAAAATATAATTAAGGCAGAAAAATGACTCTGATGGCTGAGTTGTTTTTAAATATTAAACCATTAGGAATAAAACCTAGAAGAACAGAAAAAAGAGATCACAGTTCTCATGCTCAGTTATATATCACACAGACCCAGAACACAGTTATTAACATAATAAATACCAATCTGATTAGAAAACCGAATCCCAGAATTTTATGTTCACGGTGAAAAACCCAAGTATCAGATAAATACTTTCTAGTTTCTTTAATTTTAGAAAATTATACCTCCAACATGCCTGTTGAAAACAAAAAGCAATTTTTAACATGAGAGCTAGCATAATTTAAATACAATCAACAAATTAGAGGCAGCATTCAAATAAGACTCTTCTACCTCCCACTTGTATCCGTAAAAGATTTGTCATTATATCTTTTCCTTTAATCAATTACCTTCACAGTTTAAATACTAGTATACTGTGAATCATGATAGGCATTATGATACAATGGGGAAAGAACCCAAGAACAAACAAGACAACCTGACTTAGTTAGAATTACTATTTTAGAATTACTACTGCTGTGATGAAAAATCACGACCAAAGGCAATTTGGGGAGGAAAGGGTTCATTTCAATCACAGTTCCATGTAAAAATATATCAAAAGCAGTGAGGGCAGGAACCTGGGGACAGGAGCTGATGCAGAGGCCATGGAGGAGTGCTGTTTTGCTCGAGGCTTGCTCAACCTGCTTTCTTATAGAACTCAGGACCACCAGCCAAGGGATGGCACCACCCACTATGGGCTGGATCCTTCCCCCATCAATCACTAATTAAGATCAGTTGGATCTTATGGAGACATTTTCTCAATGTCTCATTTTGTGTCGAGTTGACATAAAACTAGCCAGCATACAATCCTTACCCTCAAAAAGAATGAGTATAGAGTCTGGGGATGTAGCTTAACTGGTAGTGATTGCCTAGCATGCGTAAGACTGAGTTTGGTCTTTAACACTGTGTAAGATGCACATAGTGGTGCACAGCTGTGACCCCAGCACTTGGAAGTAGAAGCAGGACTATCAGAATTTCAAGGTTAATCTCTACTATACAGTGAGTTCCAGGCCAACCCAGGGTTACATTTAATAGAGAGCAATCATAAGAGGATAAAGTCCCTAAAATAATCCAGAATATTACAGGAATATAAGGCATGGGCAATTGATTCTTCCCAGTCTTAAGGTGAATCCAAAAGGAAATATTTAACTTGTATATGAAGAATAGACTTACAAAGTGGGACAATGAAGGAGGAGAGTCCTTTACTTACAGAATCAGTAGTATGTTCCAAACATGCTAAGAGAATGTAACTATCATAACTACTTTAGCCTCAAGGAAGTAATACATATTAAGCCTCTCACAGCAGTGGAAAAAATTTAACTATTACTATGTGTATGTACATGTGCCATGGAACATACGCAGAAGTCAGAGGACAATCAGGACTGTTCTCTCCTTCCACTCTGACATGACTTCTGGGGATATAACTCATGTCCCCAGGCTTGTATAGAAAGTGCTTTGGCCCATCTCACTGGCCCAAGAATTTTCTTTCTTTTTTGGATACAGGATCTCAGTATGTAGTCTTTTGATGGGTGCAGAACTCAGTATGTGGACTAGGCTGGCCTTCAATATCTGTCATTCAATATATACTTGTTAAGTAAACAAAATTCCATTTATTTCAAATTTCCTCATGATTTCTAGTAAAACGAATACTCATTAAAATTTTTACCTACACAGCTAAAGTTAGGAAGAAAGACTCATGAACTGACCTCCATTATAAAACTTAAAGCGAGTTCCATGAAAGACGCAATGCTACACAGAGAAACACTGTCTCGAAAAACCAAAAAAACTTATATTTTCTGTCATTCATCTTAAAAATGTAACCTAGTAATTACCCATTCAATTAAAAAAAATTCTGTTTTTTTATTTTAAATTTTATGTGTGTAGCAAACACACATCAGTGAAATGCCTAAAGAGATGAGAAGAGGAAGCCACATCCCTAGAAGCTGGAGTTACTGGCAGTAGTAAGCCACCTGACGTGGGTGATAAGAAGCAAACTCAGGTTCCCCACAAAATTGGCACAGGCTCTTAACCCTTTGCCCAGCCTGCACCCCTCCAAGTTCGGTTCTCACTAATGGCCTTATCTCAGAGTTCTGCTTGTCTCCATCACAACTTTCAACTTTTATAACACATTTTCCAATCAAGTTATTAAACAACTGTTCTCCTATGTAAAGGATGTGCTACTTATAGGGAATGTGAGCCCCAGCACAAACTTCATGTTTTAAACTGTGCATTTATTCTAATATAGCTCAATTATACTACAAGAAAAATATTCAAGGGAGTGAATCTTATCTTTCTAATCTCCAAATCTGGCACATTAGCTGTCATATATTGGCTGAACAAAGAAAATTTCAAATATTGTAATCTAATAAAAATATAAGCCAAAACTAGCTGCTAATAAAATTTTTGATCTATGAATTTTCTACAACTCCCTTTCCTTTAGGATTTTAACTTTGGAGTATTTACTTTACATGGTAACAAAAAGCTTTAAACTGGCCTGGCTGGCGGTGGGTGGTGCATGCCTTTAATCCCAGCACTTGGGAGGCAGAGGCAGGTGGACCTCTGTGAGTTCGAGGCCAGCCTGGGCTTCAGAGTGAGTTCTAGGACAGGCCTCAAAGCTACACAGAGAAACCCTGTCTTAAAAAAAAACAAAAGAAAACAAAAACAAAAACCAATCAGTTTCTTGGGTCTAACTTTCTCCTCTGCTGTGGGATAATGCTTCTGTACACTGGTTTAATAAAACAATGATTGACCAGAAGCAAGACAGCAAGTATAGGCAGGATAAGCAGACGAGGAAAATTCTGGGAAGAGGAAGGCTGAGTCAGGAGATGGCAGCCCACCATCCAGGAGCAGCATGTAATGGTAAAGCCACTGAAAATGTGGCGACATTATAGATTAACAGAAATGGGCCGAGTTTAAGTGTAAGAGCTAGTCAGTAGTTAGCCTGAGCTGAGAAGTTTTAATTAATATAAGCCTCTGTGTGTTTACTTGGGTCTGAGTGGCTGCAGCCTGGGTGGTACACAGGAAAACTTCAGCTACACTCTTCACTACTTAATGGTAATCTAAAGTATGTCTACCTGTTCTGTTTCTAGGAGGTCTGGGTCTGTATTACCAATTTACATGATTTCTGAATGTGGCTAATGTTTTACAAGCTAGACTAAGGTCACTGTCACTCAATAAAAATTTAAGACAGAAAATTCTAGTAAGTTAGTGTATCTTCTAGTTTGGTAGTTTTCATAATTCTATCATTAGAGTTAATTCAGGAAACAAAAAGATTATTAAAATCATGTGGTAAATGTATCTATCTAATCAATAAAGTGTATTGTCAGGTAAGAGCTAACTACTGTTAAGAAATCTAAACTAGGGGCTGGAGAGATGGCTCAGAGGTTAAGAGCACCGACTGCTCTTCCAGAGGTCCTGAGTTCAATTCCCAGCACCCACATGGTGGCTGACAACCATCTGTAATGAGATCTGGCGCCCTCTTCTGTATAGATAATAAATAAATAAATCTTTAAAAAAAAAAAAAAAAAAAAAAAAAAAAGAAATCTAAACTAAAGCCAGACCATGGTGGAAGACACCTTTAATCCCAGCACTGCAGAAGCAGAGGGAGTGGATCTCTTCAGTTCAAGGCCAGCGTGGTCTATGAGAGCCGTGGCTATACAGAGAAATCCCATCTCAAAAAAAACCTCACAAAAAAAAAAAAAAAAGAAGGCCGGGCGGTGGTGGTGCACGCCTTTAATCCCAGCACTTGGGAGGCAGAGCCAGGCGGATCTCTGAGAGTTCAAGGCCAGCTTGGGCTACCAAGTGAGTTCCAGGTAAGGCACAAAGCTACACAGAGAAACCCTGTCTCGAAAAACCAAAAAAGAAAAAGAAAGAAATCCGAACTATAAGCTTCAACAAAGGTATCACAAATTTTCCCCCTAAATTTGTTTAAGGATAGGCAGGGTTTAAAAAAAAAAACACTGAATTTATTCCTAATTTTCACCCAAACACTAATAACTTACGAGAAGTTCCCCATGCAGTCTCTCTCCATTCATCATCCGCAAGAAATATGCCTTTTTGTCCATCTTTTGTTGAATCATCAGGTTCCCAAAACTTTTTGGTAGGCAAAAGCTATTTGAAAGGAAAAAAAAAAACAACAACAACAAACAAACCTTTTATAATGTCATACAATTTGCAAAGAGTAAGTATATAATGAACTGCAAACATATCACTCATATGTACATGTTAGCCTTCAAGTACTCTGTTTACCAAGCTGTCTCACTGAAAGGCAACGTAACTCCTCATTTATGCACTGGCTCTGATAATTCTAGGTCTTTAACTTTATTACTAGTTTCAAACATCTGTTATATCCTGATTTTCTTTTTTTTTAAATTTTCATTAGATTTTTTCACTTTGTGTGACTTCTGCCTGTATGTATGCACGCATACCACATGGGTTCCTAGTGCCCGAGGAGGTCTGAGGAGGGTATCAGATCCCCTTAGACTGGAGTTATAGATGGCAGTGTGCCACCATGTGAATGCTAAGAAGCGAGCTCAAGTTCTCTGAAAGAGCAACAAGTGCTTTCAACCACTAAGCCATGTCTCCAGCAGCCTCATAATTTTCTTTATATATAAACTCTCTTTAAAAGACTTACTAAATTTCCTGTTAAAGATAATAAAAATGCCCAAAGAAATTACTAAAAATTTTCTTTCACTTCTAAAAGCTGCCAGTGAACAAGCTCTCAAACTTCCAGAACGCAAAGTTTTTTTTTTTTTGGGGGGGGGGGGGTGGTTCTTCAGTTATTCACCAGCAGTAAACCTCACAACTCTTACTAGCTCTTAAATAGCACCAATATGTCAAGCCCAAATCAGAAAGCATCAATAACAGAATACACAGAAAGAAAAACTCTAACAGTATTTTTGAGGTAATAATCTTATGATCTTATGCTCTACTCTACATGGTAACATGTGAAAATTACAGTCAGTAGGACCATTAACTTACTCTTTCTATCCCTGACACTTGGAAGTAGAATTATGTTTGCTTGAATAGATTGTTTTCTTAGATATACATTTGGCATTTTAAGTAAGCATTCATAAGACATTATTTTCATCCTATTAAATGCCAAGTTATTCAGCACTCATAATAATCAAACCTGTATACACTTCTAGTACTACATTGATCACACTAGTTACCTGTGTTTGCCTCTTTAAAGGCATGGTGACCTCATCTTCAGAGAACTTACAAACACAATGAAATAAAACATAACTCAGTAATACCCGATTTAGGGTCTGAAAGACAATGTAGTGTATATTTTCAGGAAGGGTGAGTTGCAAGGTGAGAAATACAATAAGCATAAATGAAACATGAAACCATGAACAAAAGCAAAACTTAAGAAAATGCAGTGTTATACATATAGAAGATATAAGAAGATCCAAATTTGACACTGGTAAAGCTCACCAGGTTGATCATGAGGACCCATGTTAAAAGAAACTGAAAGTTTTACTAAAGGAATAAGAAATCAAGACAGGTTAGCAACAGTAGTTCAGTTGTAAAACTGATAGAATGGGGAACTAGAAGCAAGGAAACTAGTTTAAGGAAATCACAAGGCCAAGACAGTAAGAACTGAAAGAGGGTACTGGTAGAAAAGAGCTGAGAAATGGATCTCAGAAGACATTTTAGAAGATCAAAAGGAGTTGATTACAAATGGTGGAAAATGCATAAAAACTTACACAATAAATGAGAGTGTTATTAATCAAACTGAGAAGTAGTGTTGAATGGAGAAGAACATGTTCCTAATTTACAGATTTTTTTGTTTTTTTTCCTGAGACAGGGTTTTTCTGTAGAACAGCCCTGGCTGTCCTGGAACTCATTTGTAGACCAGGCTGGCCTTGAACTTACAGACACTCAACTGCCTCTGCCTCCCCAGTGCTAAGATTAAAAGCATGCGCCACTATGCCTGGCCTACAGATCTTCTATAAAATAAAAATTTATAATTTTAAAGAAACCAACTTTCTTTTTTAAGTCCAGCTTTTACAAGTTAGGCTCTTTCTAAATGACATGTCTTGATTAAAGTATAGACATTTTAAAGAATAGTCTCTGCTGACAAAGACTCCAGTAAGTATAAAACATCTATTTTATATATTGAAATAAGATAAATAACCACCAGAAGCACTAACAGAAGCAGCTAAAGCATTCATCTTCTGAGAGAGGAGAAATACAGTGTTCTACTGAGAAGACTAGTCCATTCTTTGAGATAATATTCCGAGTGCCGTCATAGCCCACTGCTTTAACCTGCAAAGTGCAGGACTAGGGATGAGCAGTGGTAAAGCGGCACCTGCCTCGCATACATAAAGCTCTGGGTTCCATCCTCAGCACTACAAAAAAATGAAATTTCTAGAAAATATACTGCTTAAGTAGTGGGGAAAACCCCTTGTCAAATATTCAATGCCAATTTTGCCCATCACTGCTAAGAAAAACTGTATTGATTTTGCAAACCTGTATAAGGCACTGGATACCCAAGGAAATAATTTAGCTAAAAGTAACACTTCTACCAAAAATCTTCAGTACACTCTAGAAATACTTTTTATTTTTTTTAAAAAGTATTTTTAGTTGAGTGTGCGTATGCTGTATGCAGTGCATACACATCAGTGTGTTTGGAGGCCAGAGCAAGATGTGTCTTTGTCTATCTATGGCTCTCTGTCTTTTTGCCTTGAGACAAGGACTATCGCCACACTGAAAACTCACTTTTTGGCTAGGCTGGCCCAGAGGGAGCTACTGAGATCTTCCCAAGTCTAGAGTTATAGGCAATCATGGCTTTTTACATAGGTGATAGGGATCTGAACTCAGGTTTTCAGGCTTGCAAAGCAAACCCTCTTACCTCCTCAGCCATCTACCTTGCTCCTTAGAGAATGCCTTCTGTGACAATTTAAACAGTACTTGAAGTACTCTTCCTAGTTTGTGACCCAGAGGTTAAAATGGACTAACCACAGGTGAAGGCAACTACTCAAGGGCAAAAAGTTCAACAAAAATGGAGAGATTACATGAATTGAGACAAAGACTGTCTCCAAGAATTCTAAGTGTAAACAAGGATTCATATTATAGAAAACAAGGCTAAGAAACCTTAAAATCTAAAACATATTTCACCTATTATCACTCCCTAACTCACAAACCTCTGAGTCTACACCATGGTTGGGACACTCAATGTTTCTTGTCTCCAACCTCAAAACTCAGATATGACTAACAGAATTTTTTTCCTCCAGAAAAAATTTATGGCTTCCCTCTCACTGTGAAGAAATACGTAAGAACCCTATCCACACTGCCTTATAAACAAATCAACCAAATTCCTGCTCCAGCATTTGAGGCACACTTATGCATCACACTTTTCTTCTATAAACTGTTGAGCAAAAATCTCAAGTTAGCCAATTAACATTATTGTCTAAAACTAAGTTCATATAGCTTATCTCTGAACTCAGATACTTTCAAGAAAAGGGATGTTGCGACAACAGATCATAACTGAACTACTCAGGAAAAAAATTAAGGTATAAAATCACTCTACTTGTAATACAAGTAAGTTCACACACACACACACACACACACACACACACACACACACACACAAAGATGAAGTTGTAGAGAACAGCAACAAAAAAGAAACCACGATGTAATTTCCCAAAACCCTAAAATGGTGCTTTCCTAGTCTTTAATCTTTTCTGTAAATAAAAGATAGTAACAATTTTCAGCTTTTCAATTTTTTTATTTGTAAAGAAAATATAATAAACCTGTTATTAGATTGAGACTACAATGAAAGACCAAGAGACTGTTTAATGCATCATCTAGCACCTAGGAGTAATACTAGGAACCCTTTCATAGCCAAAGTATATAGGTCATTTAATTAGATACAAAGAACTGTATCTCTTTACCAAGATTTTATCTCTAGCCATTTCATTTCTTCTTTCTTGTGTTCGTTTAAGTATTTCAGAGAGATGAAACCCTACTTATTAACTAAGCATAGTTGTCTAATGTAGTCTTTCTGCATAAGGAAACACAGCCAGAAGTTCAAATGCCCAAAGTTTACATATACAGCTTGTAAAGAGCACCACTGGGATTTAAATCCTTTGGTTTCGTTGTAAGGCTTTTCTCTTTACATTTAACTACTATAGAAAATAGTTTTTTTTCTCAATCTTAGTGTAATTCATAAGTATTTCTAGGAATTTTCGTTTTTATTACTAGGTAAATCAAAAGTTTAAGATTACTGATATTCTTAACTAAGAATAGTTGAGACAGTGATTTTTTAAATATACTGCAATCCTCTAATCACTATCTGAAACAGCTGATTTTCTTCACAGTTTTTATTTTTTGAAACAGGGTCTCGGTGTAGTCCTGGCGCCATGTAACCCACATTGGCCTGGAACTCAAGAGATCCCCCTGCCTCTTAACTCCTGATTGCTGGGATTTAAGGCATGTGCCAATATGTCTGGATAGTAAAGCTGTTTGATTCCATTTATCCGTAACAACTCAGATCAGTAAGAGTTTTTTGAGTTAAGTCTTAATTCTGTTTTCAAAGAATTCAGCATTAATTGTATAGCTTAGTGAAACTTTTGCAAAAATGGAGGTTTCTTTAGTCTCCCCGATACATTTTCTACTCTATTACTCTACATATACATTTTCTACTCTATTACTCTACATAAGATTTTGTTTTTAAGACAGGATGTTATTTCGTAGTTTTAGCTAGCTGGAACTCACTATGTAGAGCGGCAAGCACAAAGACCCACCTGCTTCTGCCTCCCGAGTGCTAGTATTAAGGGTGTTAATTACCATGCCAGGCTCTCTCTACTTGAGATTTTAAAACACAAATTTTAAATTTTAAAACACAGTATTTTCCTAAATTACTGTGCCAAAATAGGAGAATTTATTTACCACACTAAGTTATGAAACTACCCCCCAAATAAAACTCATTAACTCAGTAATCTTAAATTTTCGTTTCCTCAAAAAATTTTGGGCAAGGTCCCTTTATTCTGTTATTTGAAAATTAAACAAGAGCCAGCTACATGCACCCTAATAAACTGGTAACAGTTAACAGGCATGTGCCTCTTAGTGTACTTGATGAAAATACTACATCTCTATACCCGTTAATAAAGTCAAATACCCCTTCCTATGGCCCGTACTGGTTGTAAGCCACATGATACAATGGAAATCAGTAGGTCTTTTGACAAAAGCATGGTACTGAGAGGGAAAAGAGTGAGTTTATGAATAGATAAATACAGATTCATTTCTATCTTTGGGTGAATGACCTCCTGATGATAGCTCAACAAACCCATCAAGAAATATAAAAAAAAAAAAACATACATTTAAAATGAATCCTAGAAGTAAACACAATTCTCCATACATTAGAGATTTATAACAGTTCAGACCCAATAAGCAAAATTTTCTTTAAAAGGAAAGAACAGGGGGATATATATATATATTTTTTTTAACAATACAAAACCAACGTGACAGCAACTTTAGAAAATTCAAGAGCCAGAGAATACAGGCTGCTTTAATTTATTCCAATGAATGAATTCTGGAATAAAACAAACACCTCACCTGTCAGTAAAGGAGGAGAAGACTGGTGAGAGAGAGACAGGCAAAGAAGGAAATCCCAGAAGGTTCCCTGCTGCCTGTGAGATGAGGAAAGATAGAAAGGCTTGTGGGAGAGAACCCAGAGACAGAAATTTGAGGTTTCTTAGCTATCTCTTAGAGGTAACAATATTAACTGGTAAGCTGTTTAAAAAAAAAAAAAAAAAAAGGCAAAACCTGCTCATTTAAAACTGTATTTTTACTGGGTGAAGATCACTGACAAAACTGGCCTGCAGCCATCCAGACAGCAGGAAATTAAGGCCCCACAGCACTCTGGTTGTGCACATCTAATGTGTCTACTCATAAAAAACGGATTTCAGCTTATTTTATTTAACTATTCAACGCAACTAATCCATTAAAACCTTGTCTATCCATAGACAACTAATTCAACCACTGCTTCTGACCATAATTGTTAACCAAAGGTATATTTAGCTTTATCAAATGTTATTTTCAAAAAGAAGAGTTAATTTGTACATAAATCTCTAAACACATGCAAGAACTGAACCTAGAATTAATGTAGGGTTCTCACTCACTTTTACAAAAATCAAGTTCAAGTCTGTCAAAGACAAAAGACAGAAACACTTCAGGAATGCATTATTTTATTTATATATTGGTTTTTCGAGACAGGGTTTCGCTGTGTAACAGTCTTGCCTGTCCTGAAACTCACTCTGTAGACCAGGCTGGCCCTGAATTCACTGAAATCCGCCTGCCCTTGACTCCCAAGTGCTGGAATTAAAGGTGTACACCACCACCACCAGGTTATTCTAAATATTTTAAGATAGGGTCTTCCTACAGTAACCTAAACTTGCCTTGAGCTCAAGACTTGACTGCCTTGGCCCACGAACGCTAGAATGACAGGCATGTTCTTCAGTGCTCCCAGATCTGCTGCTAAGATATGCTACTCTACTTTCTAAAAACAAAGAAAACAAGTGGCAGGTAAAAAACAAAGCCCTTTCAACTGTCTGTTTAGTCTACTTGAGGGTAAATAATGCCTCAACAGCCATTATGCTACAAGATATAGGCTTTCTTTCTTTTTTTTTTTTTTTTTTTGGTTTTTCGAGACAGGGTTTCTCTGTGTAGCTTTGCGCCTTTTCCTGGAACTCACTTGGTAGCCCAGGCAGGCCTCGAACTCACAGAGATCCACCTGGCTCTGCCTCCCGAATGCTGGGATTAAAGGCGTGTGCCACCACCGCCCGGCTAGGCTTTCTTTTAAGAGCAAAAAAGTATTCCCTCTCTCAAATTTCTTAGGGCCCCGATTAGATTTTACCTTATGTACTGAACTAACAAATTTATTTTGGCAATACTTAGCTTAAGCACCTTAACTCACCCTTAAATCAGTCCTCTGAAAATGACAAACTCTTTGGAAAACGCTGTTCTGAAGAAAGGGAGGGTTAGCTAGCTGCAGGGTGCCCTCTTGTGGCCCAAAGGAGTGACTGGACTCTCTTTCTGCATCTGAAGAGCACAGCATTGGATGGAGTGAGTCTCATGAAGGTCTCTAATCTACTAAAGTAAAATAATCTCCAGGAGCAAGCAATTAATTACACATCTTAGGTCTGTTTACTGTTATTTTCTACTATCAAAGTAGAACACAACAAAGCTATGTCCACAGGAGTTTTTATCATCGAAGTTTTCAAAAGTTCAATAGGAATATGGAAAACTAAGTATTTTAGATGCCTTAAAATATGTAATGGTATGGTTAAGTAGGTGACCCAAAGAAAACCACAGATTAATAGAAAAGATAACACCCATTCAAAATTGTAGAGTACCTAATATGCTAAGCATTCAAAGCTAGCAATTTATAGGAGACAAATACAAAACAAACTGTAATCAGTAACACAATGAAAATATTTATAAAGAACTAAATGAGAAGTCAGATGAGGAAGTAATTAATTCTAATGCAGACAGCAATGGGACACTAGATATTGTGTTTTCAGTCGAGTCTTGCACAGGATTAGAAGTTTATTAAGCAAATATCTTCGGTGAACAAGAGAGATTTGGGGGGAAAGAATAGTAACAATCAAGCATAGCTAAAGCAAACAGCATACATATATAAAATGGTAGAATAGGATGTATTCTTTTCAACAGAGCTAATTCTAATTATACGGTTCATTACCAAAATATTAAGACATTATTTAACCAAGCCAATCAAAATCACCTCAACACAAATAAGCACACTAATAATTACTTACTGGAGTTAAGTTACAAAATAAGCAACCCCCCAAAAAAAAATAATAATCACAACTACACAAGTACATAATTTCAAGGGTTTAAAAAAAACTGTATGTCTGAAAACTGTAACTACTATTTCCAACATTTATGGTTTAAAAAATAAACTTAAATGATTCAAAGATTAAAGTCAAAGATAAGTTTTTAGTATTGATGAGTTCTTACCTCTCCCATTCCCCGAGATTCTAATGCAAGAGCTTGAAAATCATGATTCATTTCATCCACAGATCAAGCCTGGTAAATAAGAAAAACTGAAAGTCAGCAGGAATTTAACAAAGCATTAATTATAGTGTATGGGTATTAACTAACACGACTGCATTCCAAAACACACAAGAACAGGTGTCTCTATGAAAATAGTTTTCCCAAATAAATTACATGAGATCAAACTACACTAAAATGGATGAGTGTTTAAAGTAATTCTGTGTACTAACAGATCACTACACGTTCTTGTGCAACAATAGAAAACGAAGTTTAAAAACAAAAAACAAGGTGAGTTCAAGCATTAAAGCATTTCTCTTTTTAGTGTTATAATTACTGCTGTACAATAGTTTTATATTACTTAAGATTGTTAGGATTTTTGAAAAATCCTCACCATTTATTTGTAAATCTCATCCAATGTAAAATTTTTTCACTGTAAATATTTAGCAAAATAATCAATTAAATAGAGATTCACTTTTCAAGTGAAAACATTCCAGTGAGTTAACTACAGTATTTGTTGTGGTTTCCTCAAGAAAGCACTTCTCAGCCCTTCCATTCTTTTTTTTTTTTAAGGTTTATTTATTAATTATGTATACAGAAGAGGGCGCCAGATCTCATTACAGATGGTTGTGAGCCACCATGTGGGTGCTGGGAATTGAACTCAGGACCTCTGGAAGAGCAGTCAGTGCTCTTAACCTCTGAGCCATCTCTCCAGCCCAGCCCTTCCATTCTTAAGGGCTGATCATTTTGTCATGTGATAATGTATGTGTTGTTATTGGTCCCCTGCCTCCTCCAACTAGAAACTAAAGAAAAAACAAAGCATGCAAAGCTTCTCCAAACTTACAGCTTTGAAATTCAACTGGAAAATCCTACTATCCTTCCCACCCCCACACACCATCATTCTCTTCTTCCAAAACCTCTGGGGTTTGACACACTGAAAGCACTAACTACACTCCTTCCTGAAATGCTGCTGTCTTACCCTGTGCCTATGATAATTAGGTTTGCTTTCCTAGGTTTCTAGTTACTACTTCATGGATTCCCATTTTCCCCCCACCCACATCTCTTATATCTTAGCATTCCTTGTTGTTCTGTAGAAGGCACCCTTTTCCGTCCTGTACTGTGAACAATCTCTGTTCATCATGCTTTGAGAGCTATCTAGATGAGGTGGATAACATACCCACCAAATTTGTATTTATAAACTAAACCTCTGATCTCCAAAGCCCCTAGTTATCTCCTTCTCTGTATTTCCTTGAATGGACCACAGAAAGTTTTCATTTTGCTCTCCTTTACTTCTTTTCTTACACCCATTTTCATCTTTTACCAAGTCCAGTTAAAGCAATCTTACCTGCTTCTCAATCTGTTTTCCAGCTCCCTAGTTGAGAATATCACCTTTTATCCAAAACCCTGCAACCTTATCTTTCTATTCTGCAATCTAATCTCCAAATAATCTTTCTGAAACTACTCTGATCATGTGACTCCTGTATTTTCATCCCTGAAAATAAAGCTCAAACTCGTTTATGTGGCTTACAAAGAGATATCTTAGCTGGTGAAGAAGCCTGCCACCAAGCCTGGACCTACAGGATAGAAGGAAAGGACTCCTTCGGGTTGTCCTCTGATCCCCACTAAATAGTTGTGAGGAGCTGATGAAGTGCTGAGTCAACGTGTATTGCTGGCATGGGCACAGCAATGTCATGGACTCCCAACTCCTCAGAACCATGATAATGGCTAGCTAAGCTTCTTCTGGTCCGAGTTTCAGTGTTTACAAACACTGACTAGTATGTACACAAACAAACTAGCCAGAGCTTCCTCCTCTCAGGTGACTGCTTCCCTACGGAGCCCTCCTGAAGCTAGCTAGCCCTTCCTCCTTGGGCTGTACATAATAAACAGGGCAACTTCCCAGGGTTCTAGTAGATGCCCTGTTAGAACCAACAGAGGTGGGCTGCATGTGTAGTTTCTTTATTCCCACATTGCCCCAGTCAGGTTTCCAGAACCAAGCAGCAATAAATAAAACAAACTATAGTTCAGATATCAGGTAGTTGTAGAACTCTGGACAAACTGACGTTTCTTCTCTATATTCTGACATGAAGAGCTGCCACAAAGATTTGCTGTGGATACTAAATCAGACAGTAGTGGTTGGTAGGTAAGCATTCAAGTCAGCTAGTAAAAGAGCTTCAGGGGCTGAAAAGATGGCCCAGCAGTTCAAGTTAGAGGACCAGAACTGAATGTTCCCAGCACCTGCATCAGGCAGCTCACAATCACCTAGATCTGCAGCTCCAGAGGATCCAATATCCGCTTCTGGCCTCCTGATAGCCCACTACATGAAATGCTCCAGCACACACAAAATAGACAAATTACCAAAGTAGAATAACAACATATAGATCTAGCTTTTTGACTCAGTAGAAACACTATATTCATAAAGAGTTCTTACTAAGTGAATATTTCATTCATCTCATTAATTCAATAAGCTTTTACTATGATTACTTAAAAAAAATTACAGAGAAAAAGAAATAAACATGATCCTACTTGTCAGTTTAGTGGATCTCATGTTTCCTAGTAAGGAAGAAGTTAACTTCAATCAGACCCAAACCTTTCTACTATTAATATTAACTCCAGACTAAAAAAAAAAAAAAAAAATTTACAGGTAATAGAAAAAAACTGAGAGCCTACACTCAAAAGAAAGATCCAGAGTAGAGTTTTATTGTTTTTCCTTCCAATAGTTTCTTTTGCTTGCTGGTTTTGTCCAAAGATAAGCAAGATGGGCTTTAAAACGCCTACAGCAAACCCCACTCTCATAAGTCCTAATGAACTAAATAACAACAGTTTGGAGCAACCAGAGCTGCTGTAAAAGGGGAGGAATCACAGAAAGAACACAAACTCTGCATTTAAATTAAAATACATATGTAGATGACCCTGAAGCAGAATCCATTCTAAGAGGGCCAATTAAGGATATAAGAATTAAGCAAATTTCTGCAACTGACCACAAAAATCATAGGAATTTAGACTGAGTTACATTCAAAATAAAACCCAACATTTTCCACAACAGAATCTAATTCTCAACATATCAAGCATAAAGTCTGAAATCCACACTATTAGGCCTATGAAGAAACTAAAAAATGAATAAGAAAAATCAACAATTAAAGACAAGTGCTGAAATCAGGCTGTGCCCTGACCTATGTTGCTCTGTATTGTTTTTTTAAAAATCAGTTTTTGACCAGGCGGTGGTGGCGCACGCCTTTAATCCCAGCACTCGGGAGGCAGAGCCAGGTGGATCTCTGTGAGTTCGAGGCCAGCCTAGGCTACCAAGTTGAGTCCCAGGAAAGGCGCAAAGCTACACAGACAAACCCTGTCTTGAAAAACCAAAAAAAAAAAAAAAAAAAAAAAAAAAAAAAAAATCAGTTTTTGAGCCAGGTGGTTGTGGCATGCCTTTAGTCCCAGCACTCAGGAGGCAGAGCTAGGCAGATCTCTTTGAGTTCAAGGTCAGCATGGTCTACAGAGTGAGTTCCAGGACAGGATCCAAAGCTACAAGGCAAAACCCTGTCTCGAAAAACAAAAATAAAGAAACAAAACAAATCAGTTTTCACACTGTGCTTGGCCTTAAGAGACTCTATATCAAAAACAGCTTTTGGTTTGTAGAGACAGGGTTTGACTGTATAGCCCTGACTGGCCTGAAACTCAGAGATCTGCCTCCCAAGTACTGAGAGACCATGCCCAGCTCCACCACAATCAGCTTTTGACTCCATTTTGAAGCACTGTGTGCCAGGTAGACATATAAAAGGTACCATCTGTCCAGCACCACCCACATGGCAAACTAATAAATGACTTAGTCCAGGAGTACAGAGAGTAACACCTTATTCATTTATCTGGGTGATTCCAACTGTAAGGGCACATGGGTTTATTAAAACCACATCAAGAAAGGCAAAGCCAAAAATTTATCTGATCTATCAGACCAAGACAAGAGTCTGTCTAACTGCCTCACCTGGACACGATAAAGAAACAAACACCTAGCACTGTGATCGCAATCTCCCAATGGTGCGTGCGTGCATGCATGCGTGCGTGTGTGTGACAGAGAGAGACAGAGACAGACAGGCACTGAGACCAACAGGCAGAGAACCTTCCATTTTCCTAGGGCTTCAGCTTGGTTCTGCCCCTCTGTTGACAAGGTCTGCCATCTTCCTATCAGTCTGGACCTGCCACTCACTCACCTGCCTGTACATTTATCTAGACCCAATCCTGCCCTTAGCTTTGTTTACCTTACTCCTGCAGCTCGTTCTGACCTTGCAGCCTGACTGCAACTAGCAGCCAGCACTTTCTCCAACTGTGGTTATTAACTTATCAGCGGACTCTGGCAATCCTATCATGTTTAGCCTCTCAGGCCTCTTTCCTTGAAACTCTTTGTTTGCCTCTTTAACCTTTCTTTGCAGCTATTCTGTAACCTACATATATACATAAGTATAGATGTATAGACAATTAATGAGAATAAATAAGATTGTAATAAAAGAATGTGTTCACCTTAGCCAGAGCCATCAAGGAAAGCAGGGATATCTGGCAAACTGCTGCCATTAAAAGCCCTCATGCTGTGAATTTACTGTTAAATAATGCCTGAAACTGGAAAGACACAAACATGCTTTTCTGTGTTTCTGACATAACATGTTCATAACAATCAATCAACATCAAGATAACTCATGACAGAATTAGACGATAACTTAAACTATCAACTGTGCGAGATGAAAAAAAAAACATGCTATAAGTGAATCTGACGATTAGTATTGTCAACTTGACAGACTCTAGAATACATATGGGGGATTATCTTGATTGCATTAATTCAAGTGTGACTGACTTTGATCCTGAACTACAGAAAATGGAGCAAGGGAGCTAAGCACTAGAATCTCTTTATCTGCTTCCTGATTGTGGGCATCATGAGAACAGCTGCTCTGTGAGAACAAAGCTCTGTTGCTTTGACTCCTCCAGTATTATGGTGGACTGTACTTTACACTTTGAGTTAAATTATAAATCCTTTCTCAAGTCTGACAGTGTCACAAGCCTTTGATCCTAGCACTTGGCAGGCAGATCTCTGAGTTCAAGGCCAACCTGGTCTACACAGTAAGTTCCAGGACAGCCAGGGCTACACAGAGAAACCCTGTTTAGGGGGTGGGGGGGGACAGAACCTTTCTCCTTGAAGTTGCTTTTTTATCAAAGGACTGAAAAAGAAACAGATAATAAAACTAATACAAAATTTCAACAGTTAAGAGAAACTAGAAAAACAACCAAATGGAAATACTAGAATTGAAAAATAACTCTTTCAATGTCAATTACTAACAGATTATGTAACAGAAGGGTCAGTAAAACTTGAAAACAGATAAAAGAATTTCTAACCTAAAGGGACAGAGAGGGGGGAAAAGTGGGAAGAAAAATAAAGATCACAAAAGGTGGTGGATGTCTATAATCCCAACACCTGGGAGGCTGAAGCAGGAGGGCTTCCAAGACAAGGACCAACAAGGATTACATGATGGGTCCCAGGCTAACCTGGATACACGGTGAGACCTTATCTTTTTTCATGTATTTATGTATGAGTGCCCTGTCTTCATGCACACCACAAGAGGAAATCAGATCCCACTACAGATGGTTGAGTCACCATGTGTGGTTGATGGGAATTGAACTCCAGACCTGTAAGAGCAGTCAAGTGATCTTAACTGCTAAGCCATCAACTCTCCAGCCCCCAGAGATTTGTCTTTTAAAAGTTTCCTTTTTGAAGCTGGGCTTGTCAGAGGGTATATGCCTCTAATCCCAGCACTTAAGCACAAGCATCAGGAATTCAAGGTCATCATTCTTGGCTACACAACCAGTTCAAGGGCTGGCTGGGCTACCTAAGGCTTTGTCTTAACTCACCACCAAAAACAATGGCCAGGAAAATGGTTCAGAGGGTAAGGATATTTTGCTGCCAAGGCTCTCCAGAACCTAAATGGTAGAAGGATAAATGACTCCCAAATTGTCTGACTTCCACAGGTGTGTAACATGTGCACCTACCCACACAAACACGTTTTTGTAAGCTTCTTTAAAGGTAAAACATAAAATAAAAATGCAGGAAGACTGTGATAACCCTGCACTACACTTTGTGACGGAGATTCCACCAGGACCTACCCTACCTAATATTTGCTGGGTGACTCAGTTGTAAACATCAGATAGTTTCCTAGTCTAAATGACTACAAACTATGAATCTGTGCAGTGTGCAACAGGAGTGAACCAGTGTAACACTGCCTAAGTATTACTGCATCTAAATATACTGAAATACAAGCAACGTAAAGTGTGCTGCATCTACTTGGGAGTTAAAGAATGCCGAATGAACAAAGAGTAAATGTGAAGACCTGCAACATTACTTGCATTTTACTGACCAGAAACCACAAATCTCCTTCAAAAATGGTATTAGCACCAATCATCTAATTAAATGTTTTTATTCCAGTCCACCACTGCCACTGAATAAAAACCTATCAAATGTTTCTACATAAAAATGGTTTAGCTCCTTGAAGATTAAATCTCAGAGCTCAAACCCTCAAGAAGGCAAAATAAACTATACATTTCCATAAATGCAAATAAGGCTTCCCATTAAACTCCCTTAAAAAAAAAACCCAAGAATTGTATTTGTCATTAGTCTTTCATATTATAAGACATTCATTCTTTCAATTGTTTTATTTGAGAAACAAAATAGTGCTTATGAAACTGATTTATTTTGGAAAAAAATACTACAGAGATCAACATACTTCAATCAATGCTAGCTTCCAATGTGATAACCTGTGAAGTCAGGTAATTTAGATGGCAATAAAAATGACCTGCTTTAGACAATTATTACAATATCACAAAAAAGTGGTTGAAATCATGTCAAAGGTACAAGTGGAAAAGATATGTTATTCCACCAAGGGGGGGAAAAAGCAGTATTTCTAAGCTTATGTTATTTTCTAATTTAACATCTCAGCACCAGGCTGGCATAATCGCTCAGAAAAGGAACCTACTACCAAGCCTGATAACCTGAGTTCAAGATCCTCAGGACCCACACGGTGGAAGAGGGGCATCAATTCCTACAAGTTGTACCCTAACCTCCACAGACTCTCTATGGCAAGTATGCATGCACACCAAAGCAAATGTTTAAAAATAAATTAAAACTTCATCACCCCAAAAGCAGAACAAGACATATGCCTCATAGTATAATTAATGTAGTATGAAATAGTGCTACCCCTTATAAAGGATCATTCCTAAAAGAAAACAGCCCCAAACCTAAACTTTAAGAAAGTAACTAACAAATTCAGAATATAAGGGTAAGGGAGAAATTGATTTCACTAATACATCCACAAAACAAAAATTATAAAGTGGGAGGTGAGAAATCAACTATTATGTAGACCTAAGGCTTTAATATCACAAGAACTGTGTTGTTGTAGAATACTATTTTAAAATGTGTTACATTCATTTTATGTTGTGGAACATTTGTGGAACTCTGTGAAGCTCTGTTACTTTGCCTGTCTAAAACACCCGATGGTCTAATAAAGAGGTTAACAGCCAATAGCTAGCTAGGAGAGACAGGTTGGGGCTGGCAGGCAGAGAGGATAAATGGAAGGAGAAAAAGAGCAGAAGAATGAGCAACAGAACAAGGAGAGGAGGACACCAGGGGCCAGCCATCCACCCAGTCACGGAGTAAGAGTGGAAGTAAGATATACGGAAGTAAGAGAAAAGTAAAAGCCCAGAAGCAAAAGGTAGACACAAGAAAAGCTGGCTAGCAACAAGTCAAGCCAACCAAATACAAAATGCTTCCTTTGAGAAAACAAATTTTATTAGGTGTGACACTGCTAAAAGTTCTAAAAGCGGAACAATCTTTTTTCTTAAACAGAATACTTATAAGATGCAAGCTTTTGTAGGGCAGTAAGACAAAACTACAGCCTATAGAATGGGAAAAGACCTTCACCAACGCCACATCTGACAGAGGACTGATCTCCAGGTGACTTTTACAGTATGGCTGGGCGGTGGTAGCGCATGCCTTTAATCCTATCGCTCAGGAGGCAGAGCCAGGCGGATCTCCGTGAGTTCGAGGCCAGCCTAGGCTACAGAGTGAGTTCCAGGGAAGGTGCCAAAGCTACAGAGAGAAACCCTGTCTCGAAAAACAAAAATAAACAAATAAATAAATAATGCAGCTTGTAAAGATGACTTTTCTCAAAGTTAAGTCCATTTAATAATTTCCTCAATCAGTATGAAGTATTTTGAGAACATTAGAAATGTGGACCCTAATGGGAAAAGTACGCAGCTCAAAAAGTGCCTTTTAAAGAACTTACTTCCTCTCCTGTCCCTTCCCTCTCCATTCTGCTCAGCTTCCTAAGTTGCCAGTTCAATGGCATTCCTCTACCATGAAGTTGCTGCCTCTCCACAGGCCCAGAGATAAAGAAACAACCCATCACGGAATAAAACACCTCTGAAAGTACATAAATCTTTCCATTAATTTAGCACAGCTATGGAATGCTAACAAAGTTGGTAACTATCTGACTCTGACTCTTTAAGATTTATTTATTTATTATGTACACAGTGTTCTGTCTGCACGTATCTCTGCAGGCCAGAAGAGGGCACCAGATCTCATTACAGATGGTCGTAAGCCACCATGTGGTTGCTGGGAATTGAACTCAGGACCTTTGGAAGAGCAAGCAGTGCTCTTGACCTCTGAGCCATCTCTCCAGCCCCCTGACTCTGACTCTTAAAAAGATCTTTGTCCTTATCTTTCTTTAGCTTATACTGTAAAAGTCACCTGAAGATCAGTCCTCTGTCAGATGTGGGGTTGGTGAAGGTCTTTTCCCATTCTGTAGGCTGTAGTTTTGTCTTACTGACCGTGTCTTTTGCCCTACAAAAGCTTCTCAGTTTCAAGAGGTCCCATTTATTAACTGTTGTGCTCAGTGTCTGTGCTGCTGGTGTTACAGTGATCTCCAGTGCTAATGCGTTCAAGAGTACTTCCTACTTTCTCTTCTACTAAGTTTAGTGTAACTGTATTTATGTTGAGGTCTTTGATCCACTTGGACTTGAGTTTTGTCCACAGTGACAGATATGGATCTATTTGTAATCTTTTACATATTGACATCCAGTTATGCCAGCACAAAACTTGCTGAAGATACTTTCTTTTTTCCATTGTATAGTTTTGGCTTCTTTGTCAAAAATCAAGAACTCAAGAAACTAGACATCAAATACTGAACAATCCAATTAAAAAAATGGGCTGAAGAGCTAAACAGAATTCTCAAAAGAATCACAAATGGCTGAAAGACATTTAAAGAAATGCTCAACATTCCTTAATCATCAGAGAAATGCAAATCAAAAACGACTCTGAGATACCACCTTACACCTGTCAGAATGACTATGATCAAAAACACTAATGACAGTCAATGTTGGAGAGGATGCGGAGCAAAGGGAACACTCCTCCACTGTTGGTGGGAATGCAAACTTGTGCAACCACTGTGGAAATCAGTATGGCGGATTCTCAGAAAATTGGGAATCGATCCACCTCAAGACCCAGCCATACCACTCTTGGGCATATACCCAAGGAATGCTCAATCATACCACAAAGATACACGCTCACCTATGTTCATAGCAGCACTATTTGTAATAGCCAAAACCTGGAAACAACCTAGATGCCCATCAACTGAAGAACAGATTAAGAAAATGTGGTACATATACACAATGGAGTACTACTCAGCAGAGAAAAACAATGACAGTATGAAATTAAATTTGCAGACAAATGGATGAAACTAGAAAATATCATCCTGAGTGAGGTAACCCAAACCCAGAAGGACAAACATGGTATGTACTCACTCATAAGTGGATACTAGATATAAAGCAAAGAACAATCAGACTGTAACCCACAGAACCAGGGAGGTTACCTAGCAGGGGGGAGCCTAAGATGACTGTGGCTTATAATAAGTTTTGGTTTTACTCAATTACTGGGTAAGCCTCAATGAAACATTTCACTATTAGGATAAAAATTTATACTGTATTAAGCTGATAATAGAAAAAAAAAAAGTTACCTGGACAGCATCTTATCTACCAGTTCTCTCTTTATGTGCAAATCCTTCAAGAGGGAAGGAATCAAACAGCCTAGGTTTCCAATTAAAGTTGTTTTAGTCCCAAACATAGCCGGGCAGCGATGCTACATGCCTTTAATCACAGTGGTTGGGAGGCAGAGGCAGCCTGGTCTACAGAGCAAGTTCCAAAACAGCGAGGGATAAAGAGAAACTCTGCCTCAAAACAAAACAAACAACAACAAAAAGAAACACAAATCAAAAGACCCAGAATACATAAATCCACAAAACTGAAACACATGTGCTTCCTAGAGTATTAATTGCCTACCTCAATGAGCCATTTTGTTTAAAAATCAATACAAAAATCCTCAGACCTAAGCTTCTCTTCTGGGAATTTACCTCATACAAACAGCAGCATTAATAGAACAGAACTATTTACCCAGTAGTGCTTAACCGAACAACCCAAACTCAATAGAAAAAAAAATGGTTTAACAGTAACAAAAGGCCACTGACTTTTAAAAAAACATTAAAATTCAAGTTATTGTACTAATACAACATCCATTATATCAAGAAAAACATCAAATACGCAGTTTAAAAATTTTTCTTTCCAAACTTTCATTGTGTATCTTTGGGGGGATGGGGCAAAACAGGGTTTCAGGAAACCCAGGATGGTTTCAAATTCACTAGTAGGCAATAATGACCCTGAACTCCTGATCTTCCTGCCTCCACTTTCAAAGTGCTGGGCTTACAGGCATAAGTTACACCACCAGGCTCAAAAAGATTATTTACTTACTCTCTTCTTTGAAATAAGTTCCCTGTTCAATACGTTTAATGCACATTGTTCTCCAACACTCAGTAACTTTTCTAAGCTCTGAGCACATGCTTAATCTCAGTCAATGTGGTTCACCCACTGAAGGCTGAGAATCCTATAGACTTTAACCCAATACCACCACAGCCTTTTCGGTCTATGTACTGTGGTGTATGGGGGCTGTATGTACTTGTTAGTAGGCCAGAGGCAGATATTAGGTATCTTGGCATTCCAGCTTTATGTACTGAGACAAGAAAAGAGCTGAACTTGAAGTTCATCAATGAATTTCAGCAATCAGCTTGTTTTCACCCACCCCCAGAACTGGAGTTATAGACATACATGACCACGCCTGGCTTTTTATGTGGGCTGTCCAGTAATCCAAAGTCAGATCTTCATGCCTATAGACCAGGCACTTGACTAAGCCAGCTCTCTATCTCCTATCATAACGTTTTATGTAAATGTTAACACAGAAACCCCAATAATATATCTAGTCAAGACAACTTCAAAGAAAAATTAATGTTTTTATATGTATACTAACTTTTCCATATAGGCTAAATAAAATATTGATTCAGCATTATAAAGGTTTATAACTTTATAACGACTTTGTAACAGTTAAAAGCTCTAAATGTTATTATGGTTCATGAAATAGTATAAAATATATGGTTTGTACAAATCTTTGAATTGGATAAAAGGAGTCTTTTAGGTAACGATAAATTTTAATTTTAATCCTAGCCTTCTGGAGGCAGAGATACAGAGGCGGATCTCTGAGTTCAAGGCCACACTGCAAACAGGCAGGCATGGTGACATAAGCCTTTAATCCCAGGAAGTGATGGCAGGAAGCAGAAAGGTATATAAGGCGTTAGGACCAGGAACTAGAGGCCTTTTAAGCTTTTAGTGGCAGATCAGCTGAGATCCACTCGGATGAGGACTCAGAGGCTTCTCAGAGGATCGGCTGAGAAGTTGGCGAGGTGAGGTTAGCTGTGGCTTATTCATCTCTCTCATCTCTCAGCTATCACCCCACTATGTGGCCCTGAGATTTTATTAATAAGAACATTTAAAAATCATGTTAATACTCCTTTTTTGCTGGTGTAGAAGGCACAGAATTTAAAATTAAAGCACTTAGTCTTCATTCTTTGAAAATCAATTACAATTGTGCTTCAATCAAAAGGTCCAAACCAGGCATAGCAGTTTACCTGTAATCCCACACTTACTAGACAGAGGCATGGTTTTAAGTTCAAAGTCATACTCTCTGGAGGTTCCAGACCAACCTAGTGCTAAAGTCCTACCCTTACTTTCTACCCCACTCCACCCCATCCACCCCCCAAATACAAGAAAACGTCTGTAGGAAAAACCTAGATTTTACTACAGAAATGTATTCTATTTAATCTCAAAAGTACAGATAAAAGTCGGTGGTGGCACGTGCCTTTAATCCCAGCACTCAGAGGCAGAGGCAGGTAGATCTCTGAGATAGAGGCCAGCCTGGTCTACAAAGTAAGTTCCATGATAGCCAAGGCTGTCTCGAAACCCTGTCTCAAACAAAACAACAACAAAAAGTACAGGTAAAATAGTATGGAGAAGTTCAAGTAGCTCCTACTGTATCTAATTTTTTTTTTTTTTTGAGACAGGGAGGGTTCCTCTGTGTAGCCCTGGCTGTCCTGGAACTTGCCCTGTAGACCAGGCTGGTCTTAAACCCTGAGGTAACACCTGCCTCTGCCTCTCTAGCGCTAGGATTAAAGGCACTCGCCATCACTACCTGGTGCAATTAATTTGATAGTTAACAAAAATCATATATAATTCAGTCTATTGTTTCTCTACTTACAACTTTGACTGCCTGTTACAGGGCTATACATAGATTCACTCTGCCTCTCTATTTCACTTAGCTGTATTGTCTGAATAAAACCAACTGTACTTTAGTTAAGACTCACTTATCCCTAGTAAGTCTTTCGGAAATGGTGCCAAAGGAATAACAAGATGTCAGTAAAGCACTTAAGAGTAAGGACCTGAGTTCAGATCCCCAATGGTCCTATGGTGGGTGGGAGATGGAAACAAGAGAAACCCCTAAAACTCCAGCAAGCATGTTGTATGCAATGCCAAACAATAGACCCCAATCGCAAAAAGGTGGAAGGACTCATACCCAATGTTATCCTCTGATCTCCACACATGTACTGTGACACATTCATTCCTGTGCTCAAAAACTCTAGCATACAGACAAAGAAAAAAAGAACTTCCTACTCTTGGCAAGTCAACTACTACAACAGAAATCAGGCTTTTCTTAAGGACTATAAATACAGAAATAATACTCTCCTACTTTCCCAATCCCACTACATTATATTTGTTGGCAGTCAGTTAAAGGTTTTTATTCCAAGGATATCCAAACTTTTGACACTATGACACAACACTGTTATCTATGAATTTCATACTTGAGAACCACACATTACGTTCAGCTGCATCCAGCTATTCTTAATGGCATGCAGCGATGGGCCAAGAGTTGGACATGTCTGATAGATAGGCAGTGCTGAGTAGATGGTCTTGTAGTGTATCAGAACCTGGTCAAGTGCACTAAATCCTTTCCAGGAAACAAATGTGGGGGGATCAGTGTAGAGCCCAAGCACATACTTTGTCAGAAAGTAGGTGATAATGATCTTGTTTCTTCCTGTCCCGCTTGCAGTTAATTAAAACATATTGACACCTTTTCGCATTTGAAATTACTTGACTTTTCTGTAGTTGGCAGCTAGTGTGACAGACACATCAGGTGGACACATCTGGATGTTTCTCAGTACTCAAGTCTTTTATCCCTCCACAAAAGAATAGAAGAAAAGTGAAAATAAGTGACATGGATTGAGACTACAGTAGCTAAACTTGCAGAATGGGGCTAACTAAAAAAAAACAAAAACAAAATCCTTTTGTCAACATTCTTGAAAATCCAATCACTTTTAATTTCTTAAGCCACTTTAGACTCAAAAAAGGAGTCAGGCAAGCATCCAAAAACAAACAAAAAAACTACTCATTTAAAAAGTCAATGAAGAAAAAAAAATTAGTAAAAAAGTCAATGAAGTCAAGTGTCTAGAATTCTGTTAAAATTTAAAGTGACTCTCTACAAGGTGATACATGTTAACTAAGCAAATCCTAAATTCTCATTTATAAATAAGTTCAATCTCTTGAATTACTGAAAGAAAAAGTATCACCTCATCTTTAAATATATACTATTTTCTGAAAAATTAAGAAAAAGCACCATGCACCTACCTATATAATTCTAGTGTTCCACGTACTAGAAAGGTTTGAAAATATGTCTAAGTTCACATTTCAACCACAAAGCAAAATAATTTTTGAAAAATTGACTTGTCAATATAAATAGCACTATCAGACCATTATAGTTTCAACATTTTTCTACAGCACCAGAATTCAGAACCTACTGAACTAAGGCAAGGTAGACTGATAGTAATTCAACAATATTACTGATAAAGCTACACTGGAAGGCGTAGTTAACCCAACACACAGGCAGCATTGGACAACTACTAGACAGTAGACAACCATTGTCCTCTGCTATAGAAAGAAGCTGTCTATCCTGGTTGGTCTCATGAGGTAGAACACATTCTCAGCAGGGAGGCGGGCACTCAGGAAAAAGGAATGGTTTCAGCACTGTTTTTAATTCCCTCTTACAATTCACCTAATAGACAAACAAGGAGAAAAGACAGTAAGTGTAAGCCAGACAGTTTTTATGCCTTCTTAAAAATATGAAATAAGATATCTATTTAATGTCGCAAGCGAATTTACCCACCTGCAAGTGCAATCTTATTAACCTGTTAGTAAAACGGTCTCAAGCTGTGAATGATTGTCAAGTCAGACAAAGCATGTGAGATTTGAGTATTCAAATACTGTATTTCAGATAAATATAGGCTTTACAAATACGAAAAATACAAGATACTTCCATTTTAGAAACCCAATGAAATTCTAAATTGGGAGCCATGAAGATGTTGTGGACAAGATACATGAACCAACTTCCATTTCAAACTACTACACTCAGCATACATAAAAAGGAGGCAGGCTATGTACCTGGGTGGTAGAGCACTCACCTTTGTATGCACAAGGTCCTAAATTCCAACAACACTACTGTCTACACAAGTATGTGTATACACACATACACACACACACACACACACACACACACAGGCAGTCTTGGTTGACGAGAATATTGGTTCTGGATGTCACACTTGGCCTAAATCGCTTAGTATTTCTGATAACTTGGGTAAATACATACTTAAAAGACAAATTACCTCAACACTATAAAGATTAATAACCAAGTATAAAAGGTTCAAAAGAAGGGAAAAAAAATCACCGTTTTTTGTACTCTTACTAAGAAGTTACTTTAAAGTAGAGGCCTGCTTCCAGCCTAACAACTGGAGTTCCATCCCTAGGATCCACATGGTGGGAGGAGAGAACTGATACCCACCATCTGTCCTCTGACCTCCATAGACACGCCACAAACACAAATACATGGGCAGAAAGTTCTGTAAAAATGTAATACAATTTTTAAGAAAAAGTTACTTTAAAATCTTAGTAAATACTGACCCTCCTAAAGGAACTTTGGACTCAAGACAAAGAAATTTCATTCAAAACTGAACAGCTTAGATTTGTCTAAAAATGCTGAAAGTGCTCCCGGCAAACCCACTTAAGGTAAAGCAGCTAGACTGGGACATAAAATAAGAAAAATAAAACAAAAACCCTGAAGACTGTAGCAAGTTTCTGAAAAACAAAAAGTTTTTCTAACTTTTTCGTGTGGAAGAGCTGTGCTCCAAAACACCAAGACAGCACTACAAAACTTAATTTCCCGAAAATTAATTTTAAAGACATTCTTGAAAAAAAAAAATGCCGTCAACTATTTGACTGTTCACATGACACAACTCATTTATAAAAAGCAAGATATTAGACTAGCAAGAGCCTTATTATTAACCAATTAAAAATATCCATCTTTGTATTTTTAAACAGGATTCCTGGCCAGAATATCCTATATCATCCTCCAATTCACTCGGTCACATGGTGAGGAGTCACGAATCTAAGCCATGAACAAGCTTTTAACATGCCAAGGTAACTCCTTAGAAGTGCTTTCGTGACACACTGTATCCTTTCCAGGCATTAGATCCTGTTAAGCATTTAAAAGCACCCCCCCCCAAAAAAAAAAAAAAAAACCCTCACAGAAAACCTCTGCCTCCAGATTTCTTAGAACCCGAAGGAACTGTCAAGGCATTTTGTCTTCTTGCACATAAAATGTCCGCAATCCATTCCCTTTCCCCAAAAGTTCAAACGTGTTACAGGATGAAAGGCTGAGTGAAGAAAAGCAGGGTTTCTGTAGCTGTGTTCCTGGAAAGAAGCACTAACTTTACACGTGTCTGGGCACCAACTAGGCACAGTTTATTTCCTCCCCCAAATCGGACCGTATTCACACGCCCAACTAGGGCTCAAATCTTTCAAGTCGCCCCTTCGGCCTTCGGCTTGAAAGTTACACCTTCTTCCGAGCATCGAAAGATGTTCCTCTAACAACAACGAAAAACAAAACAAAACAAAAAAAAAAAAAAAACACAAAACACCACGTTCCTCACTTAAGGCACCTGAACAGGTCGAATCCCGCCCGAGTCCTCCTTTTCTATCACATCCACATCCGTTTGCCAAGGTTTCCCTGGACGCTCGCAGGGCCCCGAGGAACACCCTCCACCCCCGACCCCCGACCCCCGCCACCCACCCCGACCCCCG
Organism: Peromyscus eremicus; assembly: GCF_949786415.1. NCBI lineage: Eukaryota > Metazoa > Chordata > Mammalia > Rodentia > Cricetidae > Peromyscus > Peromyscus eremicus. The sequence continues at coordinate 28,682,013 of NC_081437.1, read as the reverse complement.
CCACCCACCCCTACCCACCCACCCACCCCACCCCACCCCACCCCACTCCCCATACCCGTTTCCATAAAACCCCTCCTTCCCGCTGCACCCACTTCCAACTCGCACGTTTTTTCTCTCTCGGCTGCACCGTGCTGCTCCTTCCAGACTGCGGGGAAGCCAGGGGCTGGCTCGAGGCTGGAAGGCATACGGCTTTCCCCCCCCCCCCCCTTTGGTCCCTACGTAGGGCCGGCGAGGGAAGCGGGTCCGGGCCGGGGCCGGCCAGGCAGGCAGCCAGGCAGGCAGGCAGACGCAGGGCGCGGGAAGGAAGCGGGAAAGCGGCGAGCTGCTCGTTCTCCCCCCCCCCCGCCTCCCTCCCCCGCCGCCGGCGCACACCCCCTTCCGGCTCCCCTCCCCCGGCATTGTGCGAGCGGGGCCCAAAGGCCGCAGAGCCGCCGCCGCTGCCGCTGCACAGCCGCCCGGGCCCGGGGCCTGGTTCCCCCGCCCCGAGGCCTAGTCCCGTGGAGGCCGCCCCCCATACACACGCACACAAAGCCCGGAGCCGGGCGGCCCCCGCGGCGGCGCCCACGGACGAGAGACGGAGCGAAGCAAACGGGCGGACTTACAAGGGGGGCGGCTGCTGCTGCTGCTGCTGCTGCGGCCGCGCTGCCTCAGCCGGGGACACCGACCGTTGGGCACCGGCGGCGACGCTCCCGGTCGGTCGGTCGGCCGTGCGTGCGTCCGTCCGTCCGTCCGTCCTTCCCCCCCTCCGCCTCCGGTGGCGGCGACGTCTTCTTTCTCCTCCTACCTCCCTCCCCCCCACCCCACCTCCTTCTTCTTCTTCTCCTCCCCCCTCCTCCTCCTCCTCCTCCTCCTCCTCCTCCTCCTCCTCCTCCTCCTCCGAACCACCGAAGGACCGAGGGTGAGGCACAGAGACTCACAACAACATGGCTGCCGCCGCCGCCTCCCCTCCCCTCCCCTCCCCTCCCCTCCCTCCCCCGCCCACCGGCCGCGCGCAAAGCACGGCGGGAGAAAAGAGGAGTGGGGGGGGCGGGGAGGGGCGGGGGCCGCGGCGCTCACCCCAGACGCGGCGCCTTTCTCCTCTCCGTGATGTGCGTAGCTTCTCCCGCGCGCCCCGGCGCTCGGCCGGCCCAGGCCCCCCCCCCCCCCCGCCCCCGCGCGCGCCTGCGCACTGGCGCGGCGCTCTTCCTGCGCGTGCGGCCGCCATCGGGCGTTGCACTTCTGTCCCCGGCCTTTTTTTTTTAAATACACTGTGGGTTCAAGGGCTTGGGCTTCGCGCTCGCCCGGTGGAGCTCTGCTCCCGGGGGCGGATGCACGCCTCGTCTGGTGCTTGCAACCCCCAACCCCCCCCCCCCCCCCCCGCCCCCTGACTTTTCTGTTTGAGGCTAGATGTATTCACCCTCCTCTTCCTCCCGGAGATCTCATTGTTCTCCCCTCAAGACTGCCTTGTGCGAGCAAGTCCTGCTGCCCACGCCCCCAAACTTGGGGTCCGTCTCCCGCTTCGCTGCCGTCCACCGTTTAGCTCCATTTTTAATCCAGATGTTGCTGATTTAGGAGTGAAAAAACGGCACCCCCCACCCCCCGCAAATGCCTGTCTACTGTCTAGTCTCCTAGAGACTTCTCAGTGGGCAAGTGTTGCTGACTCCCCAGCAAATGATGAGACCCGGATACTGTGAAAGCACAAAGGAAACTAACTTGCTCTAAGTAGCAGACTAAATGTTTTCTTGTCACCAGTTGACAGACTCCAGACCAGCCCTGGGGAGGCATGGCTTCCTTGAAATCTGCAGAGAATAGCAATGACTCCAAAGATTTGGTCACAGTCATTGGGACCCCTCCCTGTCACAGCTCTCTTGGAGAGCATGGGCACGTGTGGGACTAGTTCTTAACGGCTTACCACTGGTTTTGACATTTCTGTACTTCATAAATATCCAGGGCCTTGGAATTGCCCAATTTTTTTTGTTGTTGTTGTTTGGTTGGTTGGTTTTTCGAGACAGGGTTTTTCTGTGTAGCTTTGCGCCTTTCCTGGAACTCGCTTTGGAGACCAGGCTGGCCTCGAACTCACAGAGATCCGCCTGGCTCTGCCTCGCGAGTGCTGGGATTAAAGGCGTGCGACACCACCGCCCGGCCGGAATTGCCCAATTTTAATATGTCTTCTCTGGGCAGCTGTGAGCTCCTGCAGGCCAGAGACTGTGTGTTTTGTTCATGTGATGTCTCCTAGTGCCTGTTAAACACAGGAGCTCTTTGGATTTTTATCATTATAAAAACGGACTGACGTTAAAACTTATCTTAAGTTGTGTTGCTTTGACAGAATACCAAATCAAGTAATTTATAAAGAAATTTGTTTCGTAAGCTTTTGCAGACTAGGAAGTAAGTCCAATGCTAAATTGCCACTCTCTGGCAAGATCCTTGGTGCTGTGTAATCCCATGGCGATGTGCAAAAGGATAATAGAACAGGAGAGGAAGGGCTGAGCTTCCTTTTATAACCCACTCTCAAGATAACATACTCCCTTGCCGGGCGGTGGTGGCGCACGCCTTTAATCCCAGCACTCGCGAGGCAGAGTGGCCATCTCCCCAGGTCCCTAATCCCACCTCTTTTAGGTTCCCACTTCCCAACACTGTTGTACTGGTTTTGTGTTTTGCTTTTTGTTGTTGTTGTTTTGTTTTGTTTTGAGACAGGGTTTCTCTCTGTAGCTTTTGGAGCCTGTCTTGGATCTCACTCTGTAAACCAGGCTGGCCTCGAACTCACAGAGATCCGCCTGGCTCTGCCTCCCAGTGCTGGGATTAAAGGAGTGTGCCACCACCGCCTGGCTGTACTGGGTTTAAGATTCCAACCCATCGAGGCCAGTCTGGTCTATAGAGTGAGTTCCAGGACAGCCAAGGCGACACAAAGAAACCCTGTATAAACAAACAAACAAACATTTCAACCCATAAGCATTTGGAGACATATCCAAACCTCAGCACCATATAAGTCTTCTCCTGCCCAAGTTCCAGGCTTCCACTTGAGTATCAGTCTTATCTACAAACATGCTAAGAACTGAAGTCCTATCTGTACCCTATCCTGGACCCTTACTTTGTCTCCAGTTAGCAATTTTGTCACCAATCCACTCCCAAATGACTTCTCCTTTTCCTCCTTTCCCCACTCCCCACATAAACTAAATCGCCAAGCCTTGCAGATTTTTAATTTCCCAAATACTGCTGCAGACAGTCTCTGCACTAATACAAGCCCCACTTGACAGGTAGCCTTCCCGTCGTTGGTCTCACTCGGTGCAATAAGTTCTTCTCACTGCCATCCATCACACAAATTCATTTCAACTCATGGTACTCAGATCTCTACTTCAGGCATCCCATTTCGGATGTCCATTCCAGCAGCATCTCCCTCCAGAATGCTCGCTCTGGCGCTCGCTCGCGCTCACTCGGTGCAATAAGTTCTTCTCACTGCCATCCATCACACAAATTCATTTCAACTCATGGTACTCAGATCTCTACTTCAGGCATCCCATTTCGGATGTCCATTCCAGCAGCATCTCCCTCCAGAATGCTCACTCTGGCGCTCGCTCGCGCTCTCTTTCTCTCTCTCTCTCTCTCTCTCTCTCTCTCTCTCCCTCCCTCCCTCCCTCCATTACAAAATATCCCTCCATTAAGAAACACTTCTCCGCCGGGCGGTGGTGGCGCACGCCTTTAATCCTAGCACTCGGGAGGCAGAGGCAGGCGGATCTCTGTGAGTTCGAGGCCAGCCTGGACTACCAAGTGAGTTCCAGGAAAGGCGCAAAGCTACACAGAGAAACCCTGTCTCGAAAAACCAAAAAAAAAAAAAAAAAAAAAAGAAACACTTCTCCACTGTTGGTGGGAGTGCAAACTAGTACAACCACTGTGGAAATCAGTACAGCGGTTTCTCAGAAAACTGGAATCGATCCACCTCAAGACTCAGCCATACCACTCTTGGGCATATACCCAAGGAATGCTCAATCATACTACAAAGATACATGCTCGACTACGTTCACAGCAGCACTATTTGTAATAGTCAAAACCTGGAAACAACCTAGATGCCCGTCAACTGAAGAATGGATTAAGAAAATGTGGTACATTTACATATACACAATGGAGAACTACTCAGCAGAGAAAAACAATGACATCATGAAGTTTGCAGGCAAATGGATGGAACTAGAAAATATCATCCTGAGTGAGGTAACCCAGACTCACAAGGACAAACATTGTATGTACTCACTCATAAGTGGATACTAGATATAAAGCAAAGGACAATCAGACTGCAACCCACAGAACCAGGGAGGCTACCTAGCAGGGGGGACCATAGGATGACTGTGGCTTATAATAAGTTTTGGTTTTGTCCAATCACTGGGCAAGTTTTAGTGAAACATTTCACTATTAGAATAAGAATTTGTACCGTATCAAGCTAATGAAAGCATATGCTGGCCGTACTTTCAGGAGGGGAGGCTAAAATTTTTTTAGATTATGGATTAGTCTATAGGAAAATGTCTGCCGTAAGTCAAATAGTGAAGGGGAAGATGAATAGGAATCTCACTTACACAACTTAAGTAAAACATAGCTCTCTGAACAGATGAAGTTAGGTTTCTTCTGTATCCCAGAATCTGATCAATATTTATATGTATAATTCAGCTGTTATTTGGCTTAAAAGGGCTTATTGGGAAATATTTTTACTATTTTCTACAGAGAAAATATTTTACTGTTTAAAATAACCCTGGACTTTTGAATTATAATCTGTTTCTTTGTTATAAAAAGAAAAAGAAAGAAAGAAAGAAAGAAAGAAAGAAAGAAAGAAAGAAAGAAAGAAAGAAAGAAAGAAAAGAAACATCCCCAGGCTATGCAGGTTGGCCACATCTGTAAACTCAGCGCTCAGGAGGCTGAGGCAGGAAAGTCTCATATTTGAGGCCAACTGGGACTACATGTGATACCCTGTCCAAAAAAAATTGTACCCCAAATTAATTTATTATGAGATGAACATGTTTTGCTTGTCTATGTAAAAACACATCCTTGTGCATTCCAAATCAACTGTAGAGGATACTGGGACACACAGAGTTCGATTATTGAACCCACCTCCTCTGGGTAGCCCTAGCTATCCTAGAACTCACTCTTAGACCAGGCTGACCTCAAACTCCGATATCTGCCTGTCTCTGCCTTCTGAGTGCTGGGATTAGAGGTGTGCGCCACCGCTGCCCAGCTCAACAAGAGTCTGTTTAGTCTAGGTTAAATTAGATGGAACCATCAGAGCCTCTTCCTTAGAAACCTGAATTGGAATGAGACACTCCCCACCCCTAGAGAAAGTCTCTTGGAGACTGGCTTACAAGAGGATGTAGATGGAGAACCTCTTGAATAGAATCGAGAGAGTTGTAGCAGTGTTTCTCTGCAGTGTGGAAGTTTCTCTTCACTTGTTTAGGTGCCTGGCTGATTGCCTAAGTACTTGGAGTCTGAGAAACTTGCGCAGAAAAATCTTAATAATGAATTATTATTGTTACCCCTCCTCCTCCTCCCGTCCTTCTTGCTGAAGTTGGATCCAGTGAGTTTCTGCTGCAACCAAGAGTCTTACCCAAAACCCATATGTATATTATAGCTATTGTCTGTTTGTGTTTCTAATACGTAAACACTTTCTATTCATTGCCCCTTTCATCCTCCCAACTTCTTCACGAGCAGTACTGGCTTTCTGGGCCTTGGGGCAAGGCCTCCCTTAGAAGGGCTCTGCAGTTGGTCTAATGTTCTTGTCACTGTCTACAAAGTCTTAATGGTTCTTCAAAGAGCTACCCCTCGTTTTCATTTTGTACGGCGTCCCCTAAATTATACACCCTGCCCTGCCTACCAGTTATTATCTATTTGAGGAAAGGTTTCTTTACTGCAGGAAAACTTAGCATCTTGAAGATCAAAATGGCCATTGTAAATGCCCAAGTGAGAGATGTAGAATGCAATGTTCCCCACACTGATGGGACCCAGAAGAGTTCTTTTTCAGCGAGAATCTCTTAGGGTTTGGTGTTCTTAAGAACGGTAAAGGCCAACCCTTTATAGTGATCTGACTCTGCCTTAGCCCATCTCTCGGAGCACGGTGAGCAGTTTCTTGCTTTTGTGCCTTCACATATGCTTTGCAATCTGCCAGGCTCATTAAGCACTTGTGATTATAATTGGCTTCTCCTTAGAGTTACCTACCAGGAAAGAATGTATTCCTCAGCTAATATAAACATCTCGTGTGCTTGGCAGTTAAGATGGACATTGTAATTGACACCTCGACCAGCCTCTCTAATCACCTGGGAGCTTGTTAGACATGCCAAAATTGGCCCGTGGCCAAACCTGCTGAATCAGAATCTGCATTTTAAAAGGCTCCTCAAGCAATACCTGTGCACAGTAATGTTTGCGAAGCATTAGTAAGCTAATCACAATAGTTCTATCATGCTCACTAGAAAATGCTTCTGTAAGGGGTGTGCCTTATCCGTTTGGAATCAGCAACATACAATGAGGTGCCAACGCAGAGCATGGGTGAGGGAAGAAAGAAAGTCTCCCCCGCCCCCTCCCGCATGTTGTTCAAATCCTAATTGGTCTTATAATAAAGACCCAGAGCCAGATATTGGAGTAAATGCTGAAAGATCAGAGGAAACAAGCCACAGCCACTTCTCACCTCGCCAGCTCCTCAGCCGAAAAGGAGAAGATCCTGTCTCCACGAATCTTCAGACTGAATGCCCCTGAGTCCTCAGCCGAAAGGTCTGGGTTCCTGTCTCCTCCTGCCTTATATACCTTTCTCTGCCCAGCCATATCATTTCCTGTCTCAACCTTCCTAGTGCCAGGATTAAAGGCGTGTGACTCCCAAGTACTGGGAGCAAAGGCATGAGATCCCAAGTGCTGGGATTAAAGGGAGTCACTGCCTGGCTCTGTTTGACTTTTAAGCTGGATTAATCTCACATAGTGCAGTGTGGCCTTGAACTCACAGAGATCCAGACGGATCTCTGCCTCCCGAGTGCTAGGATTAAAGGTGTGTGCCACCACTGCCTGACCTCTGTGTTTAATCTAGTAACTAGCTCTGTCCTCTGATCTTCAGGCAATTTTTTTTTTTTTGTTAGAGTACAAACAAAATATCACCACACACACACACACACACACACACACACACACACACACACACACACACACACGGGATGTAAACAAAACCATACATTGCCTTCCTGGTTCCTGCTGACAGGCATTTTATGACAAGGGAAGCCTGGCTTTGAGCCAGGCTGCTATCACCCATCTAGCGTCCGTTCTTCCTTCTTCCCTAGCTCTGGTTGTGACTGCTTTTGTAGCTAGGACAGAATGGAGTGTCTCGACTTTACAGCCATGTGCCTTGCATCTTGGGAAGTATCCATGTGACCTGTTGACTCAAGTGGTTTTTTTTTTTTTTTTTTTTTTTTTGGTTTTTCGAGACAGGGTTTCTCTGTGTAGCTTTGCGTCTTTCCTGGAACTCACTTGGTAGCCCAGGCTGGCCTCGAACTCACAGAGATCCGCCTGGCTCTGCCTCCCGAGTGCTGGGATTAAAGACGTGTGCCACCACTGCCCGGCGACTCAAGTGTTTTTTGACCAGAGTTGCACATCACAGTCCCTCAGAGAACATTTAGCGCATATCAATTCCCAAGTCCCACTTCTGAGATTTTGGCTTAATGGGACTGGGTTGGAGCCTAGACCTTGGTATTTTTTAAAAGCTCCTCAGTGGTTATAATGTGTAGTTATAATTGAGGAGCAGCAATTTAGGCAGATTACATCTTAGAGGATAATTTCATCTTAATATTCCCTATGCAAATGGCCCTTTCCCCCCAACCCCAGGGACTGTTGGTGAAGCATCTTGTAAATTCATTTTATAACTTTCTTATCTTTATAAAAATAATACAAGCTAGGAATGGAGAAATGACTCAGCAGTTAAGAACACTTGCTCCCTTTCCAGAGGACCTGAGTTTGAGTCCCATCACCCAGAGGGTGGTTCAAAATCTGTAACTCACCGGCCAGTGGTGGCACACGCCTGTAATCCCAGCATTTGGGAGGCAGAGGCAGGCGGATCTCTGAGTTCAAGGCCAGCCTGGTCTACAAAGTGAGTTCCAGACAGCCATGGCTACACAGAGAAACCCTGTCGAGAAACCAAAAGAAAAAAGAAGAAAGAAGGAAGGAAGGAAGAAAGAAAGAAAAAACGCTGGAACTCCAGCTCCAGGGGATCCAATACCCTCTTCTATCCTCCACAGGCACCAAGCATGCAAACAAGAGAGCCACCAGGGATGCCACACAGACATACCTGCAAGCCAAACACCCATGCACATAAAATTAAAAATTTAAATCACAGTAATACAAGTCCTTTATAAAGATGTCTGGAAACTCAAAAGTGGTCCTTTCATTCCTGTATTTTCACAGAAATACATTTATTTATTTATCTGTTTATTTATTTATTTGGTTGGTTGTTTTTTTATGGGCAGGATCTCTTATAGCTCAGGCTGATCTCAAACTCAACTCATAGACAAGGCGTGCCTTAAACTCCTGATCCTCCGGCCTCCACCTCTTCCATTCTGGGATCACAGACAGGCACCACCACACAAGGCAGGCATTAGTTACTGAAAACACCTTGGTCCTCTGTGCAGATCAGTTTCTTGCTGATTGCGGTCGTTCTTCTGATTTGACTATGAGCAAGCCTTCGTCCGGGTCATTCGTTTAGTTTGTGCCTTAGCAAGTGGTCACTGCCAAGCCACGCCATGGTGCACGGTTGCACTCGCAGCAATATTTTGATTTTTCAGGCTTCCTCAGCTATGCAGTTAAATTCTTTCCATCTCACGCTGTGGTTGTGATCAAGGCAGTTCTCCTGATGGTGGGTCCCTCGGTTCTCAGCTCTGAGCTTGCCCTGTTGAGGCTGCCGTTTATGCAAGCTTTACCAGGGAGCTCGCTGCTACCTGTCAGGCTCTGAGGATGGTAGGTAGCTGAAGAGATGCTGGAAGCCAGGAGGAAAGAGCAGCCTGCTGCTGCTGCTGCTGCTGCTGCTGCTGCTTGTTTGCGTGTAACTTCTGTCTGAACGACCCCCAAACAACACAGCAGCCCAGCTGCAGCAGTCGCTTCCTGTTTTCAACTTCTTCGCACACTCCCAGAACTAGCTCAGAGTACTTCCTTAAGACTAAGCAGAGGCCAGGCAGTACCTCACACCCAGGGTTAGGTCTGCAAGGTGCTGAGCTACAGCAGTAGCCAGGCCACCCCTTCCTTAGGAATCCTTGTGCCTACTACATGGAATGCATCCTCCTGGTTTCTCAGTTCAGGTAATGTCCACCTCCTTTTGTTTCCCCAGGAGGGTCAGTATTTGCTGCAGCTGTTAGCTCTGAGTTTCTACACTGACCTGTTCTGTTTGTCATTTCTTGGACGCCTGTGTAACTAATTTCTGTGTTAAATTGTCTCTGTTAAAATCATTAGTGTGTAGCTGGGCATTGTGATACATACCTGTAATCCCACATTCCTTAGAGCCTGAGACAGGAAGATGACAAGTTTAAGGCTAGCCTGAGCTACATAGTGGCCTAGTCTCAAATAGTCGAGTGCAGAGGCAGGCAGATCTCTGTGAGTTCGAGGCCAGCCTGGACTATAGAATGAGTTCCAGGAAAGGCTCCATAGCTACACAGAGAAACCCTCCATGTAGGTTCTGGGAACTTAATTTTGGGTCCTCTGCAAGAACAAGTGTTGTTAACCACTGAACCATCTATCTAGCCCCTTCATTTTCTTTCTTTTTTAAAATAATTAATTAATTAATTAATTTTAATGCCGAATGCTGTTTACTGAAGGAGGGAGGAGGTCTTAAACACAGGCTTACAGCTCAATGGGAGAACCCCGGAGGGCAGTAGTTCACTACCGATGTTTTACAATCTTGCATCTAAGCTGCTAACCCCCATTATGCAGGATACACAGACAAGGAACTTCCCTTAAGCATTCAGAAGTGTGGAACCCAGCAGGGAATTAGCATAGGGAGGATATCAAGGTCAAGGTCAGCAAGCAAGGCAACAGTTACCCAAAACAGGGGCCCCCTTTTACTAAAAAATGAGCTTCTGACTTAGGTTGCGTGGGACATCAGCAGGTCACCTTACCCGTCATGGAGTCTCTTCATTTTCTAATTATGAGCCAACATCAACTTCTTCCTACATTTTCCTCTCCTAGTATCTGGCAACCACTATTCTACTCTCTACTCTGGGAGATGACTTGTATTTGTTCTTAGTTTCCACATATGAGTGAGATGATGCAGTTCTGCCTTTGGCTGTCTGGCTTTCAATGTGCTCCTTTTATATAAGGAGTTCACTTCTGCTTCTGGAACCCTTTAATGGCTCTGGGTGTCACTGGCAGGAAGTCCAGAATCTCTACCACAGCCCTTATGATCTGGATCCCTGCTCCCTCTCAAACCCCTTAACTGTCTCAGGATGACTTTAGCCACACTGGGTGTGTGCTACTCTTCAAACACAGCAGGAACTCTTGCTTCAGAATAACCGTGGGGTATTTCCTTGGCCTGGGCCCTCTTCCTTCCCAGATCCACATGCTATTTATTCCTCAATTCCTTAGGGTTCCGCTCAGATATACTGTGTCTAAAATACCTTCTCCAAATGTTCCTCCCTCGATTACACATCAGTATTTACATCCTTCTCTGTCATTCCATACCCATTCATTTAATGGGTTTTACTTTTCAGCACTTATCACTGCCTGAAATGTTGTTTATCTGTTTACTGTTTTGTTCCTGTTACGCCCAGATCACGGGGACCCCCAAAAGACCACCACACAGACCAAAAAGAGCCTTTTTTCTCTTCAAGCTCCAAGCTTAGTCTCTCTGTCTGTCTGCCACAGTGGTGAGATTGGTCTCTTTGCCACAGCGGTGAGAGCAGAGAGCCCCAAGCTCAGGTGGGGTGGGGTTTTTATCATAGCAGAGGTTGGGGTGAGGGGATTTTCAGGGTCCAGGACCCTGATTGGCTGACAGTTGTCTAGGGATATCTGTAAAACAAAAACAGGTGTGTGCTAGACTCAAGGACATCTGGCCACCTTATCAAATGGTTGGAATGTTTGGGATGTCAGGTACTTCCTCACCCCTGAGTGGTATCAGCTTAAGGCTTTTCCTGCAAATGGGTGTTGCCTGCCAGTAAGCCTGTCACAGAAATGTACTTCTTCCCTTGTTGCACTCCATCTCCCAGATGGCACTGAATGCAGGACATCGGGGAATGAATGAACGATAAATGAATGCGTCACGAGAAGACATCTACTCATCCTAACTCTCTCTGGGCAAAGAGCTTTGGTGACATAGCTTGTACCCTCTACAGCGTAGGCTTCAGGCTTGCCTTGGCTTCTACCTCACCAGAGAGGGGAACTGCTTTGGGAAAGAGAAGCTGAGCTAGGGGAGAGATGAAGCCCCAAACTTTTCCAGATGCTGCTTGAGGAGTGTGGGCACTAAGAGTAAGTCACCAGAATCAGAGTGACCGGAGTAAAGCCGGGAGTCCTGCTGGATAAGAGAGTCACGGGGACTCCTAAACTCTGTCTCCTGAAGAAGTCTGGAACGAGGGTACAGGACAGGCTGAGACTTCTTGTGAAGTCAACCTTTCAACACACACAGAGTGCTGAAGCTGCTGTCTCATTTGCCAGGAAATCAGCCGTGGTGCAGACCTTACTTTTCGAGTCTGCCATTCCATAGATGTTTACTGCGTAGGTGCTGTGTACCAAGCTCCAGGTAAGGACTGTTTCAGGAGATGAAGCTTCCTAAGATACCTTCCCCGCGTGTCCCCAGGAAGGGCACCTGTCAGCTCAAGAGCGTTTCCAATCTTCCCCTCTCTTCCTGGGCGGAAGCGCTGCAAAGAGCCCTCCCCTCAATGCCAAGGGTGTTGGGGAGCCAATGAGGCCCGAGCAGCCCCTGTAGGCTCCCATCACTTCTCATCACCATGGGAATCCCTCATACCCATCCCCCAACTATTTCTAACTCCTTGACAGATTGACCAACGTATCCAGCACCTATTGCCCTGGGCTCTAGACAGGCTTGCTACAGCTAAGAAAACCCTCTCAAGTGGAAATGCAAAAAATGATACAAGATATATTTCCATTTTAAAAAGTAATTTATTTACTTTTTAATTTCATTTGCATTGGTATTTTGCCTGCATGTATGTCTGTGTGAGGGTGTCAGATCTTGAAGTTAGAGACAGATAGTTGTGAGCTGCTATGTGCGTGCTGGGAATTGAACCTGAGTCCTCTGGATGAGCAGTCAGTACTCTTAACCACTGAGCCATGTCTCCAGCCCGGCAAGATGTATTTCTATAGGGTAGGGTATTTGGGGGTGCCAGCCAGGATTGGAGTTGAAGGGACCTCCAGCAGAGATGAACAAGGGGCAGATTATCAATGAGCCATGTTGACATTTGAAATGGAGTTCATCCACTAACACTGGAGGCCACTGGTGTTCAGGGCTAGCACAGGGAGTAGCAGAGGTGTTACTGGAGGCCACGGGAGAATCCACTGAACCTTCCTGAAAGCTCAATCCACTCATCTTTGGCATGGGGTCCACTGGGAATGGCTGGAATTATGTGATGACTCCCTGGGGACTGGAGGGGTGACATTACCTGTAAACGTCTGTATGTACATTTGAAACAACTGGATGAGACTAAGAGCACTCGAAGGCTGATATGATCTCATTTCCAGAATTTGGCCACTCCCTTGCCTGGTGCATTCAACCCATCCTGAGTTCTGGTTATGACAGCCCAGCAAGGCTGGTATTGTCTCCACAAGAGGAAAATAAGCAGAGACAATGACTTCAGGTCACCTCAAGTGATCTGTGCTGGCCAATTTTATGTCAGCTTGACACAAGCTAGAGTCATTTTGGAAGAGGAGACCCCAAATGGAAAAACACCCCCACCAGACTGGCCTGTTAGCATGCCTGTAGCGCATTTTCTCGATTGGTGATGGATGTGGGAGGGCTCAGGTCACTATGGTGCCACCCTTGGGCTGCTGGTCCTGGGGTCATAAGAAGTCAGACTGAGCAAGCCATGGGGAGCAAGCCAACAGGGAACATTCCTCTGTGGCCCCTGCATCAGCTCCTGCCTCCGGGTTCCTGCCCTACTTAAGTTCCTGCCGTGACTTCTTTTGGTTGATAGACTCCATGTGGAAATGTAAGCCAGATAAACCCTTTCCTCCTCAACTTGGTTTTAGTCATGGTGTTTTATCACAACAGAAGCTCTAAGATATGGTGCCTTTGCTCTCAGACCCAAAGAAGAGTTTATCTTACAGGCTTTCAGGGACCTTGTTTGTGGAAGGACATAGGAGCTCTGAGGACAAGACGTGCATTTTTCTGTGCATATTCCTGCAGGTACTTTGGAGGGAACCCAATGGAAATATAAGGCTGGATAAAGGGTCTGCAGTCTGGCTCTGTGGATGTGGCCGAGCTTCAAATTCCCCAACAGGGAAACCGCTTGAGTGAGGAGAAGGAAATCCTGGCCCTCAAAGTTCCTGAAGCTATTATTGATCTGAACCTCCAACTCAGATAGAGAGGGGTAGGAGACTGATTTGGGCTTCGTCCCCGCTATCTCAAGGCAGGCTTTACATTTGAGACTTTACTTGGCAGTCACAGGCTGCTGACGTCTGACATTTGGGTGTTATAAGCAGGATTGCTTCAGCACTGAAGTGGTAAAATAATACACAAAATCAGGGGCGTTTCTAAAGAGAGGCCAGCTCCTCTGGCGCCTCCAGTCAGCAGCTTTGGAAACACTGGAGACAGCCTTCTTGGTACAGAGACGGCTGCCATTTTCCTGAGTGACTCTGTCCCAGGAGAAGGACGTGAGGCACCCTACTGCAGAGTCATGAACCAGGACAGCGACAAAGAGGAGCAGGGCAGAGGAGCACGGGGTGAACGTGGTTGGCACCATGCAGCTGACAAACTGGTGTGTGAACATCCAGATGTTCACGCCCCTGAGAACTCCCCACAGTACCAGAAACTTTGAGGGCCCCCGAGTCCGAAGTGAGCCAGTAGGAAGGACAACAGACAATCTGACCTGTGAGGGCAAATGCAGTCTGTCACATTTGGGCGTGATAAGTGGAGGAAGAGCATCAGAGCAGCCACAGCCAGCGCGCCTCAGCCTACCTTGTACTCCACAGCAAGAAGACGGAGCAGAAACGGGTGAGTTGGCTCAATGGGTAAAGGCCGTTACCACCAACCCTGATGACCTGAGCCTGACCCGTGGAACCCACGTGATGAAAAGAAGGAACCAACTCATGCAAGTTGTCCTCTCTTCCTCCACACATTCGTGATCACACACACAAAAGCCAGCAAAGTCAATGGAACAGAAACACCTGGGCGGGAACTCCCAGAGATCCGCCTGCCTCTGCCTCTGCCTCTGCCTCCCGAGTCCTGGGATTAAAGGCGTGTGCCACCATTGCCCATGGAGAACCCCCATCTTGAAAAACTAAAACAGCAACAACAACAAAAACTGGAAAGACACCTGAGTATCCAGCTCCCTCTCCTTTCCTGGGATTTTCCTGGAAGTCCTCATCTCTCCCAGTTTATCATCCAGCTTTCTTTTTGTGGTCTAGGCTTTGATGTGCACTGGGACCCACCTACCTCATATCACGTCTTCCTGTAGGTTTATGGATCACAGAAGACTTCCCAGTCCTTTTGTCTTTCATGTTTTCGGGTTGTTTATGCGGTAATAAGCCCTCACCCGGGAAGCGTTAGAAATCGCTGTTTTCTTGACTCAAGAGGTTTCCTTTCCCACTGGCTCCATTCTCTGTCCTCATTTCCCGTCTGTTTATTACTTTCCTCATACTTCCTTCCTCCTTTCTGTGTTTTAGGCACTAGGAAACCTCATGGGTGCTGATCTGAACTGAACAGGGCCACATTTTCTAGCATCCATCCACGAGGCATTTGTGGAATGCCTTTGTAGAAGGGTTTAGATCGGGATTGATCCCTGGGAAGCGTCACAACAGGAGCAGCACATGGCCAGATAGCAGCCGGTCATCATTGTGATTTAATAATGTCTGTCTGGAGGCAATTTTACACGTCCTTTGCGTAGTCCAGAGACCACCAGATGAAGTACTTGCCTAGATGGGACTCAAGAGCTGTGCAAATTTGATTTGTAGAAATAATTTCATTTATATTGCTTGAAAATATTCTTAGAATTGTCAGAGAGACTTGAAGATTGCAGAAACCCTACACAGCGTACCAATAGTCAAACAGTAACCTCAAGTTCTATTTAACTGCACTCACTGTCCAGTATGGTAGCCACTAGACTAGTGGTTCTCAACCTTCCTAATGCTGTGACCCTTTAGTAAAGTTCCTGGTGTTGTGGTAACCCCCCCATCATAAAATTATTTCATTGCTACTTCATAACTGTAATTTAGCTACTGGTTTTTTTTCTTTCTTTCTTTTCTTTTCTTTTTTTTTTTGGTTTTTTGAGACAGGGTTACTCTGTGCAGCTTTGCACCTTTCCTGGATCTCGCTCTGTAGACCAGGCTGGCCTCGAACTCACAAAGATCTTCCTGCCCCTGCCTCCCAAGTGCTGGGATTAAAGGCGTGCGCCACCACTGCCCGGCAATTTAGCTCCTGTTATGAATCATCATGTAAATACCTGTTTTCTGATGGTCTTTGGGGTCACAACCCACAGGTTGAGAACCACTGCACTAGACACTTGTGCCTATTTAAATATTTTAATTAAAATTGAAAATTAAAAAAATCACAAGCAATTGCCACTGTTGTTGGTTGCTTATCAAAAGCGGCTTATGAGACCCTGTTGCTGAAGTTACCATGTGCCATCGGGGGCAGGCCATCAAAAAATCAAGTTGGAACTGGAATGGGAGTGTCCTCCTTGCTACCCAGCACTCAGAGTGCTAGGAGATGCTATACAGGCTGCTGGAGAAGAATTATTGTCAACAATATTATTCAGCTTCAGACCCTACATGCAACAATACCAATCTGCTAGAAAAGATGTAGCCGCTGGTGCTGTAGTGGCAAGTCTGTTATGGGAGTAACCAAGTGCCTTTTTTTTTCTTCTTAAAGTCTGCCCCACAGGAGAGAATTCACATCTTGTACTGTAAAACTGGCAAAGGCTAGGGGGCCATAGTCCCTAATAAGAAAGTTAGCATTGTTGTTTTGCTAAATGATATGATGTGTTCATCAGATTGCCTTCTAAAAAAGCTAGGAAAAGCTTCATTCTGCAGTGGACATTAGTAACTTCAGGGTCAGACCTATAACAGGTCAGCATGCTGAGTATAAATCACCACTGGATCATCTACATCAGCCACAAATGGATCATCTACATAATCTCCAAGGCTCAAGGAACATTGAGAAAGAAAAGGCAAGAGAAATGTAAGAGCTAGAAGAAAGTGGAGTGGTGTGAAATGTTGACTTCCAAACATGACAGGGTTGTTGCACTCTTGAACTCACAACATTGATGATTACCTACACAAGATCTGCACAAAATTGGGTCCGTCAACATCCTGACATGGAGGGGAGAGAGCTTCATGGGAACCCACACTTCCTTGTGTATTTATTTTTTATTTCTAATTTTTAAAAATTTATTTATTTTTGGGGTTGGGGATTTAGCTCAGTGGTAGAACGCTTGCCTAGCAAGTGCAAAGCCCTGGGTTCGGTCCTCAGCTCCGGAAAAAAGAAAAAAATTATTTATTTTTATGTGCATTGTTGTTCTCCCTACGTGTCTGTGTGAGGGTGTTAAGATCTTGTAATTACCAACAGTTGTCAGCTGCCATGGGAATGCTGGGAATCAAACCCAGGTCCTCTGGAAGGGCAGTCAGTGCTCTTAATCACTGAGCCAGCTCTCCAGCCCTTCCTTGTGTATTTATACAAAGTTAATGGTTGATAGGGGTAGGGAGAGACATTTTCTTTGGTGGTGTAGCATCTGGTAAGGTGCTCCTGCACCTGTAAACAAACCCTCATCAGTACTTCTATAAGATGCCCTAAGGAAGCTCACTTGGTCATTAAAAAAGAAAAAAAGGCATGAAACTAAAAGGTGGGCTAGTTGGGAAGAGAAAGGGAGTCAGTGGCAATGGGAGGGGACAAGCGATGGTAACAGAGATGAATAGGAATGAAACATCATAATTATAAAATATGAAACTCCGATAATGAAACCCATTATGTATAATTAATATATGCTGACAAAAACACTTGAAAAAATACAATTTCCCAGTTGTACAAATGACATTTCAAGTGCTCTTTGGCCGTGTGTATCTCATACTCCTGCAACAGGACATTTTGACATTATGGGCTCTGCACTGGAGCGACATGCTCATGTTAAATCCTTCCTCTGTGCATGGTGGACTTAGTCCTGGCCTTGTCTATACTGGCCTCATTCTTCATCCACTGTAGCATTGTCCCTGAGTTCTGCTGTCCCTGTTCTGGTTCCTTGACCCATCACGCCTGGCTTGGAATGAGCAGTATTTTTGACTGTTGTTTGTTTTGAGACAGAATCTATCTGTGTAGCACCAGCGAGCCTGGAACTCACTGTGTAGTCCAGGTTGGCCTTGAACTTGTGTCAATCCTCTTGTTTTCAGCCTCCAAAGGGTTGAGGTTGCAGGTACGAGCCACCACTCCCAGGGTAAGCATCTCTCCTTGTACCAACCTGCAGGCGTTAGCCTTCCTTCGGGCACATCCATTTCAGGTCATCAGGCCCCACCTCCAAGCACCTCCACCCACTGAGCCATCCTGCCAGCTCAGTTGGAAGAATTCTGGCTTTTATCTTTCTAGCGGCTTGAGGTTTATATTTTAAGACCAGAATCCTCTTCCATTAGCTCTACACCAACAGTGGTAGAAAGTACATAGTAGGAGTTTGTACTAAAACCTCTCTTTCTCTGGAAATTTGGTTGAGCTACCACGTACCCGTTCATTGACACAGGAGGTCGAAGACAGAGAATCGAGGTTCCGAGATGAGTGACTTCACTGTTCCTCTCTTGGTTCAGACTCTTAGGTTGTTGTAATCACTGGCTCTTGAAGGATGCCCAGAAGCCTGCCTCTGCTCAGCCAGAGACAACCTTTCATAGAGTTCGGAGATAGATGGACAGAAGGAAAGAAAGCAGGACACTCTGGAGGAGGGAAATTGACCCGCCCAGCATCCATCATGTCTCTGATTGGCTCCAGTACCTTCACGTCGTCACATGTCACATGTGGCACTGCAGTTGTATTGGACCACGGGGACAGGTGTGGGGCCAACCTTGTGGTCTGGGTAGTCTTGGTCCTCCTGGCTGTGCTGGACACTGTGTTATGCGGAGCTAGGCCGTTTGTTTCACCTTGGGATGAAGACATAGCGTACACCTCCATCTTTTCTTATCACCTTCATGTTGGTCCTGATAACCAGCCAGCCTCCACTGCCACAGTGTCTGAGCTTTGCTGACTGACTACATACTGTCTCCCTTTCATCCTGGCTGCTTCCTGCTGCCCCAGGCTGTGGTCAGGCTCCAAGATTTCATGCTGGATTGCCTCCCACACTCTGCTGAGGCCATTCACACACTATTGGACTCTCACTCTGTGCTGAGCTGTCCCAACGAGCAGAAGAAGCCTTCCTCCTCACCCACTCTGACTCCCACACCCCAGGCCAGACTGCCCTCCAGCAGGGACACTCCCCCATTATTACCTGGGCCCAGACATCCCAGGACCAGTTACTGTTCTATCTAGGTGTCTGTCTTCTGTCCAAGTTCCAACACTACTATTTTGGAGATTGTCACAGCTCTATTCTCTTATATACAGGTCCTCACCCACCTTTTTGTGTATCTCTCGGTGGTCTGAAATTGCTATGTAGATTGGGCTGGCCTATGAACTCACAGAGATCCATCTGCCTCTGCCTCCCGAGTGCTGGGATTATAGGCGTGGGCCATTGCACCCGGCACACGTCCAATTGTGTGCATATGTGTGTGTCACCCAATGACTTTTGGACTGCACTGAAAGAAAGAGAAAGGAGAGGGGAAGAGGGCTATGTGCATTCCTAGCATGGATGAAACCCGGAGTTAGATTCTCAGCGCCACATTAGCCTGGTGTGGAAGCATGCCTGTAATCTCAGAACTCCAGAAGTAGAGGCAGGAGAATCAGAAGATCAAGGTCAGTCTCAGCTATATAGCAAGTTGGAGGCTAGCCTGGGCTGCACATGTCCCTGTCTGAAAAAGAAAGAAGGATAGAGCCATGCCTCAGGGGTTAAGAATGCTTGCGGCAGCCGGGCAGTGGTGGTGCATGCCTTTTAATCCCAGCACTCTGGAGGCAGAGCCAGGTGGATCTCTGTGAGCCTGGACTACAGAGTGAGACCAAGGACAGGCACCAAAACTACACAGAGAAACCCTGTCTTGAAAAACAACAACAACAAAAAAAAAAAGAGGGAGAAAGGGAGACAATCTAGGGGTATTGATAAGGTTCATCTTGTCTGTTGTTAAAAGACTGAAAAGGCAGGACAGATCTTGAGTACAACAGGGAGCAGCAGGGAACATCTCAGACACAGCAGACAGAACCAGTTGATGAAGAAAGGTTTTCATTAGGAGTGAGGAAATATTCAGAGAGAGAGAGAGAGAGAGAGAGAGAGAGAGAGAGAAAGGCCCAGGGGTGGGGCTTGTGAAGCCAAACATGACCTGTTCTTGGGGCTGAGGTTTTTTGTTTTGTTTCGAGACAGAGTTTCTCCGTGTAGCTTTGGTGCCTGTCCTGGATCTCGCTCTGTAGACCAGGCTGGCCTCGAACTCACAGAGATCCGCCTGGCTCTGCCTCCCCAGTGCTGCCACCACCGTCTGGTCTGAGGGCTGGGGGTTTTAAGGGTCTTTGAGTGGCTTCCTTCTCTAAAGTAGGGCCGGTCAGTTTGAACAGAGACGAGGAGGAGGATGGGCCCACAACTTTGGGGTGAACATCTGGCCTCGAACTGTTGGTCTAGTCCACTCTGGGAAGCCCCAGAGAGAAAGTCTGCCAGGCCTTCCGGCCTTTGTATCAGGGTCAGGCGTGTGAGGAAAAAATGGAAGTTTGCTATTGTAGCCCTCTCTCTGTCTGTCTGCCTCTCAGATGCCTGTCAAGCCCCTAGTCCCTCACACGAAGAGGGCTTCTTTATTTATTTATTTATTTTTTGGTTTTTCGAGACAGGGTTTCTCTGTGTAGCTTTGCGCCTCTCCTAGAACTCACTTGGTAGTCCAGGCTGGCCTCGAACTCACAGAGATCCGCCTGGCTCTGCCTCCCGAGTGCTGGGATTAAAGGTGTGCGCCACCACCGCCCGGCGGGCTTCTTTATTGAGCACCCAATAATTTCACTTTCTCTTTAAAATATTTTTCACTGTTTCTTTACTTTGTGGGGGGAAGCCTGTGTGGACACATACACCGCAGCCTGCCTGTGAAGGTCAGAGGGCACCTTTGTGGGGCCAGGTCTCTCCTTCTACCATGTGGACTCTGGGAACCCAACTCCAGTGATCTGACTGTCTCCGCATCCCCTGTGCTGGCCTTAAAGGCATCCACCATACACAGCCCTTAATAGATTTTTTTTAAAAGAAATTGTACTTATTTATTTACTTATTTATTCATATGTGGACATCTCTGTGTGTGAGTGTATGCACATGTGTGTGTATGTGCAGGTATACATGCCTGTTTATGCTTGGAGGCCAGAAGAGGGTGTCTTCTGTCTCTGCTTGCCTACTCCTTTGAGGCGGGGTCTCTCACTGAACCTGGATCTCATGTCTTCTTGGCTTGCCTGGAAGCCTACAAGCTCTAGTGATCCTCCTGACTCAGCCCTTTTGATGTCTAGATTGTCACATAGGTACCGGGATTTGAACTCGGTCCTCAGTGATTGCACACCTGATGCTCTTAAATGTTGAACTGTCGCTCCAGTCAGCCCCTGCTCTGTTTCATCTTTTCTTTCTTTTTATATTTTTATTTTTATTTTTCGGAGAGATCTCTTTAGCTGACCTGGAACTCAATATATAGCTGAAGATGATCTTGAATTTCAGATCTGCTTGCATTCACTTCTCAAGTGCTAAAATTACAGACATTTGCCATTGTGCCCAGTGGCTCTTATCTCATTATTGACGATAACATTTATTATTATTATTATTTGTATGCTTTATTTATTATTATTATTTATTTATTTATTTTTTGTTTTTTGAGACAGGGTTTCTCTGTAGCTTTGCACTTTTCCTGGAACTCACTCTGCAGACTAGGCTGGCCTCGAACTCACAGAGATCCACCTGCCTCTGCCTTCTGAGTGCTGGGATTAAACGCATGCGCCACCACCGCCCGGCTCATTTATTATTTTTTAAAATTATTATTTTTTAAATGTATTTACTATTATTGTGTGTATGGTGTGTGTGTGTGTGTGTGTGTGTGTGTGTGTGTGTGTGCGCCATGAATGTGTGTGTAGGTCAGAAGACAATTTTGTGGAGTCAGTTATCTTTTCTGCCTGGGTTCTAGGGATAAAATTCAGGACACCAGGCTTATGAAGCAAGCACTTAGCCTGCTGAGCTCTCTCTCTGGCTCTTGCATTTATTATTAAGTATGAAAAATAATTTACACTGTCATACGGATGAGGTCACAAAATCCTTTAGCCTAGAGAGAATACGAATGGTCAGACCAAAGTCACTTAAGTCCTTGTGACCTGGTACAACCGGTTTGTGTGAACTCTCTTACAACAAAGAGATAATAAAGGCTGTTGGCACAAGCTCCTCCCTGCTTACCAAAATCCTTACTGGGGACATAAAGTGGAAGAGACTGGTACCCAGTCAATGTCTTGTGCTGTTCTTAGCACCCCGTGTAACTATGGTAACTGATTTCTCTACCATCTTTCTTGTTCTTGGTTGTTATTGAACTCAGGGCTTTGTACACACTAGACTAAGACTCCATCTCTGAAATACACTTCCCACTTCCTTCTTTTAATCTATAAATCCCAGATCCCAAGGGCAAATTTACGTAAGAGCACTTATTCTGAGTATCTCGAGTTCATGTTTTTCTTCTCAGGCTACCCACCTCATTTTGGCTTCACTATACTCTCTCTTCACACACTCGATGGGCCTCAACTGGCGTCTTAGGGTGATACTTTTGGTGACTATCAAGAACTGGATCTTCTTTTACCTGCAGGATCCTTGTTATCTCTGTGAAAAGAATTCAGATGAGATAAACAGTTTGCAGTGCAGTACAAAAGATGGAGTTTATTATAGACCAGAGTAGAGCCCACACTTGGAGGTGGAGTACAGAAAATGACCAGAGACTACTATGCTGAACAACAGTCTAGGCAGGCGTGTGTGTGTGTGTGTGTGTGTGTGTGTGTGTGTGTGTGTGTGTGTGTGTGTTTCTGGAGCTGAGGACCGAACCCAGGGCCTTGCACTTGCTAGGCAAGCGCTCTACCACTGAGCTAAATCCCAAAACCCAATTGTGCATTCTCTAAGTGCTGTCTAGAGCAAGTAGCCTTTGTTCTGTCCACCCGATTGACTGCCTGATTCTAGAGGGAGCAATGGTCTGACTTGATCTTTATCAATCAGAAAAAATCTTTGGCTGGGTAGTAATCTCGTAAGATTTGTGGCTCCTCAAGTCAGGTTTAGAAAGTTATCCGTTAATAACCTTCTGGGAAGTTCAGGATGCCTTGTCTTTCTCCAGGGCCAGAGACATGACTCAGCCCAGTTCTTTTAAACCAGTTACTAAACCCTGTTCCTCCAGTCCTTTGTTTCTTAGGCTCCTGACTGTCAGGGAGGGGCCCAGCCCTAATGTTTTCCCAGGCTAACTAGTTGCCTAACCAAGGGCTCCCAAAGTGTCTCTACGAACTTCAGACTTGCCTGGGAGAGTGAACCCTTGTGATGTCCTGCTCAGGACTAAGTTCCCTCAGGATCTCAAGTCTCCCAGGTCTTTGAGTGAGACTGTGCTTTGGGGATTTTTTGTTTGTTTGTTTGTTTGTTTTGGCTTTATTTTTTGATTTTTCGAGACAGGGTTTCTCTGTGTAACAGTCTTGGCTGTCCTGGAACTGTGGACCAGGTTGGCCTTGAACCTATAGAGATCCACTTGCCTCTGCCTTCTGAGTGCTGGGATTAAAGGTGTGCACCACCACCGCCACCCAGTGAGACTGTGTTTTTATTTTTTTAATTAATTATCTTTTTTTTTTTGTTTTTTTTTTTTTGAAACAGGGTTTCTCTGTGTAGCTTTGCGCCTATCCTGGAACTCACTCTGTAGGCCAGGCTGGCCTTGAACTCACAGAGATCCGCCTGGCTCCGCCTCCTGAGTGCTGGGATTAAAGGTGTGTACCACCACCACCACCACCACCACCACCACCACCACCACCACCAGCAGCAGCAGCTTAATTAATTAATTAATTTTTGCCTTTTTTTTTTTTTCCGGAGCTGAGGACCGAACCCAGGGCCTTGTGCTTGCTAGGCAAGCGCTCTACCACTGAGCTAAATCCCCAGTGTGTTTTTAAAGAGCTGTTTTATGACCTTCTCTGTGAGAATTGGCTTAGTTTATATCTGTAAGATAGGAACTGCTCCTACCTCCTTTGCAGAATACTTGAGTCTCGGATGAGGTTAGGATTGATTACCAGTAAAGTCCTAAGGTGGTTATTGTGTGGGTTGATTTAGAATAAGTACTTTATAAATTACAATTGCTTGTGTGTGTGTGTGTGGCGGGGAGGGGATTTGTATCTACCTTTGTCAATCACCGTCTTTAGTCTGTTTATAATTTCAAAGAAGGAAATAAGAGACTGGGCATATAGTGGTACATGATTTTAATCCCAGCACTTGGAAAGCAGAGGCAGGAGGATTCCTGTCAGACTGTGCCAACCTGGTCTACATTGAATTTCAGGCCTCCAGGGCGATATAATGTGATCCTGTCTCAAAACAAACAAACAAACAAAAAAAATGAAAGAAATGTTCAGGTGGGGTGGGGTGGTATATGCTTATAATCCCAATATTTGGGAAACTGAGGCAGAAGGCTATAACCAGCCTGATCTACACAGAAATTTCCAGACCAGGGCTACCTAGTGAGAGACTGTCTAAAACCCAAAATCCCAAACACCCAAACCAAAAAATTACCACCCCTGGGGGTGAAGGGGGGCTGGAGAGGTGGTTCAGAGGTGTAGAGCATTTGTTGCTCTTACTCAAAACCCAGGATTTGTGTTCAAATCCTAACACCCACCTAGTAGCTCACAACCATCCGTAACTCTAACCAGTTCCAGGGGATCTGACACCCTCCTCTGGCCTCCATGGGTACTGCACATGCACATGGTGCACATACATATATGTAAGTAAAACACTCATACATACAAATAAAGTAAGTACATCTTAAACAAACAAACAAACAAACCCTCCTCTCCCATGTCCTTCCAAATGAAGCAACTGAAACCATGAGAATAAATCTCTGAAGAGATTACATGGCTCTTTCTAGACCAAAAGCGTACTCAAGAGCCTCAACGAAAATGTTAGGACACTGGTCTGTGATGTGCAACATGTTGGGTTGTGTAGATATTCCTACTAGAATTTTTTTTTTTAAGGGAACTTTCAGCTCACCTGGAAGATGCACATTAAGTCTGCTCACGTGGACCTTGAACACAGCACATACTTGGAAACTGATTTCTAAGCCACAAAAGAGAATAAAATCAACTCCTAAAGTGAAGAGATGTGGAGGAGCAAGGATCACAAACCACGCACTCGACCAGGCAATTGGTTTGAGTATGGGAACTCTGGAAAGAACGTGATTTACAAGACCCACCACCCGAGCCTTCCCTTAGGAAATAACATTCCCTAAAAACTCCAGCTGGCTTTATAGACCACACCTGTGTAACCATAGGAAAAGGGTCCCATGAGACCGAGAATGTCCCCCCAAATGGTTACTCACATTTTAATTTGCATGTAGCTTCAAAGCACATCACATACAGCCAGTTTCTTATTCAGAAATACTAGGCATTTTTCTCATGGGCGGTTGTGGGATATTAGTTTGGGATGTGTTACATTCGTTTATGCTGTGGAAGGCTTGTTTAATGATGCAAAGATATGTTGCATTCTTTTATGTTGCATGTGTTTAACTCTGTGAAGCTGTGTTGCTTTGCCTGTCTAAAGTACCTGATTGGTCTAATAAAGAACTGAATGGCCAATAGCAAGGCAGGAGAGGGATAGTCGGGGCTGGCAGACAGAGAGAATAAATACACAGCCAGCCACCCAGCCACCCAGCCACCCAGCCAGCCACAGAGTAAGAAGGAAAGAAAAGATCTACAGAGATAAAGAAAGGTAAAAGCCCAGAGGCAAAAGGTAGATCATTAAATTAAGAAAAGCTGGCTAGAAGTAAGCCAGGCTAAGGCCAGGCATTCATAAGAAAGAATTAGTCTCAGTGTATTTATTTGGGAGCTGGGTGGCAGGCCCCTAAAGAGTAAAGAGTAAACAGTAAAAAAAAAAAAAAAAAAAAAAAGACAAAAACACCAAAACTACACTGGGTCCTTTGCTGTGGTCTGTATCTTAGTAAATTAAAATATGTCTCTGTCCCCCCCCCCCCCGCACCCCCCCCATCTGCTTCCCCCAGGGAACACAATGTGCTGACACACTTTCTAAATCCTTACACATCTGGGCCATGTGTCAAGAACCCCACTGGATGGGAACTTTTTAGCTCATCCTTTGTCATCCTGGTCTTGTTTTCTTCTGGAATCTAACATCCAATGGGAATGCTTAGGCATTTGAGTTTTTATTTTCTTTGAGCACAGCCTTCTCCTTCTGCCTGAAATGCCATTGTTTCCTCAGTGTATATCTATCTCATTTTTTGTATCTTTCTCCATGTAAACTGGACCTGGTGACTCATTTGGAGCTGAACATTCTCTTTGCTGTAGGGATGCTTTCTCCTGGTTCATCTTTGGATATGGACTCCGAGACACTGGTTCTGTTTCTCACTGTCCAAGAACATGAATTCTTTTCTATTCTCCACATCTGGTCAATGACTCAGTCAAGATAGTTCTAGATGGATCTAGAGTCCACCATGGTGGGTGGGACAGAGAATGTCAGCCATGATGGCAGGAACAGAATGATGAGAGATCATGTCTTCAGCTGCAAACACCAAGTAGAGACCAAGAAAGACGTTAAACTTCAATGGCAAACAGGCAGGATAGCTCAGTGGGTGGAGGTCCTGGCCATGCAAGCCTGGTGACCTGAATTTTATCTCCAGAGTGTAAGAGGAAAGCGACAACCAGCTCCACAGAGTTACCTGCTAACCTCCACGTGCATATGAACACGTGACACCTGCCCACCTGCTTGTTCTCACATCTGTAACAAAAACTCGAACTTCAGTGGCTAGAGTGAGGGTCTTCTGAAGTTCTGAAATGTGTGTTTCCTCATTCAGTTGGAAAAGCATGATTTCAAACAAACAGGATAAAGTGGGAGATTTGTCTTTATTGGTATTTTATATTTAATGGTAATTTAGAAGAATCTAAATTCAACACAGAGAAAAATCAGCTCTCTAAAAAAAAATCAGCATCATCTCTGAACTGAAGATCTTCTGAGGCTACATTAGCTTCAGGGGGGGCTTTTTTAGGGACAGACTCACATGGGTAGGAGCTCCTGCCTGTTTAAATGACCAATAATGATCCACCAAAGTTCACCACTACCACCAAGAAAATTCCTTGAAACTTAGAAGGAACAAGCCAAAACCCTGAGTCACTCTAACTCATTCTGTTTAGGTGACCTAGAGTATAAACATTACTCATTGCAATATGAGCATTCCACGCAGAGGCTTGTATTTATTGTTGTTTTGAATATGTGATACATGAACTGGAACTGAGTGTGCTCAGGGGTATGCCCCCCCACCACCACCACCTGAGAAGAAATGTTCAGTCTCTGAATGTGTATGTTCTCCCAGTTAAAGCCTCTTGTTTTCTTTGTTCGGGAAGACACTGCGTGTTCTCCTTCCTCACTGCAAGTGGTTAACCTCTCTCCACTCTTTATTTCCCTCTTGAGCATAATAGCTTTGCATCTGCTAGGAGGTGAATGAAGGGAATTGGTTACGCCATTATAACTTTCCCTGCCTTGATGGTGCTGCTTCCGTTCCCTGGTAGTTCAGTGGTAAGATCAGTGCTTTAACCCCTGTGACCGAGGTTTGATTCCTAGACCTGAAACCATGATATTTTGGTGACCCAGATAGAAGGCTGTGGCTTCCCCCTTTTAACTTCCTTTTCAAGAACAAAATCTGAAGACCTATGAATAAATAAATAAATGTATGTGTATCCACTGGGGTGAGCAAGGGAAGACTGGGTATGATCGTATATGTCTGTAATCAAAACATAGGACGCTGAAGCAGGGGTCACAGCCAGCCTGGGCTGGACTGCAAGGCACTGTCTCAAAGCAAAAACAAAAACAGGAAGAAACAAACAAACCAAACCCCACAATCAATCCCTTCAGTCTCCCACAGGCAATAGGAATCCAGGGTTTACAAGAGGTCTTTCCCTTTCTCGTTATTAACTCCTTGGAAGTTGGAATGTCTGCTAGTGGAGAACAAACCCAGGCCGTGAAAGGCCCTGCCTGGCTGGAGACTCGGTTCCACCTCAAACATGCAGATGCCCACTGAGGAACTACAAACCGGATGCAAGCTTAGCATCCTTTGCTTCCATTTTGCGTGTCTCCTTACCTCTGAGCCATTCTACCTACAGGCAGCTAGGATTCCAATAATGCCAGCGTAGATGTGTAAGCAACTTGAGACAAGGGTCAAAGCTACCTGAAGGCAATAGCAGTTTTGTTATTAACGATGACTCGGCCTGGCCAGTCCTGAAATAATGATCAACCAGACGACAGTTTGACAGTTACCCATGGGTCTTGCTCTCTCCGCTTCTGACCCTCCCTGTATAATCTAGGGTCTATGCAGTACCCTCAAAGCCAGTACTGGGGACACTTGGTTCCCTTGTATCCTCATGTCACTGTATTACTGTATTAATGTATTGCTTTTTGTCTTTCGCTATTGCTTCCTCTGAGTTCTGAGAGGAGCCACTGGACCTGATTCTTTTTTTTTTTTTTTTTGGTTTTTCTAGACAGGGTTTCTCTGTGTAGTTTTGGTGCCTGTCCTGGATCTTGCTCTGTAGCTCAGGCTGGCCTCGAACTCACAGAGACCCTCCTGCCTCTGCCTCCTGAGTGCTGGGATTAAAGGCGTATGCCACCGTCGCCTGGCTTGGACCTGATTCTTTTGGACTCCCTAAATCCAGGCTGGGTAAGGCCTAGAGTTTTAGCAATGAGTACAGCTTCCCCACCCCAACCCATAATGTTCCATGCAGCGCCTCTTTTGTGTCCTACCCCCCTCTCTCTCCTTGTCGCATCTACACTGATTTATTTTCTCAATGGAAATCTCTTGGAATCTCATAAGTATTTCTTTCTGTCACAAAAGGGAAGTGTTTTTAAATTTAAGCAAGATGTGCGATTAGGACAATTGAAACAATCGGAACAGCTAGGTGTAGACTTCTTGGTGAACGTATGGACTCCAAAATCCCTCTTTTACAGCATTTCTTCAATGGTTGGCAGCTTTAGGAGGCTCTGAAGAGGCATTCCCAGCCCTCTCTCTGGTCAAATGGGCATAAAGCATATGTTTTGCTCTGTTTATTAAAGGATTATGTCCTAACATCCACAATCTAATATAAAAGTAAATGGGTTCTAGAAGGATTTAGATCTACCATCCAAATCACTCTAAAGTGTGACCTGCTGACATTATATCTTTAAAACTCTTTCTAAAGAAAATGCACATCGATAGAGGAAAATTCTACTTCCTCCCTGCCAACTAAATCTCCAAATAGGGAAAGACATTAACATAAAAAATCTGTCTAATAGGCTTCATCCTTGACCATCTGATCTCAAACGGACCTTTATTTATACCCTTCTTGGTCTCAGCATACAGTGGTGTTTAGGTTGGAGTTCAGTAAAATCACTGAGAGCAGGCCGTGCCCTGTTCTAAATGATTCCATAGTGTGTAAAACGGTGGTTTTTCAGATGGTGCCTTGCCTTAACAGACCCTGCTTTACAAGTATCATTTGACTCTGTTTTTTTTTTTTTTTTTTTTAAATTTTTATTTTGCAATACAATTCAGTTCTACATATCAGCCACAGATTCCCTTGTTCTCCCCCCTCCCTTGACTCTGTTTTAAGGGTGGAGAATGACTCTGTACCTATGTTTGACCACCTGTCCGGCACCACCCATGCAGTATAGACTGAAAACTGATGTATTCCTGGGAGCAGAAGAGGTGCCACCCTATATGTTTATTGGGGTGAACTGAGATTGTAGAAGCAGATGGGCACATGAAAATCACGTCAAGTAAAGCAGACCCAAGAACTTACTGGACACACCAGACTAGGGGAAGGGAGCCGCTCCCTCACCTGGACGCCATAAAGAAGAAGACTTCTGACACTGTGATGGTGATGGCTCCTCCTGACTGTCTTCTGACCAGCTGGTATGTCTGTGGCAAGGGACCTTGAGCTTCCTTGTCTTGCAGGCCTCTTTAGAAATCTCCTGAACCCTGCCATGATGTATTTAACCCTTTACCGCCATTCTGTAACACAGATATACATATCTACCTAGATATGTGCATATGTACACATATTTGCATACTGTATGATGTGTGGTCTGGGAGTTACAATTAACCTTTAATCCCAACACCAGGGAGACAGAATCAGGCATATCTCCAGGAGGTGGAGACTAACCTGGTCTATATAGTGAGTTCCAAGCTAGCCAGGGCTACAGAGTGAGACCCTACCTCAAAACAAAGAAAAAGTCTGCTGTGGTGGTACATACCTGTAATCCCAGTTCTTGGGAGGCAGAAGCAGGCAGATCTCTGAATTTGAGGCCAGCCTGGTCTACAGAGTAAGTTCTAGGACAGCCAGGGCTACACAGAGAAACCATGTCTCGAAAAACCAAAGAAAGGAACAGGAAGGGAAAGGAGGAGAGGGAGGGGTGGGGAAAGGAAAGAGGACAGGAAAGGAAGACAGACTGGAATAAAGAAATCCATGTTTGCTTTGGTGTGACTAGCAAGGAGAGCAGGATTACTTGGGAAATCGCTGCCAATGAAACCACCATACTTTGTGGATTTATTGTTATAAAACGAACCATCATGCCGTTGTAGAAAGACACAAACACCTTTATCTACGTTTCTGACATGGTGCACTCATGACAAAATTGTCAATTGTATACCTTGTTTTGCTGAAGGATCATTCATACCTTTAAAGGGCAAACAGTTGCTTAGCTACCAGATCACTTAAGCAATGAAACAATAAAATCAGAAGAGTGGGCACTCACGAGAGTTGCCTGTTGCCACTCATGATTTGGTCTCAGCCTCACAACTATAGTCTCCTCCTCTCCCCCTACACAGGACGTGACCACCTGGAATGAGTCTCCCTAGTGACATGGGAGAACCCCTCAGAACTATCTGTTGATCATCAGTGCTTCTGGAGAAAGATTCTTCGAAATGACTGTATCCGATTAACCATCCATCGGCATGTTAACTGAAGGGTGGAAAGGGGAAAGTATTTTCACTGTCACAAGAATGAAGTCACAGAATTCTTTAGCCCAGGGGAAACATGAGATGTGGGCTCAGGTTTCTGCAGACTTCCTAAGCCATGCATTTGCAAACGCACACCAGGGAACGCCTTTTTTCCTGTCTGTATCACTTCTTACCTGGAATATATAGTGTGATGAAAGACAGTGAGTCACCGTCCCGTGCTGTTTTTGTAAGACAGGGTTTCTCTGTGTAGCCCTGATTCTCCTAAAACTCACTCTGCAGACCAGGCTGGCCTCGAACTCAGAGATCCACCTGCCTCTGCCTCCTGAGTGCTGGGATTAAAGGTGTGTGCCACCACCCACCCTTCCTTCTCATTCGTATTAGTGTAAAACCCAGCCCCCTCCAATCCCACTTCAGGAACACTTATTCCCAGCAGCCGGAGTTTGTTTCCTCTCAGGCGGCCATCTTTATTTTGGCTTCCATACAGCCTTGTTCTGACGTCTGATGTGCCTCACGTGCCTCCACTTGACTTTTAGGTGAACAGCTGAGATTTTTGTGGACTCACATCATGTGGTTCCAACTGTTTTCTTCAGTTACTTTCAAATGTTATCACTAGTGTTGAATTCTAGCACATTTTTTTCTTCTAGCTTCTGACATTTTTTCTTTTTTTAATCTGTTAATATTACATACACCCATATGCATGCATACGGATAGATACATATTTTGAGACAGGGTCTTGCTGTGTAGATAAGACTGGCCTGGAGCTGCTCCTCCTGTCTGGGCTCCTGAGGGCTGAGATTTCAGGCAGGTGCTGCTGTTATAAACAGATCCGCTTTTCTTTCCTTCTCCTTCCTCCTCCACCTCCTCCTCCTCTGTGTGTGTGTGTGTGTGTTCATGAGTGTGTGTGATGTGCATGAGTGTACAAATGAGTGTGCAAATGAGTGAGATGTGAATGAGTGTGCAAGTGAGTGTGATGCAAATAATTGTGCGAATGTTCATGAGTGTGTGGTGCAAATAAGTGTGCAAGTGTGTGTGTGTGTGTGTGTGTGTGTGTGTGTGTGTGTATGTGGTGTATGTTTTGCTTGGAATCTAACCTAGAACTTCATCACATTCTGTGTTACAGCTCATAATGTGGTAAATAATTAATGTTAACAGGTTTTCTGAAATTTAGGCACCTTAGCATTGGTGAGATAAACCTCCATCATGATAAAATTAGAGGGTACACTGTGGGATTTTATTTTTAATGCTATGTTAAGAAATTATGAGAGAAACCTGTCTTGAAAAACAAAAAACAAACAAAAAAAAAACCACCAAACAAACAAACAAAAAAAGAAATTATGTTTCAGGGGGTTGGGGATTTAGCTCAGTGGTAGAGCGCTTGCCTAGCAAGCGCAAGGCCCTGGGTTCGGTCTTCAGCTCCAGAAAAAAAAAAGAAAAAAGAAAGAAAAAAAGAAATTGTGTTTCAGGATGAGCAGTGGTGGTGCACGTCTTTAATCCCAGCACTTGGAAGGCAGAGGTGGGCGGATCTCTGAGTTCAAGCCCAGCCTGGTCTACAGCGTGAGTTCCAGGACAGCCAGGACTACATGCAGAGAAACTCTGTCTTGAAAACAACAACAAAAAGAAGAAAAGAAATTATGTTTCTATATGAATGAGTCATGAATGAGATTTTTTAAGGGTGTGGGGCAGGGTCTCATGGAGCCCAGTCATTGGATAAGGACCTCATAAAGAAGACAGGGAAGGCAACTTTGGTGAGGTGCCTCTCTGCACCAGAGTGAACCCCCAGAGAAGACAGACAACTGAGAACTTTACACACCTGAAGGAATAAACCCCTCATCCCCAAGGCTGATCTCGATGACCCACCACAGTGTCCTCCATGGCATGATAAGTAAGCTTCAAGAGAAGTGGGAAGGCCAGGAGGAGGCGGACTTTGGAAGACAATGAGCTCTATTTTAAATATACTAAGGTGGATGTGTTTAAGGAGCTTGCAGATGGGTATTAGTGGACAGCTGAACTGATAGATCTGATGCTCTAGGACAACGGTTCTCAACCTTCCTAACACTGAGGCCCTTTAATAGAGTTCCTCATACTGTGGTGACCCCCAACCGTGAAATTATTTCGTTGTTATAGCTGATATTTGACCCCTGTGAAAGGGTCATTTGAACCCCCAAAGGAGTTGAGACCCATGAGAATTACTGCTCTAGAATGAAGTCAAGGGCAGAAACTGACCTAGAAAAGAAAGAAGAAAAACAAACAAAAAACCAAACAAACAAAAACAAAAACAAACCAAAAAAACCCAAAACAAAACAAACAAACAAAAAACACCCCACACTGGTGCAGTGGCAGTCAGAAGTATCAATGGGAGTTGGAATCAAGGGAAGATGATGTCTGAGTTGGCCATCAGACAGGTCCTCCTAGAGGAACTAATGGGTGGGAACAAAGCAAGAACCTCTAAGTTCAGGAATTACCAGCCTGTCCAGAGCTTGGTCCGGGTGGATGAGGGTGGTGGTCACCGCTCCAGATGAGTGAACTCCAGGGAAGGACGCGTGACCTGGTGAAAAGACCGACTGAGAAGCACAGTGACCCAGGGAATGCGGCTGGTCGCTTGGGGATGCCTCTGATGGGGATGCCTCTGGGCTTTCTTGCATCCCATCTCTTATGCTCGCCCTCCTCCGTCTGTCTGTTCCCTCTGAGTCCACTAGAGGGCGACATCTCACAACCCCGGGGCCAGCATTCACTCAGGCGATTTCGCTGCCCTCTCGTGGGGAGACCATAGAGGATGCTCGACTTCCGGGGCCCCTTCACTCCCAAGACTCTCCTGTTGTTGTAGGGACCTGTGTGGTGGGAAATGCTGTGTTTAGGAGAGAGTGGAGAAACCGCTTCTCTACCCTGCCTTCTAAATCGAGAAACACGGCAGGCAACTAGTTCTTTCTGCCTGACAGGGAGAGGGAAGGAGGAAGACAGAGACACGTGGAACCTTCTCAGTGCCTCAGAATGGACAAGTCATTTTCTCAGACTCTTCCTGGGCTGAGGGCCATAGAGCTCAAGATAGAGGAGTTAAGTGATCTGTATCCAGAGTATCCTATTCTGTTCCAGTCTATTTATTCTTTGGGCAAGGTTTCTCTTTTGTAGCACTGGCCGGCCTGGAACTCACTATGAAGATCAGGCTGGTCTTGAACTCATGGAAATCAACCTGCTTACATTTGACACTTTTTTTTTTAATAGACTCAAATATTCCAGGCTGGTTTGGAACTCACTGTGGCCTTGCGCTTCTGATCCTCCTTGTAGGGTAAAAGGGCTAGCCAAAGAAACCCACCTTTAGCCCTGAAACCAGAGCTAGTAAAAGAAACCCACCCTGGCCTTGAAATCCGAACCAGTGAAAGAAACACTTTAGCCCTGAACCTAGAACCGAAGAAATACACCCGACCCTAAAACCAGGGCCAAAGAAACACACTTTGGCCCTATAATCAGAGCCAGCGAAAGACACATGCCCTGGCCCTGAAATTAGAGCCAAAAGGCTAAGAAGGGGCCAGTGAATGAAACACACTTTGGCTGTGAAACCAGAGCCAAATCTGCCCCTGACCAACTGAGCAGAAAACCAGCCAATCCCTGAGCAGAAAAACCAACCAATCCCTGAGCATGAGATCTAGCCAATCTGAGCTCAAGGACTGAAATGCATCCGACCAATTCCCACCCTGAAAATCTTCTCCCTGGAAAAACTCCGCCCCTGAGAAACCCTATATAAGCCCTGTGTCCTGGTCAGTTTGCTGGTGCCCTCTTTCCGCCGCAGACAGAGGCAGCCACCCTCCTGGATTTTTCCCTCCCAATGAACCTCTTGAATGAGGTTTGGGTGAGACCTTCTTTCTCCAGAGCAGAGACTGAGCCTGGGTGGAGCGGAGCCCAGCTGTAACACTTTGGCTGGGGAAACCCTCTCTCGTTAGAGCTGTGCTGTTACACCGGGGAAACCTTTCCCTGGAGCAGGACTGTAAGCTGCTACGCTTCCTGTGGCCTGTGGTATTCCTGGGCTCCCAATTGCCAGAATCCCTTTCGATCTGAGCTGCAATGCTTACATTCCTGCCCCTACCTGTCACATGCTCGAACTACAGGTGCTGGGCCAGCTTAGCGACAGCCCCACCCCGAGTGCCCCGGACATTCTTGAAAGGAATTCACTGTTAATGCAGAGTGTCAACAGCCCAGCTCCTTTCCATGAGCTGCTCCATCCCATCTCAACAGGGTGTGTGAAGGCCGGGTAATTTCTGAAAGGCCTTTGTAACCAGAGGTCAAGGAGAGGTGTCTGAGGAGCCAGGATAGCTTCTGAAGCACAGAGAGGGCCAGAGGAATTTCCCCCAGTGAGTGGAATAGAAATGGAAGGATCTGGCGATGGTGTGTGAGGAAACTCTTAGAACAATACACTGGACACCTTAGTGTCTAAACTGATGACGTGACCAGTCCATGGTATGGTTAAGGGGAAGTTTTTTTTATTTTTAATTTTTATTATTTATTTATTTATTTATTTATTTATTTATTTATTTTATTTATTTATTTATTTTTTTTTTTTCGAGACAGGGTTTCTCTGTGCAGTTTTGGTGCCTGTCCTGAATCTTCCTCTGTAGACCAGGCTGGCCTTGAACTCACAGAGATCCACCTGCCTCTGCCTCCTGAGTGCTGGGATTAAAGGTGTGTGCTACTACTGCCTGGTGAAGGTTTTTTATTGTAGATATAAGAGAAAGAACAACCATCTGGAGAAGTCCTGAACAGAGAAAAATAAATAGACTGAACATGGCCAGCAGATTGGACCTGGCCATTTGAGAAGCAGGAGCAGAGCAGAGAGAGACAGAGACAGACAGAAAGACAGAGAGACGGACAGACACAGAGAGCAGGTGAGTAGAGGAAAGGGGAGGAAGGAGACAGAGAGAGGGAAGGAGAGAAAAAGATGAAGAGAAAGGGCGTATTAAAAATAGCAGGGTTATAAGGAGAAGGGGTAGCTGGGAGGAGGGAAGGAAACCCATGGGCTGGAGGAGTTTAGGGTAGGGAGGAGGTGAGCAGGGCTGGGATGTCAGCATGGACTCTGCAATGTGTAACAGGTACTTATGACACTGAGGGAGCCTGGAGGCCAGCATGCGGGGTTGATATGCTAACAGACACCACAGATAGCCATCTGTCTGTCCCTTCTGTCTTTTGGAATTTGGGGAAATGGAGTTCCCTTTGGATCTGACACCTGCTTGTAGGCCTCAGCAGCAGCCTCTCCCAACCCCATCATAGCAATACATAGCAGCATCACAACTGTGACCCACTCAGGGCAGGATTGCCATGTTTGGGCTCAGAGAGCAAGCCCCTCTGGCAAGGAGGTCTGAAGAGGAGTTCAGGAGCTTGAGTACAAGTCACTGGCTCCCAGAGCATCCTGTTGACCTCTAGATTCTTGCCCCTGACCTCCAGATCTGAATGCTCCTTAGTGTGCCATACGGGACGTGCTTGGTGGCTGTATGGAATGTCAGTGTGCTGCCACAGGGAAGGCAGTGTGGTGCCCCCAGTGACTACAGGAGAGCCAACTGAAGCTCTGGGCCAGATGGAGGTGGCTGATAGCCTGTGGGTTTCGGAACAGTGAAGGCAAGCATGCTTCAGAGAAGGAAAACCACTAAGGGCCCCCTGAGCTAGTCCAGGCTGAAAGTCTGTCAGTCATTGAGTGACAGTTAAAGGGGGCCATGTGATATCCAGACTTCACGTGGACAGAGGTCATTGTTGAGTTGAGAGGTCCCAGATACAGAACATGTCCTTTCTTCTAGCCAGCTTTTTGTCACTTAAATTGTCCCAGCTACCTTTTGCCTCTGGGCTTTTTCCTTTCCTTGCTTTTGTAATCTTACTTTCACTCTTACTCCAAGGCTGGCTGGGTGGCTGGCCTCTAGTGTCCCTCTGTCCTTGTTCTCTTGTTCCTTCTTATTCCCAGATTTCTCCTCTTATTTATTCTCTCTGCCTGCCCGCCCCACATTATCCTTTCTCCTGCCTTGTTATTGGCCATTCAGCTCTTTATTAAAACACCAACTAGGTGCTTTAGACAGGCACAGTCACACAGCTTCACAGAATCAAACAAATGCAACATAAAAGAATGCAACGCATCTTTGCATCATTAAACCAATATTCCATAGCATTAAAAAAAAGTAACACATTTTAAAATAATATTCCACTACAAATCCCCTCCCTGTTGTTCTCTTTTTAGAAGCCATTATGCAAGCAGCTTGCTCTCCTGTGAACTGTCTGTTCTGAGGTGAGGCCTCAGCACAGATCCCCCAAAGCAATGGGCCCACCTGACTATGGAATGAAATCTCTGAAACAGTGATCACAGACAGACCTTTTCTCTAAGTAGATTTGCCTCACCTGTGTGTAGCTGGGCTTTTCCTTTTGGGCCGCCAACCAGCTTCCAAATCATGACACAGAGACTTAAATATTGGTTTTGAATGCTCAGTCTAGGTTAGGCTCATTTCTGGCTAGCTCTTTTAACTTAAGTTCACCTGTTTCTCTTTATCTACCTTTAGCCTCAGGGCTTCTTACTTTTCTTTCCTTCTGTATATCTTACTTTTGCTGCTTCTAGCTTCTGCTGGCTGGCCCTGGTGTCTCCCTCATTCTCTCCTCTCTTCTCTTTTCCTCTTCTCTCTCAAGCCTAGATTTTTCCCCCTCCTATTTATTCTCTCTGACCACCAGCCCTGCCTAGCTATTGGCCGTTCGGCTCTTTATTAGACCAATCAGGTGCCTTGGGCAGGCAAGGTGAAACAGATGCAACACATCTTTACATAATTAAACAAATGCAGCATAAACAAAAGTAACACACCTTTACCCAGTTAAAGTAATATTCTGCAGCATTAACAAATGTAGCACATCTTTTCCCAGTTAAAATAATATTCCACAACACATGTGTGTTGCCATAACAGAAAGCTGACCAGGACCCCGAGTCATATGACAAGTATGTGTTCACATTTTTGAGGAGCTGTTAAATACCTATCTTCCCCAGGGCTGTCACCATTTTACGTTCATACTAACAATGTATGAGGGTTCGAGTTTCTTTACATTGTTGTGAACATTGATTTTGATTGGCATTTACTCGGTGACTGTTAGGAAGATAAGTTAAACTGTTTTGTGTGACTTGGAATAATGTAATGCCTGTAAGATAAAAGGTTACCACCAGGCAGCTCTGGTGATAAGATCTGGGCCTCAGAAGCACAAGCCTCACATGTGTTAATGGGTCAGTCCCAGAGCCAAGCCCAGGACAGGCCTTGACATGCTAATGAACCAACCCCAAGGTTGTATTGACATGTTGAGAGGACTGAGTGGGAGCCCTGATAATGCGAAGCTGCTACCCAATGAAATGATACAAAAATTGCAGCATTGGAAATGATCTCTAGGAGGGCACTGCCGTGCTCTTGAGATGTGGCTTCTCT
This sequence comes from Peromyscus eremicus, assembly GCF_949786415.1. NCBI lineage: Eukaryota > Metazoa > Chordata > Mammalia > Rodentia > Cricetidae > Peromyscus > Peromyscus eremicus. Next base: position 28,644,193 of record NC_081437.1, on the reverse strand, counting down.
CCCTTCTGCAGTGATGCTATCAGCTAGAGGACTTGAGATTGGTCTCTGTGTGTGGCTCTGGTTTCAACGACTGTTGAACTTCCCGGCACCGGGCACCTGCCTGCCTGTCAGCTCTGGCTGTTGGGCAACACTCTCAAGGACCTTTAGCTTCTGAAGCATCCTTACTGGAGAAGATTCCCCATTGGAACCCTGTAGCAGCATTTTCTGTCCAATTAACTGGCCCCTGCTTGGTGAGGTATCTGTTGAATTTTTGTATTAACATGATAGTATAAGGAAAGTTTGTATGAATAAACCCAGCATATTTGGAAGTTGAATCTTGTGTGGACATCCTAATTGCCGAGCACCCACAGGCTGTTGAAGGGAGCAGGCAAAAGCACCTAGGCCTAACTACTGCCATTTTGACTTCAGACTCCATTTTACCTGTAGTGTGGAATAAAGTTCAGTTTCCCAAGCTCTAGGGGAGCTGAGAACTTTCCAATGGCTGACCAACCTCTTCCTTAAACAATAGAAATAGTCTGTTATGGCTCTTAGTTCTCTAAAATATTATGGCTGTTCCTAACAACAGAAGAAAAACAAATGAATCTGATTGGTTGGATTGAAAAAGCTCTCGTTTTGTGTCCATTGACAATGAGGGAGCACACAAGGGAAGTCCCTCATCTCTAAATCCTGATTGGTGAAAATTGTAACTGTAACTTGGCAACCAATGTTTATGGTTCTTGTGCTTATAAATGGTGCTTCTGCCCCTGTTTGGGGCTGCCAGGAGAAACAAGGCTCCTGAATCCTTGTCCTGCAGCCCTGATTGATCAGTGACCTGCTTATGCGGTGATTTATTAAGGACTATGGAACCCATAAATGTTGTCTATCTCCTTCCTCGTGGCGCATCACGGAACGGGTGTAACACTGTGTTCTCAGCATTTGGTGTAGTCGGCAGGATTCCCCAGGATGTATGGCTGGATGGCTAAGTGATTTTCTCAAATAGGTAGAGAAAGAGTTGGAGGAGGCTCCTCTAAAGACCTCCGCATCTGAAAGTAACACTGTATAACCATAAAAAGAAAGTTAAGATTTTGTTGGAATGGCCACCCAAATTGCTTTGGCCACTCAAATGACTTCAAAAATGCTCCGGGGATTATTTTTAAAAGGAGCCTGGGCAAGATGATTATGCAAAAGACTGATGGAAGAATATTGATAGACTAGTCAAAAATAAATAACGAGTAAAACTTCTCCAGTATCTACAGATTACACTAAAAAACGAAACAGAAACAAACCCAGAAGTTCAATGGTCAGTGAAGCCAGGGCTACACACACAGGCCAGTTTCAAGTTCTTGACCAAGGGTGGTAGCTTTGAACTATCAGGACTTACAGCTTGGGGCTTATGATGACTAGTCTTGGTTGTCAACTTGAATATATCTGGAATTAACTAAAACCCAAGTGGCTGGGATACACGTGAGACAAATTTTTCTTAATTAAAAAATTTCAAGTTGGGAAGACCCACCCTAAATCTGGACCTTTTGAGGTGGGAAGATCCATCTTGAATCTGGGCCACACCTTCTGGCGGCTGCCTATATAAAGGACATGGCAGAAGGAAGCTCCTCGCTCTTTGCCTGCTTGTCCTTCCTTGCTGCTGGTGACAAGTCCATTCCTTCACTGGCATTAGAGCCTACCTCTTCAGGACCCTGGTGTATACCAAAAACCATCTGAGACATCCAGCCTCGTGGACTGAACAACTACTGGATTCTTGGACTTTCCGTTGTAGACAGTCATCGCTGAACTAGCTGGACCACAGCTCTATGCTACTCTAGTAAATTCTACAGTGATGCTTAGGAGGCTACTCTTGCAACAGACGTGAAAAGTAGAAGAACACTCAGGAGCCACGATAGTAAAGGTCCTAGTGTCTGTTGAAAGCTTTCCTGACACGTTCGTGAGATCCAAGTTGTCCGTATGGCTAGCTTGAGCTAGACGAGCCTGAAGGGAAGCTGTTCGCTCCCTTTTGGAGCCAACATCTTTACCCCAAATTCCAGTAAATTCTTCTCATCTTCCTGTAACTAGCTAAGGTTCCATTATTCAGTATTTTTTTTTTTAACAAAAGGGATGCTCAATTAAAAAAAAAAAGCTACACATACTATCCTGAAATAAATACTGTTTCTAGACAAAAGAAATTTAGTATTGTTAAATTGTTGGAGGAACCTAGCAGCGTTGCTGTATCTCGGGTAAACAGAGTGGATCGTTGTTTTCTAGAAGTGCTTTAACCCTGAAGAAACCATTGTGGGAAATACTGATGGTTTTCTGTGATTTCCAGAGTTGTTTTCTGAAGCAGCTCCACAGCCTGCAAGACTTTGATCACCAGACGCTTCTGGCACACTTGAAGCTCTTGGATTATTGGGTACTGCAAACGGTACACAGTAAGAACTAAAGTAGAGGGGCGTGATGCTTACCTACGGAGAACATATAGATAAGATCGGGGACTTTGGTATGAGGAACTTGTTCACCCAAAAAAACAACTTTGCGTAACCATCCATAAATATGCTTTTGTACGGGCTATTCAAGGGTCAAGTCCATCAGAGGTTGGACCTACCTGCTGCCACATAGGACTAAAAAATTCATTTTGGACTCGTCTTCCTTCAAATGACTCACATAGCACAGAACACTCAACATTAAATATAATTAATTTAAATATCCGTTTAATAACAATTTATTAATTTAAATATTATATATATATACATACATACATACATATCCTTTCAATTGTTTCTCTTCCTGGTATTAATATCAATCCCTCTTTTCCCCAGTGGGACCAATGAACGTTATCCAGCGAGTAAGGGAAGTGGCCACAGTGATGACACGCTTAACTTTTGCTTCATCTGCTACCCAAGCTTCTTCAGATTGTTAGTTAATTCTTCAAGTAGCTCTACAAGAGAGGCGTTACTAACTGATGGAGGGGTAAGATGAAGTTCAGAGATCCCGCTCAAGGTCGTACAACCGTGAGGCCGTAGATCTGAAATCAGCAGTACCATCCTTTTAACAGTGCTCTGTCAGTTTACGTTTTAGTTAGCATACACGCAACAGGTTTGCTTGCCGCGTTTTCGTACATATTTTGTTTTGGTTGATTGACCGCCCTCACCATCACCACTATACCACCGGGGAGAGTCTGAGACATCTTTACCAAGTCTACCGGGAAGCAAGGATTCCAATACAGTCTTAAAGCCAGTTGCGTAAAGTCGAGCCCAGGGAAGAACCAGGAGGAATGGTGAAGGAGACGCGGGATGGAGCTTGCTCCCCACCAAGAAGGAAGGAAGTGACTGGGAGTACAGGCTTTACAGGTGATGCGGAGGCGGAATGGGGGATCCGAGGGGCAGAGGGGTACAGTGGGATAGGGGAGGGGGAGATGTGGGAAGTAAGGAAGATGCAGCTGCTTGGCTGTCCTACTGAGTAAACATCCAGCTGTCATGCTGCGGTGGAACAGGGTAATGGAAAATCCTCCCTTCCCTCTCTCCCTCTCTCCCTTCCTTTTTTTTTTTTTTTTAACCCCTCTTGCCCTCTCTCTCTCCCTTCCTTTCTTCCCCCGCTCCCACCTGCTGTTCTGAGGATGGAACTCACACTGGGCCGTGCAAGCACCCACTTACATGAGCCAGCCCCCCCCACCCCATCCCTTCGCCAGCTATTAGTAGAGATTTCAAAACCCCTTTCTCTCCCGGATCTTTCATGACTGATTCTGACCCGTGGCTCCTACAGACTGTCTGCATTGTGGCTTGAGCTGGTCTGGTGCTTGCTAGATCAGCTCCTTCTAGATCGCACCCTGCGTCTTTGCCCTCTGGCTTGGACTACCTCCAGACTCTGTAATCATTAACGCCTCCAGGAAACCCACAGATGATAGGTACCGGAGCCTGTCCCTGTCACCAACCAGAGGCAGTATCCACTGAAGTCTCGAGATGGAGAGAAGTGAGGAGAGAGATGGCAGTGACCGGCCGGCGGCAGGGCAGGAGCAGAGCAGTGGGGCACCGGGGCTGGCCCTGAAAAGGGAGATTGGCCTGTGGAGTGCAGTGTCCATGACCGCGGGCTGTATGATTGGCTCTGGCATCTTCATGTCCCCACAGGGGGTCTTGGTTTACATGGGCAGTCCTGGAGCCAGTCTCGTTGTCTGGGCGACCTGTGGCCTCCTGGCCATGATGGGCGCCCTGTGCTATGCTGAGCTGGGCAGCCTGGTTCCTGAATCTGGGGGAGACTATGCCTACATTTTGCGAACCTTTGGCTCTTTGCCTGCCTTCCTGGTTATCTACACATTTGTTCTGGTGGCCAAACCAGCCGCCATCACCGCCGTCTCTCTGAGTTTCGCCGAGTATGCACTGGCTCCCTTTTACCCAGGCTGCTCCTCGCTCCCTCAGATCATGGTCAAGATCGTTGCTTCTTCCTGCATCCTGTTGCTGCTGCTGATCAACTTCTGGAGCTCACGGATGTCCACGGTGGTGATGAACGTGTGCACGGCCGCCAAAGTGTTCTCCCTGCTTGTCATTGTGGTGGGTGGGGCCGTGGTGCTGGCTCAGGGCCGTAGTCGCACAGAATCCCTGCCGTTCACCTTCCACAACACAACCCAGCAGGCAGGGCGCATTGGCATGGCTTTCTACCAGGGCCTGTGGTCCTTTGATGGCTGGAATAACATCAACATGGTGGTAGAGGAGCTCAAGAACCCAAAGGTGAGTTGAGTGCGCTCCTCTGGGGGGTGAACCTCTGAACATCGGCAGCTCCAGGAACTGGGGTTCCCACTACTCAAATGACCGAGCTCATTAACAATCTAAGTGGAATCGAGGCTCCCTGGATGTACTCATGGGACCGGCATGGTGGCCCATTTGCCTTGATTATGGGATTTTAACTATGGCTTCTAACTAAAGCAGAGTACTTCGTACTGTCATACCCCCATGGACTCATCCTTCTGCTTCTCGAGGTAGCCATCAAGGCCCATTTTTTACAGGGGAAAACTGAAGTCTGCAAAAGGGGAATTGTTCTGAATTCATACTGCCAGCATTCTTAATTGATGCTGCTAGCTAGCTCCTGGGTTGTTTCCTCCAGAACATTGCAGTAGATACTTATACATAGTTTCTGAAGCTGGGAACCACTTGAGGCTCGGGGAACAAGCCAGCCATGCCTGTTCACCCTGCCTGTGAGCCTGGCCTGGATAATCAGTGTGCTGGCTGGTCTGAAGGGCTACCCGGAACTTGGTTGTGGCATTTGGATCTTCGTTATTAATATACTGACTCTTCGCTATAAATATATTTTCTGAGATGTTGTTTGTTTTCTTTTTTTTTTTTTTTTTTCCCTTTGCAGGAGTTTCAAATTCTCATAGGATGGGAATTGCAAGTCTTCTGTTGTCCCCACTGGGCTGGCTTAGGGGCATTCCAACTTTCAGAGTCTTGGCAAAGGCTCACTGGAGGGCGACTTGAGGAGAGAATGGCAGCTTAGAGAGAGAACTGTAAAAGCAGAGATGGGGAGAGGAGGAGACAGAGGGAGAAACAGACAGAGACAGAGGAAAGAGAGAAGAGGAGAGACAGAGGAGAGAGAGAATGCATGCTCGGAGTCCTAGGATCTCATCCTTATTTTTATTTTTCTTCTTTGGGACACAAGTCTCATCGTAGCCCAGGTAGGCCTTGAACTTGCGTTGTGGCTAAGAACGTCTTTGAACTTCTTATCCTCACCCCGGAATGGTGGGATTGCAGGAGTTACTGGCGTGTTAATTTTTTGCATATAATCTCATGGTCCTAAGTCTTTGTCTATGAAAAGGGACCATCGTTATAACTGCCCTGACTTCCTCACAGGGCACTGCGGTTTCACTGGTACATTCTTGGCAGATGGCTTGGGAAGCTGTCAAGTAAGTGGGTAGCATGTGCATATGGTGGCCTGACAGCCATAGAGCCCCCTTTCTCAATCTAGACCCTGGGCTTTCAGCTAGGTCAAGGGAAGAGCGGGGTCCTGAGAGTTGGCCCCTGAAGGTGAAGACAAGCTCCCATGGTTACAGTGGTTATCAGCAAAGCTTTTCTAGAAAGGATCCAAGGGTTAAGATTTTAGGCCCCATATGTGTTAGTCCCTGTCACAACTACTCAGTTCTGTTATGGTAGCAGCAAAACTGCCACAGGTAAGTAAAGGAACACAGCTGTGTTTCAATAAAACTTTATTGACAAAATCAGGCCACAGGCTAGAATTCTAGAATTGGTTCATGGCTAGTGTTTGCTGATCTCTGCTAGAGCCAGGGCTTTTTTTTTTTTTTTTATTTTTTTTTTTATTTTTTTTTTTAATGTGGCTTTCAAAGCAAAACCTAAGCCAGTCACCTGAATGCCAGCATTGGAAATTCTGCCCTAACTTGTTCTAAAGGGTGTATTTAGTTCATACTTTCCTCACCTCCAAAGAAACTACAGAAACTTTGCCAAACCAGGGTCAGCCTTATATGCGGACTCTTTGGGATTTGAATGAAGAATTCAGGGCTCTCAAGAGTACAGAGAGTCTCACTGTTCTTGTGGTATATTGGCCAGAAACATATCTATGATCCCACCCAGGACTCTACCGTTGTCACAGCTCATTACTACTGGGAAAGATGCCGAGGGAGAGGTCAAATTCAAAAGCATACTAGGTTCCTTGCCCTGACTACGTGTGAGGTTGACTCATGCATACTGGGTGCTCACTGTGCCGAGGGCATCCCCGAAAGGCTTGTGGGAGTGAGACTACCTTGGCTACAGGTAGCCTTGTGTGAGCCTAGGCAGAGCCACATTCCAACCCCTGGGTGGTAGGTAATAAGACCTTAGCTGCTATATCCATTCTGGGGCCAAGGCACTTTCCTTTGAACTCAGAGTCCTGGATTTTAAAGCTGAGGGGGACTTGGGGGACTCATACAAGAGTCCGTGGCTCTCTCCTTTACTTTATTTTCACTAACTTGCGGCATGGTCCTCGAGGGAGGGTGACCGACAAGGCAGAACAGATAAGGCCTCCTGGGGGAGGAGACTGGAGTTTAACCACAGCTCTGCAGAAGCAGTGTGAACATGAACTTGGAGGGCAGAAAGGACAGAGCCTGCCAACGTACACGGGCACACAGGGAGTAAGGACAGCGTCTACACGGAGGCTGGTTACCAAGAGCCGTAATAGGTCGAGATGATTGCCCCGTTCTGTGTCCCCCTCCTTTCCTTTCCCTCTCCAGGTCCAAGAATTCCCACAAGCAGAGCTCAGTCCTGGCAGAAAAAGCTCTGGAAATTGTCTTTGCTTTAAGGCTAAAGAGGAGATGTGCTAATCAGATGTTTCCATGAGGGGCCAATCACGCCTACTGCAAAGCAGACGGGGGACATCGTTAGCTTCCTTTTTCTTCGGTTTCCTCTGTGGGAAACTCTCCTTCCCACCTTCCCCAGTCATTTCCATGCCTCAAAGAGAGCCCAGGTGAAGGCCCTCTTCATCCAGGAAGCTCTGGTGATACCTCTGCCATCCCCTCCGTATCTCTACCGCCCTCTGTCTAGCACCTTATGCCACTCACCACACGCCTGCCTGATTGTGAGCCCATGCCACGGGGATCGCGTTCTCATGGGGGAGGAACACAATGCTTCCGTTCCCCAGGATCCGGCGCAGTGGCCCTGTGGACAGCATAGCTCTGAACACCTCCAAAGGCCTCCTTGGCTAACCTTTGCTCTCTTCTCCCTGAGCCTGCAGCGGAACCTAGTGTGGGCAGTGATGATTGCCATCCCCCTGGTCACCATCCTGTACGTCCTGGTCAATATCAGTTACCTGCTGGTTATGTCACCCTCGGAGATCCTCTCCTCGGACGCCATGGCTGTGAGCTGGGGGTGAGTCTGTCACGTGGTGTGTGCCTTGCATTTAGGGATAGGGACAGAGGGTGCTCTATGTGGATCCGAACTGGTCTTTAAATGCATTGTTTTCTCTACTTCCCAGGAGGCCTTGGGGCGCCTTTCCAAGTCCCTGCTAGAATTCTTTCCCTTGATGGTTCTGTTGTTCTAGGAACCAGGTTCTGGGGTCCTGGGCCTGGCTGGTGCCCTTGGCTGTTGCGCTTTCGACATTTGGTACCGTCAACGGGTCGTTCTTCAGCGGCAGCCGTTTGTGCTTCGCAGCTGCCAGAGAAGGTCACATGGTAAGAGGCGGGATCTGCCGTCAAGTGAGGTGGTCAGGGCCGCAAGAAGGGAGCTGGGAGACCTTTCACCTATGTCTTCTCCCACCTGAGCTTAGCATTTAGGCCAAGCCTGGACCTCCCCAGTCAGATGTGGCCCTCTTTTCTTCTGAGAATGGGACACGGCCCTTCCATACCTTTCCCAAATATTCCCAATCTCTTCCAGGTTTCAGGGCTGTCATGGTCCTGGATTATGTGAGGTGGAAGAGATAAGTGGTAGAGCCTGTCTGTGAATAACAAGAGTACAGAGGCCAGAGGGAGGAGGCCCGGGTACACACAATGCCCTTTTCCCTCAGAGATTCTTTGCCCCTGTGTTAGCCTTTACTATGATAATAATATCGAATAACAGACAACCCCCAGACTGCCAGTGACTTGCAGCAACCTTTAACTGTTGCTCTTCCTGTTATCTGTAGCCCTGTTTGGGTCATTCTGATTTTGGAAGGAGACTGTTTCTACTTCAGGAATGCAGGCCAAATAAAGCAGAGGTGGCTCCTGAGGGGCATTTCTTGTTTAATTCAGGAATCGGGGTTTAAGATGTCAAAACAAACGTCTAATCACATTTAGAGTATTTGCTTGTCATTTGTCCTCATGTTTTTTATTGGATGAATTGAGTGACACAGTCTAGCCCACATCAGTGGTTGAAAACTGTATTCCTGACATAGAGGCAAAAAGTGGGAGACTGAATAGTTGGAGGATAATAATCCAGTGTGTCACAGCAGCCCAAGGAAACATATGCCCTGGAAGCCATGATACAAATGACAATGAGATTGGGCACACTGGTGTCCAAAGCATGACAGGGGACAGAGTGCTTCTTTTTGGTTTTTCGAGACAGGGTTTCTCTGTGTAGCTTTGGAGCCTTTCCTGGAACTCACTTTGTAGACCAGGCTGGCCTCGAACTCAGAGAGATTCGCCTGCCTCTGCCTCTCGAGTGCTGGGATTAAAGGCGTGCGCCACCGCCGCCCGCCGAGTGCTTCTTGTAGCTGTTCTGCACCTTCTCTCACACCAATCGTTTTCCAGCCCCAGCTTATGTCCATGATTCATGTGCATCGACTGACACCAGCCCCAGCCATGGTCTTCACCACAGCTGTGGCTTTGGTCCTGCTTATTCCAGGCGACTTCGGCACCTTCGTCAACCTCTTGAGGTAAGCGAGACATTCCTTGGCTGGTATCTGTGTCCCAGACATCTTTGTATTTATATGCCCTTATATGTACAACCTTGCACACATAAATGTGTGTGTTCTCTTCTGGAGCTCCTATGTGCATACGCGCGCACGCACACACACACACACACACACGTGCACCCATGCACACACACATGCACCCATGCACGCACGCACACACGCGCCCATGCACGCACACAAATTTTCTCATCATAGCAATCAAATACCCGACAAGAAACAACTTAAAAGAGAAAGGATTAATCTCGGCACGTGTAGGGTACAGACCAACATGGCAGGGAGGCACGGGAATGGGAGTGTTTGGAGGCTGTGGTGAGAGGTGTGTGTAGCTAGCTGCTTGTTCACATCTCAGTGGACCAGGAAGCAGAGAGAGGACAGGAAGCTGGGTGTTATAAATCTCAAGGCCTACCCTGCCACCCAGAGACTCATTTCTTTATTGAGCCTCTGTCCCCTTACATCTCAATCATCTCCCCAAACAGTATGTTTTCAACTGTTTCAAACACATGAATCCGTGGGCAAATATTTTACATCCAAATAATATCTATCGGTCTGTCTATCTGTCTGTCTGTCTGTCTGTCTATCCATCCATCCATCCATCCATCCATCCATCCATCCATCTATCTATCGACCTACCTACCTATCTACATACCCACCCACCCACCTACCTACCTACTGATCTATTTATCTATCTACACACACATAGAGGAGTGTATCTGTGTCTCTTGAGCTCCACATGCATATGTATATGTATATATATATATATATATATATATATATGTGTGTGTGTGTGTGTGTGTGTGTGTGTGTATGTGTGTGTGTGTGATGCATTTCTGAAAGCCCAGGCTCAGAATCCTCACACCTATACATATATTTCAGCCATTCTCTCTGTTACGTTTCCAGAATTAAACATGGCTCTCCTCTCCCTCAATTCAGTAAGATGGGTGTTTCACCACTAGATAGCCTAAGGTTTGTGCTACTGCTGTCACTATTTCCCTTCATTCTGTTACTAAGATGATGCTAAAGGACATTTAGGAGGGGCTGGAGAGATGGCTCAGTGGTTAAGAGCAATGGCTACTCTTCTAGAGGACCAGGGTTCAATTCCCAGTGACCACATGGCAGCTCACAACTGTCTGTAACTCCAGTTCCAGGGGGATCCGGCACCCTCACATAGACATACATGTGCGCAAAATATCAATGCACATAAGATAAATAAACCTTTAAATAAAAAGGACATTTAGGCATCGTAATGCTGGGGAGCCTTTAGACACGGCATGATTTTCCCACCTCTGTAGTCTGAACTTGTGCTCTGGACTCGGTCCCAGAACTCAGTGTAGATCCACACCAAGCTGTTTAGGCACAATGAATGATTTCAGCACAGGAAGGGGATGTTCTGAGTCCCTTCTGATATTTTCCTTAAGACAGAAATCACAGGCCGTTGTGATAACCACGTGTCATTTTCTAAGCTCATTTGAAGCAGGCTTCATTTTTCAACGGCCAGATGAGCACAGTATCTGAGTGCAGAGGGAGTTCTAGCAATTTCTCAGGCATCACATGTTCCCTGCTCTGTTGTCTAATCTAGAAGAGGACATTCAGTGCTTGGTGTGATTCTTAGGGACACCACGTCACAAATGTTTTATTTTCGTTGTTTTTCCCATGAGAAAGATGAAAATCGTTATACAGTAATAACAAAATCTAATCCATTGTGGGTCTAGGAGACATGAGTCTTCAGGTAGAGACTGGGGAATGTGACCAAGAATGTCTCAGTACAGAGCAAGAATCCTGGGATGATCTGTTCAGTTAGGACCTAACACTTTGTAGGATGGATCACCTCAAGAAGTGGCTTTCTTCTGGTCCTTGATTGCCAGGTTAGATAGAATTTGTGTATGTATTCACGTGTGTGTGTGTGTGTGTGTGTGTGTGTGTTTGCATGTATGAATAAATGTGTGCATGTGGAGGTCAGGGGATCAAACTTGGAAGTAATTTCTTATATGTTATTTATATTTTTTAAAGACAATGTTGTAGTTAAGATTTCTATTGCTGTGATGAAACACTGTGACCAAAAGCAACATGGGGAGGAAAGGATTTATTTGGCCTACACTTCTTCCACATTGTAGTCCATCATTGAAGGAAGTCAGGACAGGAACTCAAGCAGGGTAGGAACCTGGAGGCAAAAGCTGTTGCAGAGGCCATGGAGGGGTGCTGCTTACTGACTTGCTCTCCATGGCTTGCTCAGCCTGCTTTCTTATAGAACCCAGGACCACCAGCCCAGAGATGGAACCTCCCACCATGGGCTGCCCCTCCCCCTCTGCCTATCAATCACTAATTAAGAAAATGCCCTATAGTCAGATCTTATGGAGGCATTTCTTCAACTGATAGTCCCTTCTTTCAGTCTAACTCCAGCTTGTGTTGAATTGACATAAAACTAGCCAGCACATATAGGGTCTCACTGTGTAGCTCTGGCTGTTCTAGAACATGCTATGTAGACCAAATTGGCCTAGAACTTAGGGCAATATTTCTGCCTTTGCCTCCCACGTGCAGAACTAGCCCATTGCCTCCCACGTGCAGAACTAGCCCATTAGGCTAGGCTGCCTGGCCAGTGAGCCCCAGGGATCTGCTTGTCTCTGCCTTCACAGTGCTGGGATTACAAGCCCGTACGTACGTAGCGCCACACCTGGCTTTTCCACATGGGTTCTGGGGATTGAGCTCAGGTCTTCATGCTTGTGCAGCATGCTCTTTACTGATTAAGCTGTTACACTAGACCTTCAGATGGAATTTTATCAGAATGGCAGCAGCCACTTAAGCTATCGACCTTGGAAGGGACGGGGCAAGGGTTGGTGGGGTGTTTATCCACCTACATGTAATGTCATCAGCCCTGAAGGAAAGATGGGTTGGGAGAAGAGCTCTGCTTTGATGAGCCCCCCCCCCCCCAGTGAGCATAGCCTCCTTGAGATTCCACCACGCCCTCTTTTTTGTTTGTTTGTTTGTTTTTTGTTTTTTGTTTTTCGAGACAGGGTTTCTCCGTGTAGCTTTGCGCCATTCCTGGAACTCACTTGGTAGCCCAGACTGGCCTGGAACTCACAGAGATCCACCTGGCTCTGCCTCCCAAGTGCTAGGATTAAAGGCGTGCGCCACCACTGCCCGGCTTGCCCTCTTTTTTTAAAAAAGATTTTATTGTAAACATTAATTTACTATTTTGACTGTTTCACACTCGATTTTCGCTGAAAGGCCAAGAAGCAATTATTCTTTGACAAATTCACATATGTATAAAATACATTCTGGCCACACTCGTCCCACTGCCCTCTCATATCCCCCCTGCTGCACCCCCAATCCCTATCCCTTCCTTCTACCAAGTTCTTATCCCAATTTCATTTGTTTTATGACTCACAGGGTCATCTCTAGGTTTTTTGTTTTGTTTTTAGGATTTATTGATTTTTGCCAGGTGATGGTGGTGCACGCCTTTGATCCCAGCACTTGAGAGGCAGAGGCAGGCAGATCTCTATGAGTTCGAGGCCAGCCTGGGTTACAGAGTGAGTTCCAGGACAGGCTCCAAAGCTACACAGAGAAAACTTGTCTCAAAAAACAAAACAAAACAAAAAAGATTTATTGATTTTATTTATATGTATATGTGTTTTGTCTGTATGTATGTTTTTGTACCACATTCATGCCTGGTTTCCACAGAGGTCAGGAGAAGGCATCAGATCTCTTGGAGCTGGAGTGAAGGATGGTTGTGAGCCACCCTATGGTGGGTCCTCTAACCTGGGTCCTCTGTATGAGCAGCAACTGCTCTTAACCCCTGAACCATCTGTCTAGACCTAGGCTCTCCTCTAAAGAAAACCAAATGCTCCCCCTGCTCTTTGAACATGTGGTCCTGATCCAGGCATGTTCTATCAGAGAGGGCCTCAGCTACACTTTCCATTTTTTTTTTTCCACTACAGCTTCCTCTCCTGGCTCACCTCTGGGACCACCTTTGGCTGTCTCCTGTACTTGCGAATAAAGACAAAGAATCTTCCCCACACTTACAAGGTAGCCTTGTCCTGAGGACAGACGCTGAGCATCTTTCAATCTAGGCTCTATATAAAGTGTATCTTTGGGCCACTGCCTCCTCCAAGGCCTAGACCAATGGTTCTCCACATTCCTAATGCTTCGGACCCTTTAATACAATTCCTCATGCTGTTGTGGTGACCCCCAACCATAAAGTTATTTTCATTGCTACTTCGTAACTATAATTTTGCTATTGTTATGAATTATAATGTAAACAATTGATATGCAGGGTATCTGATATGTGGCCCCTGTGAAAGGGTTGTTTGATGCCCCCCCCGCCACCCCCTCTTGAAAGGGGTCGAGATCCACAGGTTGAGAACCATTGACCTAGACAAGGAATGTCAGCAGCTGCTACTGCCATTGTATTTGGTAGAACATTGCATGTTTTGTGGGTGGGTTAGAAAGGGTTATTGGCCGTTTCTCCTCTGTAGGGCCACAGGGGAGAAAGATGGAGCACATACGCAAAGGCCTCACAGCACAGAGAAGCTAACGCTGGGCTCCAGACTCTGCTTTTTAAGGAGTCCCCCCACCCCCCACCCCCTACTACACACACACACACACACACACACACACACACACACACACACACACACACACACACCTGTGCACCCCAGCAGGTGGCTCCCCTGGCCCAGTCGGGTATTCTGTCACATACTGGAGGAGGGACACTAGCGATAGGTAGAAATAACTGAGAGGTAGGTAGGAAAGACACAACTCAGGGACACCCCTCCCTCATCCTTCCCGTCTCAGGGGTCAAATAAACTCTCTGTGCCCTCTGCAGGTCCCCACCTTCATTCCCGCCTTCATGCTCCTGGTGTCTCTCTACCTGGTGCTGGCACCTGTTATAGACAATCCCCAGGTGGAATTCCTGTACATCTTCTGCTTCCTGCTCAGTGGCTTCCTGGTGTATTTCCTGCTTTTCCACTTCCGGTGCCAGTCCAAGTGCATGCAAGTGGCCACGATGCATCTCCAGCTGCTCCTGGAAGTCGCTCCAACCACTAAAGGTCATTGACTGGATGGTCAGAGGAATCCCGCACTGTCCTCTTCACTGTTCCCGCTGGTCCTCTTGTACACCAACTAGGTATCATTCCAGTAAGCACTTAGTGCCACAGTACAGATGCTTTGAGGTTTGGGAATATCTACCGGGACATTAACCCATTTCCCTAAAACCTATTCCTTTGAAACAAGTTACCACTTTGTTTCACAAAGGAACCCTCTGGTTACAAATAGACATTTAGTTGCTGTTTGTAGCCCAATTAGACAGCGTGGAATGAGTCCCTTCCTTGGGTTTCTGCCATTGGAATTCTATAGTCTTATTCGATATCGCTCAAGCTGAAGAGTTGCACATCTTGGGATTTATACGGGACCACTTGTATCAAGTGGGTAGAGAAGTAGAGAAAGGCAGAATGGCAAGAAGAGTGAGGATGATACATGCTCAGCTATGATTTAAAAAAGACTTGGTGCTGAAGGGGAGGGGGTAGGAGCTGAAAGCATAGTTTTGATCCCTGTGGTCCAATGGCCACTTGATGGTATTTCTTGAGTTTTATGTCCTCCTCCTCTTCCCTCTTCTCTTCCTCCTCCTCCTCCTTCTTTTTTTTTTCTCTATTTTGTGAACCTAGAGATTAATCCCAGGGCATTATGCATACTTAGGCACTGTATCATTGATTTTTCTGGGACAACTGATACCATAAAATAAATTTCTCATTTTGCCTCCAGTGAGTTTGAACGGGTACCTATTTCTTGCAACTAGACAAGATGTGTCTAGGGTAATTTTTAAAATATTTATTTGTATTTTATGTACATTGGTGTTTTGTCCGCATGCATGTTCGTATGAGGGTGTCGGATCCCCTGGAACAGGAGGTGCAGACAGGTGTGAGCTGCCATGTGTGTCCTCTGGAGGAGCAGCCAATGCTCTGAAACTCTGAGCCATCTAGATCTCCAGCTCCTGTCTTTGGTAATTCTTGTCTGGGAAGACTTCAGCTGGGAGTTGAAGCTGTTTGTTTACTTGAACAGTGTAATAAGCAGGAGATGTACTGCTAGGAAGGGAGGGTGACTGGCTTTGACCAAGGAAAGGCAGATAAATTCCCAGGAGAAAGGACAAAGAGCTAGAACAGTCCCCAAGAAGGCTAATATAGTTATAGGACTAAATAGAAAGGGGAGGACACAGATACCTGGCTACCCTGGACATCTGGGTAGATACCTGGAAGGATGTGGGAGATGAGGAATGACAGGTGCACAGAATGAGGGTGGGAGTACAGCTCCTGAGGGCATCTAAGGGGCGGGTGGTTCAAAAGAAAGAGGAAGAGAACATCTTTTAGTCTCTCCCGAAGACTGGATTTAGGCAACTCAAGTACGGTTTTAGTGCATCTGGCACACATTCATTAGTTGTCCGTTGCTCTGATAAAACACCACGACCAAGGCAACTTATAGAAAGTGTTTATGTGGGCTTACGGTTCCGTAGGAATATGAGTCCATCGCCACTATGGCAGGGACGTGTGGCAGCAGGCAGGCATGGTGTCTGCAACAGCTGAGAGTTCGCATCTTGCCACCAAGCACGTGGCAGAGCGCACTGTGGGAATGGTGTGAGGCTTTTGAAACCTCAAAGCCTGCCTCCAGTGACACACTTCCTCCAGCAAGGCCATACCTCCTAAACCTACCCGAAGAGCTCTACCAAGGGGACCTGGTATTCAAACTTCTGAGCCTATTAGGGATTTTCTCATTCAAAACACTACTCACCTCATAAACCTGCTTCATGGTAGACACGGATCAGAGAAGTTCAACAGTTTCATTCATTCTGACACAGAGGCTGAGCAAATGCAGGTCCAAGCTCCTCCCTTAGGTTTAAGGGTTCAGTTCTTCATGACTACCATCACTTCAGACACTAGTGATTTAAGTACTGGGTCCCCGTGCGACCTATACATCTCTCCAGCATGACTTTGAAAGTGGGCATTCCTACAGCTTCCCACTTCAAGTACAATAACTTGCTAGAATGACTCACGGGACTCAGAAAACCACTTCACTTATGATTACCAATTGAAAATAAATGATTCGACTCAGAAACACTCAAATGGAAGAGCTGCACAGTGCAAGGTCAGAGGACAGGAGCACAGCTTCCAAGTTAGCTTCTGGTTCACTGTCTTCATTGTACAGCAGTTTCCTCTGTTTGAAATAGTCCATCCTGGAGGGAGGTTTGTTAAGACTCAGGAAGTTAACAAAATTTACAAGACTCAGGAAATAAACAACTAACAAGTCTCAGGAAGATCCTGAAATTCATGAGATTTACAAGGTCCCCAAGGTGGTCAGGCCTGCACACAAGCCTCTGTTTGCCGAGCCCTCTTGCTGAGTAAATAGATACTTGTTCATGTCTCCTCAGAAAAGTCACCCAACATCCTCTCCAGCACCTCCGTGTGTTTACCCAGAAGCTTTCTAAATCCTGTCATTCAGGAGTTTTTATAAAGGTGTCATTAGGTATGAATGATTAATTAAGTTATTGCTTGAATTCTATCTTTCTGTCCCCTTCCTAGGGGGAGTGGATTGAATGTCCTAAACTCCTGAAGCTACCTAGGGACCTCAGTCACTTATCATCTCATAAGCATATAAAATATTCAGCATTCTAATCATTCCAAAGGTTTTAGGGACTCTGTACCAGCGCTTGGGGACAAAACCTTTTTTCTGGTCTACCACAGTCCTAAATTGTGAACTGTTGATGAACCCAGTTCCTGAGCACAGTTCTATCGAGAAATTCCAGCATCCCATTTTCCCAAGTAAGATACCCAGTTGCAGAGAAAATAATGTTTCAAAAGAGGCTGGTCCTACCCAGCTCCCCCTCAAAGCAGAAGGTGGGCTAGTCTAGAGAAACAAGCCATGTGATGAGAGGATTGGAGTGTTCAACTTAACCTCTAGAGAGGAGGGAAGGGCTAGAGATTAACCTCAGTCACCAAAGGCCAATGATTTAATCAAGCCTGCCTGTATGATAGGGATTCTATACAAAACCACAGTGAAGGGTTGGAGAGTGTCCAGGCTGCTGAACTCATGAGGGAGGCTAGTGTGATGGGACTCCATGCCCTTCCCACCTTACCCCATGCATGTCTGCATTGCCCATTTATATGTTTTGTTTTGTTTTGTTTTGTTTTGAGATAGAGTCTCATCTAATCCAGTCTGGCCTCAAATTTATTAGACAGCCAAAGATGAACTTGAACTCCTGATCCTCCTGCAAACCATTCCCAAGTGCTGGAATTACAGAAGTATGTCATCTCACCAGTTTATGCAATGCCAGGGATCAAACCCAAGGCTTCATGCATGCTAGGCAAGGACTCTGCCAGCTCAGCCACATCTTAGTCCCATTTGCATCCTTTATAATAAACTATAAATACAAATAACTGTTTTCCTGGGTTCTTTAAGCCATTATAACAAATTATCAAACAGATAAGGATTGTGGAACTCTTGGTTTGCAGCTCGTATGGCCTAGAACCAGAGGCCCCTGAGGCTTGCAAATGACATCTGAAGTGGGCGCGGCCCTCACCTGTGACTATGAGTCTCACAGGTACCAAGAACTGTTGAGCAGCAAGTGGCTGTCAGCAGCACAGTTGGTCCTGAAATCACACTGGCAGACAGACT
The DNA here is from genome assembly GCF_949786415.1 of Peromyscus eremicus. Lineage (NCBI taxonomy): Eukaryota > Metazoa > Chordata > Mammalia > Rodentia > Cricetidae > Peromyscus > Peromyscus eremicus. Next base: position 28,626,211 of record NC_081437.1, on the reverse strand, counting down.
CATCCTCTCCGTTCTCCTCCCTCACATATCTCTGATCTGTCAACCATCTCCTCCGACCTTCTCCTGGCACCACTCTGTCTCCTTCCTTTCTCCAGGGGCAATCTTCGTTTACCTCTTAGAGAAGACTAACTGGTTCTGCAAACACGCATAAAAGAAATTTTTGTCTAGCTTTTGAATCTTTGTTCCTACTTAGGCGTGGGTCAGAGAAAAGAAACACACACACACACAAACACACACACACACACACACACACACACACACACACACACACCTGCCCAGCCTAGCCCTTGGGGGCACCGGTGTGCAAGAAGGAGTGAGACATATGCAGATAATACAAGCAGGTTGTGATTCTGAGATGTAACTCTGAGCTCACAGCTAAATTGTACAGGCAGCATCTACTTTAAAATAGATATAGATAGGGGCTAGAGATAGCTCAGTGGTTAAGAGCCTTGGCTGCTCTTTCAGAGGACCAGGGTTCAATTCTCAGCACCCACATGGCTGCTCACAATTATCCAAAGTTCCAGTTTCAGGGGATCTGACACCCTCACAGAGACATGCAGGCAGGCAAAACACCAATGCATATAAAATAAAAATAAATCATTAAAAAAAGAAAACTATAAAAAAAATAGATATAGAGCCTGGCGGTGGTGGCACACACCTTTAATCCCAGCATTCCAGAGGCAGAGGCAGAGGCAGGTGAATCTCTGTGAGTTCAAGGCCAACCTGGTCTACAAAGTGAGTTCCAGGACAGGCTCCAAAAGCTGCACAGAGAAATCCTGTCTTAAAAAAACAAAATAAAAATAAAAATAAAATAAAATAGATATAGATAACCTATGGGCTTTCCTAAAAAGTCCTTAATGGGACTGGAGGTATAGTTAAGTGGGTAGAATACTTCTTTAACATGTATGGAGCCCTGGGTTTGATCTCTATCCACATAAGGAAGGCTTGGAGGGCCACACTAGTCATTTCTTCCACTTTGGAGATGGAGACTGGAACTCAGAAGTTTGAAGTCACCCTTGGTTATGTATATAGCAAATTCAGGGACAGCCTGGGCTACATGAGACCCTGTCTCAAAAACAAAAACAAAAACAAACAACAAAAAACAAATTGAAATGAAGAACAAAGTTAAAAGTTCTTAGTGATCTCTGATTCTGGGAAATCTCTTGTATAATACTTTTGTATCAGCATGATTTTAGTGAGGGTTCTTGTAGTGGTTTGAATTAGAATGGCTCCCATAGGGCTGTATATTTGAATGCTTGATCCTTAGTTGGTGGAACTGTTTGGGAAGGACTAAAAGGTGTGGCCTTTGTTGGAGGGGGTGTGTCACTCGGAGTAGGCTTTGAGGTTTCAAAAGCCCACACCAGGCCCAGTCTCACTCTCTCTGCCTCCAACTTTTTGATCAGGATATAAAGGATCTTATCTACTGCTCCAGCACCATGCCTGCCTGCCTGCCTGCCTACTGCTGTGCTTCTCGCCATGATGGTCCTGGACTCATCCTCTGAAACTGTAAACAAGCAGCCAATTAAATGTTTTCTTTTATAAGTTGCCTTGATCACGATGTCTCTTCACAGCCATAGTAACCCTACTTAAGTCAGTTCTGCAGAGAATCAGAGCAGAGGGTCCTGATGTGACAGGTGAGAGAGGGTTTAACTGGACAGCTATTTCACATAATTATACATCTGGGAAATCTCAGGATAGGTCTACGATCTGGAGACCTTGGGACCCTGGTAGCATATCTCAGTCCAAGTCTCAAGGGCTCAGTACCAGGGAAGCTGAAGGTGTCACTCTGTTTTGAGGTGAAAGGCTGGAGAACCCAAGGAGGAAGCTGTTGGTATACATCCTGGAGACCAAACAACTTGGACTCCAATGTCCTTTGCAGGATCTGAATACACCCTGGCTTTTGGAAGGAGACATTGATCTCCTCGTGTTTATGTTCTGGTTTCATGGTGCTTGCCTACACTAAGGGCAAGTCCAGCCAAATGCATATGTTGTAATTCTCCAGGAACATCCTCATAGACACACCCACAAAGCTCTCCAAAAAGTCTCTATTCCTTAACCCAGACAAGTCAACATCTAAAATTAACCATCACAGGCACTTAACTCCTTTTTAGTGATTGCTTAATACCACTGGCCTGCTCTTCATGCCTGTTTGAGCATCTCTATTTTATTGTATTACAAGCAGAGTTGGAGGGACCATGTGTGGAACCTGGCGGTCCAACCACAGACATCCTCTTCTTGATCCACCACTGCACTACTTGCTCTAAGCTCTGGTCTTCCTCTGGGATTAGTAGTTGCCGTCTTTTCTCTATAAATTAAATACACAAGCTGCTATAATCTCCATGGAGGCTGAGGCAGGAGGATTACCATGAGCTTGAGGGCAACTTATACCATGTAGTGAGCTTTAGGCTGGCCTGCAGAGTGAGACTGTGCGTGCGTGCATGTGTGCATGTGTGCATGTGTGTGTGTGTCTAAGGGTTTTATTCCTATGAACAGACACCATGACAACTCTTACAAAGGAAAACATTCAATTGGCTGGCTTACAATTCTCAGAGGTTTAGTCCGCTATCATCACGGTGGGAGCATGGCCGCATGTAGTCTGGCATGGTGCTGGAGAAGGAGCTGAGAGTCTCAGAAGGGGACTGTGACACTAGGCCTAGCTTGAGCATATCTGAGCTCAAATCCCGCCTCCACAAAGACACACTTCCTCCAACAAAGCCACACCTCTTAGTAGTGCCATTCCCTGTGGGCCAAGCACTCAAACACATGAGTCTATGAGGGCCATTCCTATTCACACTACCACAGTGTGTGTGATTTGTTTGTTTGTTTGTTTTGCAGTGCTGGAGATTGAACCCAGGTCTTTGTGCATGTGAGGCAGGCATTATACACTGAGCCTCAGTCCCTCCATATGCATTTTGAGCACGATAAAATGCACCTGTGACATGACATTATTATGACATGGATTGTGGGCTTTTTTAAACTTCTGACTAACTCTTAAGACTTAAGGTTTTTTTGTTTATATAAAAACTCTGAATGGAAAGGGTTTTTTTTTTTTTTTTTTTTTATGAAATGAAGAATCTTAAAAGCTTTTCGTTGACCTCGGTGTCTAATAAGCAATCTGGGCTCTTAAGGAATGTCATCAAGCAGAGAGGGGTGGGTCTCAGCCCAGCACAATGCCCTGCCTACCACCCTTGCTTGGTAAACTCCTGCTCATCCTCCAGGCCTTAGTATGGGTTGCATTTTTTTTTTTTCCAGCCAGCTTTCTCTGGACCAAGGGGCTCTGTGTGGGAGTGTGCATTTTCTTCTGTAATGGTTCACCTTGGTTGTCAACTTGATTGGCTCTGGGACCAACTACTAGACGCACCTCTGAGCGGTTCTGCGAGAGTATTTCCTGGAATGATGTACTGAGTGCAGATAACCCTCCTCCAGAGCGGGCAGCTTTTCCTGGCAGTGACCCAGATTCGAAGAGGTTGGAGGGAAAAGGCAGCACCGTTCTTCGCCTGCTCACTTTCGCTCCCTGCTGGTGAGTGTGTCTCCTCTGTAGCTGCCAGTGTCTTTGCTGACACCAGGACCCAGCACTGCCCCGCCCCCCCCAGCCTTCAAAGGTGGACTGAATGAAGGCCAGGGACTTTGCAGAGATTCTCAAGGCTTTCAGTGCTAGATTGGGACTGCAGAGGTAGTCAGCTTCATGGACTGGGGGAGCTACTGGGTTTCCAGACTCCCACGGAATTCAGACAGCCATTGCTGGCGCTCCTCTAGCTTATGCTGTGCAAGCCAGTCCAGTGAATCTCCTTTTAAGATGTGTCACTCTATTGGTCTGTTCCTCTAGAGATCCTTGATGGATACAGCTGCTGCACAGGGGCAGGCCAAGGAGCAGTAAAATGATGTCTTTGGTCATCAGTCTCCTTGCTTGCAATGAGCTTCTGGGAAAGAGACGCATCTATCAACTTCTTTAATGCTCAAGGCTTACACAGAACTCAGCAAGTTGTTATTGATCCCTGAAGGCCCTAGCTCTCCTCAGGGAAATTGGGGTGAGGGTAAATGGAGAGCAGTGGGGGTTTGTTTGTTGTTGTTTGTTTTTTTCCAGGCATTTCTTATACTGGGGTTCCCAGGCACTGGTAATAAAAAATAAGTAACATTTATGAAGTACCTGGCCCACGCAGGCACAGTTCTTCATGCCCTTCATGTATTGGGTCATTTAATTGTCATAGACAGGTCCTGAGAGGTTAAAGCAACCTACCCGAATGTCACACAACGAAGAGTGATAGAAGCAGAATTTGAACAGAGCATCTGGGTCCAAAACCTGTGCCCCCAGCTACCAGGCTGTACCCCAAAAGTGACTAGAATTGAGAAAACGCTGCAGATGTCTTATGCCGATACAAATGACAGTGACAGCAATGACCTTTGACAAAGACCGCCGCTCCACAGTGGGGCCCTCCTACCACATTTACTCTCCTAGAAAAGACACCTGGTTTATTTTGTGACAGTCCCTCCTCCCAGCTCTCAGATGTGTGCTTCTAGAAGGGGCTTCACAACAGACTGCCCCCAGTCTCTGCATGGGCATATGGCCCCTAGCAGCCCCTCCCAGGGACTGTTCAGGTTAGTTCTAGGAGACAAGAGGAGTTCTCGTGGGAGGTGAAGCCGATTGACAGAGGAAGACGCTGACTCACGTGGAAATGTCAGAATGAGAGCTGAACAAGCATGTGGCGCAAGGGAGGCCCCTTTTTACCTCTCCTATCCTCTGTAATGTCTGTTTCCTCGGGCCAGAAGAGCCCTAGCTAAGATGAACTCACAGTCCAACAAATCCCTTCCTAGGGCGCCGCTTCCTGTGCTAGCTGGAGTAGCAGGCAGGGTGAATAATGACGACGAGGCGCCACCGTTAGGAAAACAGCTTTCCAAGCAGGTTAGTGTATGAGGTCAGGTCCCAAAGAAAACCCAGGACAAACGGCTAACAGAGGAGCCTGTTAACACATTAAGGCTGACACCAGGCTCTCTCAACACTTCAAGTAGCTGTTACGGAGCTCCTAGCCCCTCTCTGCACTTCTCACCCTGGCCTGGGTACCAGGTGACTGTAACTAGCAAGGGGGAGGTCTTTTGCTCCACTCCCTTGGCATTGTTATAAATAGACCTTTGGACTAAAGTTGTGGGCCAGTGGATAAGGATCCAGGCTCACCCGAGTCC